>NC_056744.1:399949993-400249993 GCF_019279795.1 Protopterus annectens
CTTGGATTTCCTAACTCTAGGTACTTTCTCAAGAATCCTTTTCAAGTTTTCACCTTTACTGAACACAATTCTCGGTATCCTTCCAATAATGTCCTTTGTTGTATTATCCAAACAATAATTCCATGCATCGCTGCAGCAATGTCAGTGGCCTTCTCATTATATTTAAGAATTAGACATGATGCCACCAGCTTTGTCAATACCTTGCTGATGCACACCCACCATACTTCTGGATAGGGGAAAATGGTCTTTTCCTCTCCTTCTTCTCTCTTCGCTTTCAGCAATACTTTAAGTGGATAACCCCTATCCATCAACATACCGATAAGCTTGTACATCTCCTGTTTGAATAGTGTCTCTTTTCTGATGATGAGGGTGGCAACTTGTATAGTGCAAAAAGGAATTGGAATAACTGTCCTTCCTATACAAAGTACTAGCTAAACCGTCACCATCTTTAAAGATAGTCATATCCAAATAATTTACTCTATCTACACTCCATACATGGGTAAATTTGAAAAAACTAGTAGAACCATTTATGTATTCAACAAACTCATTTGCACTCAACTCGTCACCATCCCATAGGATAAGCAAGTCATCCAGAAATCTATTGTAAAGTACAATTTTCTCCCAAAATCTTGATTGAAAAACACAGGCTCTTTCCCATGCCAAATGCCAGAGCACTGCTGGAAAATTTCCCCTTCGAATCTAATAAAATTGTTTTCCAAAATGATTTCCATCAGGTCACAAATAAGATTTATCCTACTCTTGTCAATACTTGGACATAATACCAGACTATCCCGAAACATTTCCATACCCTCCTCATGCGGAATGACCGAAAATAAATTAACAACATCAATTGTCAAAAAACAAAAGGGCCTATTAGAACTCCCTACAATTTTCAGTCTCTCCAAACAGTGCCATGAATCCTTTACAATGTGGGCCACACCATTTAAAGTTGTTTTACATAAATCATCTACAAATGCAGCAAGGGGTTCAGTCTTTGAACCCTTATGCACTTTTGGGATACCAAAAATGCATGGAATAACGGGGTGTTTAACGGAAAGAAAATCAAATTCCTGTTCTGTAATCTCACCTTGGAACAAAGCATCTAATAAAAACAAATCAATTCCTCTATAGGCAACATTTATTTCATTGACTGAAACCCTTGTATATATACTATTATCTTCGAGTAACACCATCATTGACGTAGAATAATCAATTTTGCTCATCAACACCATACCCCCACCCTTGTCTGGTCTCATACATCTAATATTATCAGATGACCTCAGCTCTTTGAGAACCAATGATGCATGTCTCCCATCACTACATATTCTTCTAGCCTCAAATTCAATCAACTTTTCTAAGGCCAAAATATCATTACTATTTGGTGGGATAAACGTACTTTTCCTTTTCAGTCCAGAACTAATATGGTTAAAATTTAATGAAGAAACATCTTTTCTGTCATGAAAATAGATCTCCAAATTTAATCTCCTCATAAAAAGCTTGATGTTGATTATAACCTGGGAAACATCAAGCTTAAAACTCGGAACAAAACTGATTCCTTTAGTGAATAATTGAAAATACACATCCCCTACTTCTAAATCAGTGTAATTGTAAATGAAAAGTTCAACAACTTTACAACCAACACATGTATCTGTTCGAATTGTATTTGTGCAACTTCATGATTACTGCCAATGTTGTCACAATCACATCCATGTGACACTTGCTCATATACATCACTCAAATTAACACCATAATCCACATTCAATGCATCATTAAAAACATCATGTTCAATCTGCACTGTCATATAATCATTACAACAATTACCCCCCCCCCCCCATTGTTGACACATTAAAACATCAGTAGGTTTTGGCTCAAAACAACATACAATATTATTATTATTATTATTATTATTATTATTATTAAAAGTCACTGAAACCTCCTCTGCTGGAAACCTCGTTGCCTGCCCTCCATTTGTCTGTCCACCCTCATGGATCGCTGATCCTTTTTCATAAGTCTCTCCGATCTGCGTTGGCCTGGAACCTGGTCCAAAAAAACATCCTCCTCATAAAAATTATCATGTACCACATTGTCTTCACACTCCGGTGGGTGAAAACTACCAGAATGAACCCTCAACTGTTCCCCCTCACCGTGCAATTGGGTGTTGACCATTCTAGCCTGTTGCAGTTTATTACCAGGGGGGTAGGCATTGTGGTACTGATAATCAATTCTATCCCTTGTTAATTTTTTCTGCTTTAAGGCCTGGTTTTTGACCACAAATGCTTCCAAATTCCTCAAGACCCTTTGAAATTTGGCCTCATATTGGAAAAACAATAGGTCAGAAGTAATACTTTCATGTAACTTAACTTTCTGAGTATCTGTGGACAGTTGTTGCTGTGTATTGTTGGTTGTTTTTTAAGGGTCTATGTTATAACAGCAAACAATGAAAAGATCGAAGGCTGTTATATCGACCACAAAAGAACAAAAACAAAAAATAGCAAACAGCCAGAATAGCGAATTTTTTCCCAGGGAAAAAATTTGCTGTTCTCAAAAAAAAAAAAAAAAAACACACTAAAGACTATTTTAAGTGGGGGGCTTCGCCCCCCCCCCCCCCACTTAAATATACCAACACCGAGATCACATTACAGCGCCAAAAATGGCAAAGTGACAGAAGTAGCCAAGCGACTTCTTTCCCAGGGAAAGAATTCACTTAAAATCCGCTTTGTCATTTTGCGTTTTCAACATTTACAATTCGACAAAGACGCATTCGACATAATATGTCTTCGTTCTTCTGACAGGAACCCGTTTTTTAAATAGTGTTTGAGTTTCATGTCCTGGTTCAGCATATTTTCCCACTTTAATTCCCTCAGTTAGTCATGACATTGTAGTTCCTGCCTTAGAAAACCTCAACTAATTTGTTAATTTTAAATAAAAATACATAACAAAAGATCATTATGCCTAGTCCTGCCAGCAAAGCTTTTATTTACTTTTTGCAGAAGTTTTGCAATAAATTAAATTAATTCTGATTATATTGAGATTAAGTTTATGTAGAAACATGATCATTAAAATAAACAGTTTGATTTGCATGGTTGGTACTAACACAAATATCTTTGCACAGTAATAGCAATTTAGTGTCAAAGTAAACTGTCTTTTTTTCATTCAGAGCTGTACATAACAACTGCTTTTGTGTGCTTCTTCCTTACATTGACTAGCTCAGCATCTTATGACTAACTATAACTATTGATTTGCTTGCACTTATTTCCATGTGTGTAAATGATATGTTATTTTGGAGATACACATAACATTTAGGTCAAACATAGGTTTATGGCACCATGACAGGAAAAGACTGTAGCTGTAAATGACAGTAGAACTGTGGATCTGTATAGCCTGAATAGTTCTATTACCCCAGTGAGTGTAAGTAGCAAAAGATAATTTATAGATACCTTACTATGCATGCGTTTCTTTAGTAAGAAACTTTCAGATGTGATATGTGGAATGATGTAAGAGTAAAGCAGACAAATTCCTAAAGAAAATATTATGGGATTTCGTTCAGTCCCAACATGGTGCACGTGAGGAAGATGACTAGGTTATAAATGCCACAGACAAAATATGTTCTGGGGAAAAGAAATATACTTAGAGTATGTCCTTTAAGGAACATCTCTCCAGCAGATTTGGAGATTATGCTGACATTTAAGTATCTTTGTTTTGTTCTAGACCACAGCATGCCCTATTATATAATTGAAAAGATTTGTGTTAGACTTGGAATCTGTGGCAGAATGAAAGGTGTTATGATGTCCACAAAATTGCCAGATATTTTCCCCTAAAACTTAACCAAAATGCATTTTCAGTTTTCTAGAATTAAGAGTATTAGCAGGTTAAGGCTGACTAAGTGCTGTTTGTTTTAGAATGTGTTTATATTGTAATTTGAACTGATTTCAGTGTCATATATCTGGTATTTTTTTTATACACAATCTCTCAAAATTACACATCTTTTGATATATGATGAAAGATGCTTTTATACCTGCAAAATGATACTCAGATAATATCAAATACACAATAAATATTTATATGAATTACAAAACAGTTGTGTTAAAAAATCTGAGGCCCTAGCAGAAAAAAAAGAAAAGAAAAAAACAGATATAGTCAAATTCCTGATTAAAAATACCAGCTTTGGTAATACTGTGGTACAAAAGATGTTCATTATACTGATTACTGCTGCAGTAGCCTCGGCTATATGGGTTACATCCTGCAGAGAATATAACAGCTGGCCAACTTCCAAAGCTTCAGGGCAAATGTCTGCGCACCCAAACTTTCAGTCATTTGGAGCTGAGATGACTAAAAAGATAGGTTTGGGTGCTAAGTCCTTCAGAGCTTTCCTGCTACCAAAGACTACACTCCACTAAGGCTTTCGAGGATAGACTGTCGGCTTGTGCTGCTCCTTTGCTTGTGAGATAAGTTTCCTTTGGGGAAAAACCTTCCATTTTAAAAATTATTTGATTATTAATATGTTCATGTTCAGGAAAGTTATTTTAAAACAGGAGTTTGTGTTCTAATACACTGTCATGAGACCGTATAGTACTTTTAAATGAGACCACACTTTCTCCTGTCAGTAAAAAAGTTGTTTAAAGTAATTGAAATATATTTCTTTGTGGAGAAATTGGGTTTATTTTACTTTTGGAGGCTGACAAATTATTTTATAGTGCTTTTCACTGTGTTTTGTGTAAAAATAAAAGTGACTTCAAAGACTTTGATTTTTATTGGCTTTGGCTGCTCATTTTCTTCAGGAAAGAGGCACCATTTCCAGGTTGAACATGAAACAAATTACTGGCCCCACTGTCGGTCCTTCTTCCAGCACGAAAAAGAAAAAGTTAAACAAACAGCCTTTGCCACCATAGCAGGCTTTCAGTTTGCCTCAGCTGCAGTTGGGTGACTCTACTGTGGCCATTGTTTGTTCCTGAGACCACTCATCTTTTACCCCAGATCCTCTGGTGTATCACCTACTGCCACTATGGATCAGAGGGTTATTCACATCCTCTGTGGCTGTTGGGATCCCTCGGTAGGAAAGTAAGAGCCACTCTTGTTGGCCCTGGGAGTGGGAACAGGGAAGACTTCCTTGTTTGGTTAGAATTTTGTGCCTATCCCTGGGGAAGCTGCTGCTACCATTAATGACACTGCCGGCTCTATTTTTTTTTATCAAAAAGAAACTAAAAAACTAAACATGTATCGACTACTCCTCAAACTTCCTTTGACAATAGTAGTTTACAGAGTCTGGCTCAGGGTTTAACTTGCTCCATTTTGTAAGGTTGTTTCTAGTAAAGGAAAGAGGGAAACCTCTTTTCCTGAAAAGATTCGAGATTCTGAATCTGTAGTGGAAGATGAAAAGACAGATGGAGGATTTTTCCTTAGATTTCTGATTCATATCCAGAGGAGAGCTCAATTTCTGATTCTTCCCATGGAGTTTCACTTTCTGTGAGACTATTTCCAGAATGTGTTAGTGTTTTCAGTGGGAGACCACTGAGGTTTTTCAGTCCCTGAGAAATTACTATGTGCCGTTACAGAAGGAATTTCCAGAACCTTCACCCATTCCTCCTGTTCTGTCAGCTTTAGTGGTTGTGTGTGTCACTGCCTGTAATTTTCCTGATAGTCAGCCAGCTACCCAAAAAGATGGCAGGCAGATTGTGTAACATTCCACAGTCTTTTAATGTTTATACATTCTTCACAAATCCAGCAACTATAGCTTTAGTTAATCCTACTGCTGCCAAATGTTTAGTTAATTCGAGTCCTACTCTTTCTGATAAGGATGGGAAAATGATTGATAAATTTGCCTGTCTGTGTTCTCAGAACCTCCCAGGTGATGTAAAAATGAAATGTTAAATTTTCCTTTGGAAAAAAGATTTAGTTTTTGGTTCCTGTGCTGGAGAGGTGATCAGACAGTAGAATGGAAGGGGTAAGTTGATCCAGGGGAATCTTGATTTCCAGCCCTCCTTTTCCAAATTTTCTAAAGAATTCTCTAACCCCTCATCCAATTTTTGGCAACAAATAAATAAACAGTCTCAACAAAATGATGGTAAACATTTAAGAAGAAATTCAAGGGGCTCCAAAAAGAATTCAGTAAACCCCCAACACCAAGGACAGCAACTCAGAATAACTATTCATCAGACCTTGTCCCCCCACCCCCCACTCTGGCAGCCCCCTTTCACTTCCGGAAAGTCTGTATCTCTGCTTGTCTCTTCGGCAACAGATCTATATCTTGATCTGTTTCCTAGGTTTTCCCCTCATACTTCGGTCACTGTGGGGTAATACCTCAGGATTTTGAGTCTCATGGCTTCTCTGATTTTCATGATGCCCCTGGCAAGACTCCACAAGAGAAAGATACAGTGGCATCTGAAGCCATTTTGGTCCCAGCACCAACATCCTTTGTCTTTTCAAATCCCAGTGGTGGGGTTTGTCGGAAGAGAAATCAGTTGGTGTAGACAGCAAATATCCCTAAATCCAAGGATCTCTTGTTGTTACAGATAATATCACAGTCTTGTGGTACATCAACAAGCAAGGGAGAGCTAAGTTGTACCCCCCATTGTGGACTAGCTATGTTAGTTTGGAATATAGCTTCACAGCACAGTCTTACTCAGTAGGCCTCATATTCCATCAGAACAAAATTGTGTGGCTGAAAAGCTGAGCAGGACAGGTGCATGCCCTCATGAATGGACACTAGATCAGGTTTTTTTCCAAGATTTAATCCATCTTTGGGGAATTCCTCAAATAGACCTGTTTGCCTCCTCTTTGAACAATCAGCTGGCAAGATTGTGTTCCAGGACTCCATGTAAGAAGGACTGGAAGACAGATGTGTTTTTCTTTTCCTTGGATAGGAATGCTCCTGTATGCTTTTCCACCCTTTCCATTGATTTCATGGGTACTTCTGAAGATTCAAAAGGATTCTCCCAATATCATTGTAATAACTCCTTCCTGACCCAGGCAACAGTAGTTGTCCTTTCTTTTGGAAATAGCCATGGGCAGTTACCACAGGCTTCCTCACAGAATGGATCTACTCACACAAGACTAGGGGTGTTTGAAACACCCACCCCTAGTCAACTTTAATTGACTGCCTGGATGATAGGGCTTTAATTCCTTTTAAGCACCTGCTTACTGAGAATGTGCAGCAGGTACTAATGGAGGCAAGAAAGCCTGCTACTAGAAAATAATATCTTAGCAAATAGAAAAGGTTTTCTAGTTGGTGCCATCAACATAACCAGCACCTTTCCAGGGCTAATTGTTTTCTGGTTTTACAATATTAGTATGGGTTAGTGTCCTATGGCCTTTTTCCTCTGTCAAGGTTTAGTTATTGGCCATTTCAAGTTGTCTGCGCATAGATCCTCCTCTCTCAATGCATTCCCATGTCAAAATGTGTTTTGAAAGGGGTCTTGCATAAAAGGCCTGTGAGAAAACCAGTGGCTCCTCCTTGAGATCTTAATTCTGTGTGAGGGAAGCTAACAATTGCTCCATTTGAACCAGCTAATCTGGCTGATTTGAGGCACTTAACATAGAAAGCAGTTTTTCTGATTATTCTGACCTCTACAAGAAGGCTATCTGAGTTGCTAGCTCTTATGGTGAGTCAATCCTGTCTCATTTTCCATATAGAAATAGTTTATTTGAGAACTAATCCCTCTTTAATGTCTAAAGTGGTATCTGAGTTTACATTAAGCCATACTCTCCATCTCTCAGCTTTCTTTCCTGAACCTAAAAAAATGAGGGAGAAAGGATATTCCATACCCTGGAACAACTCAGATAGACAACTCAGGTGTTATCTTGACAGAATAACATTTTTACGATCTTCAAATCAGTTGTTCATTTCTTCTGAAGGTAAGAGGAAAGGGCAACCTGTGTCAAAGTATACTGTTTCCAAATGGTTATCTCTGGGTTGTACCTTTTTATACTTATCACAACAAAACTATTCTAGGCAGGGTCAAACGCCTCTCTACCAGGGCATTGGCTTCATCTATGGCTTTCTGGAAAGGGTTAAATTGTAGAAGTATTCTAGGGGTAGGAACTTGGTCTTCTGTATATAGTTTTACAAAGCATTACAAGCTTGATTCTCTCTCTAGGTTTAGATCTGGCTTTGCTAGAACCATTCTCCTGGGGCTTCTGAACCCAACTTCCTTCCTCCAACACCCAAGTGCATTAAGCTAGAGTAATCTACCCATGTAGCTAAGGCTACTTTAGCAGTGATCAATTTGATGAACATAGTACAGTGGTGTAAATAAACTTACCATAACAACAGATGTTCGAATGATCACTGCTGCTGTAGCTTCTCCCTCCTTATATCCCCCTTGTTTTGTGATGTGTTGTTTATGCCAGGATGTGGACATTTATTTTTTGTTGTTTTTATCATTGTCCTTTCAGGGTTCAACCGCCCTCCCTTTCTCTCTTTCTCTCTCTTTGTCTCTCTCTCTCTCTGTCTTTTGAAGGGTCTGAAGGGCTTGGTGATCAAATCTTTTATCAGCTCAGGTTGAGATGACTGATAGTTTGGATGCGTGGAAAGTGCCCAGAAGCTAAGGAAACTGGCTGGCTGTTATATCTTAAGGAGGATATAACCTATATAGCTAAGGCTACTGCAGCAGTGTTTATTGGAACATCTACTGTTATGGTAAGTTTACTTATACAACTGTATTTTCTGAGTGTTAATTCGCAGTGTTTGACAAATTTCCAAAGACATACTGTACAGAACATTATTCAAAGAGTTTGCATTACTGTAGTTCTTACTTTAGTATGATGTTTTTGTTTTCAGGCTTCAAGTAATGGAAGACACTCAGTCCGAATTACTGGCCTTAGCACCATTGATTTCAGAGCAGCTTTTGCAAGAAACCCAACACTTGAATTAAAAAAGACATCCAATCGTCCGGTACAAGGTAACCCTTTTTCAGTTTCTTGATTATACAGTCTACTCACTACAGTTGTGCTTTAGTGCTCATTAAGAAAGAAGTTTAATATGAAAACAGGCTTGAATGGGATAAATTGTTTTCAAGTTTGCACTTTCTTGGGGAAAAGTCAAGAAATGTAACATCAAAGATAGTCTACAGAGCAAATGTTTTCATTTTGTCATGCATTGCATTTGAGATTAATTTAATATACTGATAAGTTGCATATCTTTTAAACAATCTAAGTGTGAGCATTTTTGGTATGCAGAGCAACATGCATGTGTGATTTCATTGCTTTTAGACTTACCATTTCAGTCACCAGCCTACTGATTGTAGCGTACTTGTCCACAATGAAAACAAATATAATCTACCCAAGATCAGTAGCAAACCCTGGTCTAAGATTGGTAACCAAGACTTTGCTGATGTCTTAGTAGCCACTTCATGTGTATTGTCATGATCTGCTGCATGATTATTCAGTCAAACATATCAGTCTTCTTAAGGAAAAAATATGTCATTCAGCTTATGTACTTACATATTTTTTAGTCTTGTAATCCACTGGATTTGCAGTGCTTCACAGTTATTCTTTAAAATGATTTATTTCAGTCTGCTGTCAATGTTGGTGACTAAAGTACTAAATTCCACGTATGGGTGTTGTTTTATAACTTCACAGGTAAGTAATGGCTAGCTGCTTTTGCGGGCCATTTTAAGCTTACCCAGTTTTCCTTTTTGTGCACAAATTAACTTACCCATTTTGTTAGAGACTGGCTTTATGCATCCCACTGTCAATAATTATATGTTACTCTTAATGAGAATAACTGGGATCATACCATAAATCATTTTTGAAGACCCATGCATGGAATAAAGTATTTAGGAGCTGCCTCGGTCCATTAGAAGTACAGGTGGCAGGCCTGGGGTAGATTTCCTGTTTCCCATCCATAGTTCCAAGCTGAGGTTGAGTATGAACAGGGATGAGCTTTGTTTTATATGGATAGGGAGTGTCTCCCAGAGCTTTCCACAGGTATCTGGGAGTAACCACTGGTGGGGATGTGTACAATGTTAGAAAACTCTAGAGGCTATGAGTTTCTTCACACTCTGTCTCTCTCTGTCTCTATGTTTTTTATTGCTCATCATCCCCTGGACTTGTCCATTGGCTCTGCTTCCAGTGCCCCATCAGTTTATTTTTTCTTGCAGGGGGAAGAGTTAGGCATTCTCTGGGCTGGACAAGACCCATACTGCTCTTTCATGCCTGTCCATGTAGTCTTATCAATGTGAAGCAAATTTTGGGCATTAGAGGGACAGATACTGTTCCTAAAGATGTCCATACTGAACCCCTCCCATTGGTGGTTTGTGTACCTGCAATAGCTGCCTAGTTAACTCCTTGGTTCTGTGGTGCAACCATGTCTGACTACTCCGTATCACTTATGTGGAGGGGCAAGCCACTTCCCTCCCTCTCAGATTCTTATAAGAGAGGAGATACCCAGTTCATTAATCAAAGTATGTCAGGGTTCTAACTCTCAGAGCTTATGCAGGTGATGTCCATGCTAAGAAAAAGCAGAAAAACTAAACATTCTTCTTCCACTCAATTAGTGAGAGATCCCCAAAAAGAATTGCATGACTTTACCCATGTGCTCTTCAAAGCACTTATATCTGTATAGCTCCCTAAGTACTTCCAGGTTCCACCTACTGTGGTGGCTCCTTCTTCTATCCCTTTGAAAAGGTGGAGGGATTCTTCCTCTGAAGAGGAAGATCAGGATTCTGATGAAGATTCTGTAGCATATTCTTTTCAGAACCATTCCCTGCTAGCTGTGGCTTCTGAAGAAGAAGTTTCTCTGTCACCTGATTCCCCTTTAGAGGAGCTTTTTTTCAGGGATACTATTATTGATGCAACATTTTAAATGTGATGGTGCTAAAATTTCTGATGCCCAACAGAGATACTATGCCTTGCTTCAGGTGGATAACCGTACATCCTCTGCTAATCCTCAAGTTGTGGAAGTTCTTTTAGATACTTTTCCTTATGCTTCCTTGAACACTAAATTCCAGCCCCCTGTTCCTAAAAAACTTGCCATGTTTTAGAAGGTACTTGATGAACAAAAATTCCTTTATAAAAACCTTTCCTCTGATCCTCCTGTGATTTCTTTGTCTATGGGAAAGAGTACAAAATTGCTACTATCCCATAATGTCTGACAAGGACAGCAGGGCCATGGACAGGTATAGCAAGAAAGTGTATACTTCTGCCAGCTTGGCCTTTTGAGCTATTAAATATCAGACACATATGATGATATTTCTGTCATCTCTTCTTTCCAATCAAGGAGAATTAATTATTGATAAGCCTGACCCTGATAGCAAGTCTTCTGCCTTATCTTTGCTTAATTCTGCTTCTGTAGTTACCAGACATTCTATTTACTGCACCTATGATGCTAAGGATTCATCTTCCAGAGCAGCTGCATCTTTGTGAGCTCTTCATGGGCACTGCTGGCTAAAACATCAGTCCCTTCTGGGGGATGTCAAGGCCAAATTACTGGTTTGTCCTCCTGATAAACAGCATGTGATTGGCTCTGTTGCTGCATAACTATTTAAATCCTTGCAGGTAAGGGGAAGATGATGCAAGATTTCTGATAGATTTTCATTTTTCCAGTCCCTAAATTCCAGAGGAAGTTTCTGTAGAAAGCAGTTTCTTTTGATAGAAGACAACAAAAGCATCCCCAAAAAAGCAAAAGGTTTAATAAGGGGAGATTTTAAGATAAATCAGGAGAGGAACATAATGGTCAAAAACCTCCTTTCCTGACAAGGCTGCTTCCTTATGACTGTCTGCTTTTACCTCCTCCTCCCCACCCCCTCAGCCAGATTCCACCTGTCTCAAAGACTGTCTCTTTCCCTGGAGAGAAATCACTGTAGATAACTGGGTTATTTTCATTATACAAAAAAGGGTACATTATGCTTTGGAAGTCTGTTCCCCTTTTTTCAGGAATTCCTCAACCTCCTCAAAACCAGTTGTACTTGCTCTCCCTGTTTCTGCTGGATCTTTTGAGAAAGAGAGCAATTCAGTCTTCTCAGTTCAGCTGGATGTTCCTAGACATTCAACAAACATACTGCCTTGCTGGTATATGGGTAGTAGAGCTCTGCTACCTTCCCCCTGGCAAAGCTCAGAACTCCTCCCACTGCTTGTCTGTGAAGGAAAAGAACCACTCATCTCACAGGACAAGGATAGCCCTTCACACTCAAAGACAGGGCCTGTTCAGTTTTCTTGTGCCACAGTCAGAAAAAGATCTCTTGGAATATTGCTTCCCTCAAACTAGGTGACATTAGCTGCAAAGTTCAGATAAGAAACTCCTTCTGGGTTTTATTTCCTTCCTCAGCCTTGTCTGTCAATGCTTAAACAGTGTATTCAGCTACTTTAACCATTTTTGTCTGATTAGAAATTTTGTATATGCTTCTATTTTTACTTTGACTCACACAGTAAGACCTGTTGATTAAAAACTTAATTTGGAAGTTTTGACAGGAACACTTGCTGATATTGCATTATTTTCTTTGGAGTTATGATTACTTGAAGTGATTGAGTAGGATCACAGCATTTTAAATGATTATTGCGTTTAATATATAACATGGCACAAAAATTGCAATTTAAACATTTGTGACATGAATGTTTCATCAGTTTATGAAGGCATTTGTCGAAGCACTAGAGTTTTAATAAATTCTTTGGTATTTTTGGATTCTGGGCTGGACTGTTTCTGTTGTTTTTATATATTTTTAATTTTTTTTTATAGTTTTGTATGATTTATTTCTTGTTTAATACTGTTTTAGGCTGTATCATAGGTTCATACGTTTATATTAAGCTAATGACCACCAGGGTCTTTATAAGTCTAGCCATGCAACCCAACCAATTTGTGTCCCCAATTACTTTACACACCTATATGGTGCAGTATGTTAGGACGGGGTAGCTAAGGATTATCTGTAGGGAGTATGTTACTTGGGGATTAATTTCCTTAATGTTGACCTCTAACCATCAGAGATATTGGGGCCAGACCAAGGGCGAATTTGCAATTTCCCTTCC
The DNA here is from genome assembly GCF_019279795.1 of Protopterus annectens. Taxonomy (NCBI): domain Eukaryota; kingdom Metazoa; phylum Chordata; order Ceratodontiformes; family Protopteridae; genus Protopterus; species Protopterus annectens. The sequence goes on from NC_056744.1 coordinate 399,962,951, forward strand.
ACTGGTCAAGGTTTTGTTTGAATAGTGTCAGGGATGAACTTTGCTTCACTTGGATGGGGAGCTTATGCTGTAATGCGGAAATCCTTTGAGACACATATCAGACTCTCCAACATGTTCTGTTTGCATCTTAGGCAAAGTCCAGGTCCTTGGATCTAGTGTTTATTGTGTTGATAGCTTTGTAGATGTGCAAGAGGTCCATCCAAGCTGGATCTGAGGATGCCGTATATGCCAGACATAGACCACCTCGCAGTAAACTATAAAAGACTGAGTAAGGGATAGGGTCTTAAGGTGATCTGTGTAGGAAAGGGTATTCATACCCTGGATTCTCCTGGTGAGGAACCTTTGAGGGCATTACAACTGTTGCAGGTGCCTGGTTACTTAATGATGAGTGTGATAAGGGCTGAGTAGAGTAGTACTATAACTTCCTCGGACTTGGAATCCACATCCCTGCTTGTGAGTTGTGCGACATAGAATGATTTTCTTACTCAGTTGAGTGGTGCTGTAACTTCCTTGGACCTGGGATCCACACCCTTGCAGGTATTTCAGAGCTTTCTCCTTCTAGGGACTATTGCAGTACAAATGGACAATGTCAGTAGTCTTGTTACATCGACAAATAGGGGAGATCCAGATCTCATCCCCTTTTTTGAGAAGCAGTGAGGATTTGGCAATGGGCAATCTCTTCCAACTGCTTCCAAATAGCGATGCACATACTGGGGAAGTCAAAAATTCTAGCTGACAGGCTCAGCAGGACCATCCTCATGCCTCACGAGTGGTCTCTCAAACAGTCAGTGATAAACATGGTCTTTCTCAGGTGGGGGTCAACCCTGCTGTGACCTATTTGCATTTCCCTCCAGCAACAAATGCAGCAGGTTATTTTCCCTGATCCCTCCTCTGGGACATTTAACGAGATATGCTGTAGTTCATGTTTGGCCCTCCAGTCTCCTTTATGCTTATCCTCCCCTACCTCTCATCCCCAAATTTCTTCAGAAAGCACTATGGTTGAAGAGCAGAGTGATCCTCATTGCTCCCTTTTGGCCTTGACAGATACGGTTTACCTTCCTTTGGTCTCACTTAATACGTCCTTCTTGGATGCTGGATCCCAGTCCAGACCTCCTATCTCATCCATCAGGACAGATTAACCCAGATCTTGTAGACCCCAAACTGGCCACATGGTTTCTCCAATTCTGATGATGTCTAGACATTCCAAGCTCTCCTGTCCGGTTCAAAAAAGTTTTGGTACCTTCCCATAAAGCTTCCACTAGGAAAATTTACAAAAGTAAATGGAGAAGATTCATTATTTGGGCACACCAGAAACAATTAGATCCCTCCACTGCTCCAATTCCAACACTACTGGACTTCCTTGCTACAATTTTCCAGGATGGAGCAAGTTTCTCCACCATTAAAGTTTAATTGGCAGTCATCTCCAATTACCATATAGGGGATATTGCTTCCTGTTTAGCGTCATCTAAATTGTGTAAAGCTTTTCTTAGGGGTACCATCTTACATAGACCTCCAATAAAGGAACCCACTCCACCTTGGGATCTCACCATGGTTTTACAAGCCTTAGTACATTCCCCTTTTGAACCATCAGCTAAGGTTGATCTCAAATTTCTTTCTTGGAAAACTGTGTTTTGATAGCTATAACCTGTGCAAGATGAGTATTGGAACTTTAAACACTATCTTCCAAACCAACATTTTAGATTTTTTCACAAAGATAGAGTAAACTTACGCACAAATCCTTCTTTTTTACCAAAAGTTGCCTCTGAAAATAATACTAATGAGGTCAACAATTTACCAGTTTTTTTCCCTGAGTTTGAAAATAAAGGAGAATATACTCTTCATCTACTCAATGTATGTAAACAGTTGCGGTTTTACCTGGACAGAACAAAAGCATTTAGAAAGTCTGATCAACTATTTGTTTCCTTTTCTAAAATAAGAATGGGAAGGCCAGTTACTAAGACTACCCTGTCCAAATGGATAACAGATAGTATTTCCTACATCTGCTCTTTGAAAGGTATTGCATTACCCAGACAATTGAATGCACATTCAGCCAGGTCGATGTCTACTTCAGCAGCTTTTTGGTCAAGAGCTTCTATTGATGATATTTGTGCAGCTGCCTATTGGACTAATACTCATACCTTTATTGCACATTACAAATTAAATAATAATTTCCAGGAACAGAGCTGCCTTTGGTTCCCCAGTACTCCGAAACATCTTTCCATGAGGACCACCCAAGGTTACTGTAGCTGGGGACTCTGTTTCACTGGTTGAGGAACGAATGAAAATTACATCATCAGATTAAGAAGTTATGTACTCACTATAACGTTCCATCTGTGTTTTCGATTTTCTTTCTTCCTTAACTCCCTCCCTTCCCCCTGTCCTTTTTCATTTGGAGAGACCTAACAGAAGTACTGTTAGGAACCTTAGTTCCTGTTTGAGCTCCTTATCTTTCAGCTGTCACTTTCCTGTCATAGCATTATTATTGTATTATATGCATATAATGTATATAATAGCAGCAAACTCGATCTGAGGTGTTGTAGTGGTCAGGGGCATTATGGGTAAGAGGAGCTTAATATTCAGATCCTAGAATCTTTAGAAGATGGCCGAGTTGGATCAGAGAGTCAGATCCGAACCCATTGGTTGAGGAAGAATGAAAATGGTCAGCAAAGATGGAACGTTATAGTGAGTGCATAACTTTTTTCTTTTCCCTCCTTTGATCCCAGCATTTAGGACATGTCTTCTGAAGCTTTGAGTATTTTCAGCCTCGCATGGGCTCCAAGCCTCTTTAGCTTTGCACCCTGCTTTGGTATCCCCCCCGTGACCTTTGCTAATAAGAAGACCATGTATTCTTTGTGCCATTCCTTCACACTAACAAGGCAAATGGCTAGAATCTTAGGGAAAGTAGCTGACACAGTCCAGCATGGTAGCTTTTAAAGTGTTTAACTACCAGTGTTTTATGTGGAAGTTTGAGTTGACATAAATGTACATTTTAAACAAGTTTCTGCATCACTGCCTACAGACCAAAAGGTCTGTGTTTAAAGATAATATTTCCCAAGTGTCAAAACCTGCTCTAAAAAGTGCCTTGGAGTGAGCTGATACTATTTCTAGAAATTCAGCATTGTCAGTAGTGATTAGGAAGCATGCTTATTTGCACTACCAGAATTTTTCCAGTGAGTTAAAAATGAGATTATGAATATTCTTTTTGAGTCTGATTGCATGTGTGATAAAGCAGTTAATCATATCCTTAAACACTGGGATGATAGACAGCTCCACCAAGCCTAAGAAGAAGGGTTCCTTTCCTTGAAAAGAATACCCCCATCTGATGTTGTCATTTTCATTCATTCCTCAACTGTTGGGTTCGGATCCGATTTTAGGATCTGACTCAGCTGCTTCTAGCTCATGGAACACTAAAACTCTTCAGCTCCTACCTTTACCCATAATGCTGTAGTCACCTAACATACCTTAGTTCTCATTTTCCACCTGGGCATACAGACATGGTCACTGCTTACTCTTGAATGAGAATACTGTATTTCAGTGAGTTAAAGTTATTCTATATATGTTATAATTGTTTTTGCTCTTCCTCCCTTTTTATAACCATTATGTCTATACAGAAAATATTTTTACTCTCTCTTTCAGTATTTCTTAAATACCATTGTTAGTATTTCCTATGTACTGTTTAGTACCATTGTTGGTATTTTTCTTGTTTCTTTTTAGTCTTATTTAAAAAATAGTTATCTTTCTCTGTTAATGCTAATTATGTCCGAGAGACCTTCAAGTTTCAAAAAGTGCGTGGCCAGCACCCATAAAATTCCAAATTCAGACGCACACCCTAAGTGCATCTATTGCTGTAAGTGTGTCTATTGCTTAGGCTCATCTCATCTGGATTCTGATTTTGAGATATGTAAGGCTTTCAAATTGCGGACCTTGATAGATAGAAAAAAACAAGTTAATTCTATGAGGCTTGCTACCCTCTAAACCTGCTTAATCAGCCTCTGGGGCTCAAACCCCCACCCCTAAAAATTGATAAGAAGTGAGATTCTATCTTACAAGAGACAAGAAGAAGATCTTCTGATCTGTCTACCTCTTCGGCTCCGGTATCTGATCCTCCCATTAAAGTAGTTTAAATATCAGGTCTGAGACCTAGGTCAGAGAAATCTCCTCGGATCCATTCACCTTATCTGCTACCAAATCATCTCTTTTTGGCTCCCCTCCCTCTTTTTGGAATATTCATCGAGACAACATACTAGACCTTCTTCAATAGCCTCATCTATTCAATCATCCAAGAGTCTGACAGAAGCCAGTGTGGGACAGGATGATGAGAAAATTCCTCAGGATGCAGATTCAATTGGGAGTTCTTCCTGGTCTGACCCCATTGGGTCTGGAGACTCTCGTCAGTACTCCTACCTTGTTATTGGCTCCTTTTCTGATCTGATCTGATCTTTGGTTTCAGAGTCATCAGATCTGAAATTCCCAGAGTCATACACCTCGGATCCAAAGATACTGGCATCTTCGACTCCAGTGGTGTCTCTTAGTGGTCCGGTGCAGAGTATTTCAAAGCCACATGACTATCAGAGTTGTAGCATCGACACCAGCTCCAGGGTGATGGAGTTGACTCTGAAGCTGCCAGAGCCATCCCTGCCCTCGGAGCTTCGGCACTAGACAGTTTTGCTCCAAAACCTTGCTTAGGTTGTTTGCCTTCGGGACAGTGGGAGCCGACAGTCCATAATCATGCCTCATTAGATCCATCGGTTTTATTTTCTCCAAGGCATTCTGCATTTGAGGTAGTAGAACGGACTTTCTCTTTTTCCAGATTTCAGACTTCTCTTCCCTGTTCGATTTCTACTACCCAACTCCATTTGACTCTGCATCGTCCAGAGCCTCAATCAGCTGTGTCACTGGGGCAGCCAGCCCAAACCATTCTCCAGACTACCCAGTAGAGTATAGTAATCTCTTTTGACACTTCTCCAGAGCATCTCAGTGAAGAAGTTCCCAGGAAGAGGAAGTGTAAAAGGAGGCAGTTAGACTGTTCCCAAAAGTCTGTCACAGAACATACTGACTTTGATGAAGGAAGGGTCCTCCAGATCACCAACTGATGATATTTCATTTAGAGACATTTTAGAACTCCTAAAAAAAAGGGGTGGTTGGTCCCCCAACAACGTTTCCCAAGAGGAGTCAGTATTTCTGGAGGCCTTTGGCACTGGCCTGTCTACCTCCTGGGTGACTCCACTTGCCGATGAGTTCATTGATTTGGTCTCTTGACAGGCATGGAAGGAGCGTGATACCACTGAGCTTATCCCTAAGAGACCAGATAGGATCCTGGCACCACTGAAGGATAGAACTTAATGGAGCAAGAGAGTACCAGTTGATGGCATGGTTTTAATGAAGGCCAATAAGAAGAAACTATCGGAACAAAGTTCCTCTGTCCACCCCCCTAACAGGGAGTCTAGGGTGCTAGAAAGATTTGGGAAGCATGTCTATGCTTCAGCGACTTTGGCTGTTAGGTTGCTGAACTAGTTAGCACATCTTACAGGACTTCAGAGGGATTTTATTAAGGCAATTTCCAAATCCATCACTGGGACCACATCCTCAAAGGTAGAGAGCACTATTTCCTCACAGATGGCTACCCTTTAGTCCATTTCAAACTTGTCCACGAGGCTTAGCTCCCACACAGCTGATGGTACCTCATGGGCAGGGGGGCATTGCCATCAGAAGACATGCCTGAATGTGCTTGTGTGACTTTGTGGAACCATTCAAATCTTCCTTCTTCAATGCTCCTTTTGACAGAAGTTCTCTATTTGGCCCCAAAGTAAGATACACTCTCTAGGTGTGAGCAGGAAGGAAAAACTATGTCTGCTGTGGGTGTATGTTTTCTGACCCCTCAATGGACCTTTTCCAGGAACCAATGAGACAGACAGAAAATGTGGTTCAAAAAATACCAGGGTTTCTTCCAAGAGCCACATGGAGGCAGTTCCCCCAATGGCAGAGGGGGGAACTCTAATGGAAGACGTTGATTTTCTTTGTGTTTCACAGTTGCAGTCATCACATTTGGGTTATCTGCCTGCAGGTAGCCCTCAGTCGCCCTTAATACCAGAGTCTTGGGATTTCTGCGTCGGATGCTGATGCTTCTTCCATGATGTCAGACCGTCAGGGGTATAAAACATGCAGCCAACTCCATTACATCAGCCTTTCTTGCCATGCAGTGTCCTAAGCAGAAGCAGTTCGCAAGTGCCAGTCGGCCATCTCCTGAAATTTTTGTTTTTTGAGCTTCAGACCTGAAGTTTTCTAAAAAATAAGTACCCCGTTGGGGATCCTTTTTTCTTGCTCTAACTGATGTCAGAAAAAGTTAGTAATTGTCTTGCCTGTGGAAAGCAAATACCTCACAGAGATTTTCATTCTTACTGCGTCACCTGTTTAGGCCCAGAACACGACGTTCCTTGCTGTCGGTTTTTTGCCTTGTTCAACCTCCGAACTATTCGTCATAGGGCTATTTTTGTCACTAAATTCTTTCGCTCTCATTCTCCATATTACAAAATGGCTTTGATAAGCTATCTGACTAACGATCTTCTGAAAAAACGTAAGGATAAAGGCAGAGACAGACCGCATAGGTCCAAAACTGCCACCGACGCTTCCGTTAAGCTAGTTGCCAGTCCGCCGGTACTCAGTGAGGTACTTTCGCAACCCCTGATACTCGCTTCTACAGATTCGCAGGCCTCTACTGAGACCCATTCAGAGTCCGGTATGCCGTGAGATGCTTCTTCGACTATGGAACCTGCGGATGTCTCTACCTTGGAAGGGTCCAGAGCTGCTGTGCAGGCACCGGCTTCTGAGGCTGTATTCAGGCCTTCCGATTTTCATACTAAACCGACGACTTTGTTTCAAATGAAAAATACCGAATTTCTCAGGCCCAGAGTTTGTACTACGCCTAGGAAACCGGCGACCAAAGCGCATTCTCAGGCCCATGTGTCTCAGAAACAAATGCTTAGAATGGTTGAAGATCTTATTACTTTAATTAGGGGAAGCCAGCCTTCCCCCTCAAAAAGACCAAGAACTGATTTTCCTTCTGATTCTTCAGGTCATAAGTCTGTTGACTCTGATCCTTCTGATTACTAGGACATACCCTTATCTACCTATGAGGATTCTGATGCAAAGGATTCCATTCCCTCTGCTTCCCCACCAGAAGATTTTTCCTTTGGTGAAACCCTGCATACCTTTAGAGAGCATTTCCGCTGAGAGTGCCAGGACTACCCACAGTCCAAAAAGAGACTCAGGGAATTTTTAAACTTGCCTCAGCACAGGCCTCTAGCCATCCCTCCTGTTCTGGAAATTGTAGATGATGTCTTCTTGGAATCCAGCCTTACCCCTGATACTTTGCCTCTAGCTCCCAGGAAATCTGACAGGCTACAGAGTACCTGACTCCCACAAATTCCTCTTTAAGAATCCCACTGTTGATCCAGAGACCATTTCCCAGGGACCTAAAGGCATTAAGGCTACAACAGCCAAAAACCCTACCTCTTCAGACAGGGACTGTAGGGCTTTAGATAGATGGGGCAAGAAGGTGTACACCTTTGCTACTCTTGCCATCAGGACTTTAAATTGCCAGTTTCATATGTTAAAGTATCAGCAACATATTATGGAGCTAATTAAACAGAAAATGATGTTGATTCCTGATTGTGCTGAACATAAAGATTTACAAGAGTTAATGCATTCTGCTAACCAAGCTGGAAAACATACTTTGCAGTGTGGTTTTGATGCCTTAGAAGCATCTTGCAGGTCTGCTGTCACTGGGTCTGTTCTTAGAAGGCATGCTTGGCTTAAGGAATAAATCTTGCCAGACCATGGCAAAGCAAAATTACTAGATGCACCATTAAACCAAGAATGCCTGTTTGGCAATAAAGCAGAAGAAGTCCTCAGAAAGATGGAGGAAAATGCTAAATCTATGCAAACTGTTAAAGATTTCCTACAGGGGCAGCCACCTAGATTCAGTAGGCATTGGCCTTCTAAAAACTGGTCCTTTCCAGTCCCTCCCAGACCTTCTCAGTCCAAACCCAGGGGGAGCAAACCACCAAGATTACAGTCTCAGGGAATGCACAGATCTAAGCAATGGAGTGCTCCCACCACTAAAACGAGAGTAGTAAGCCACCATCCTATGGTAACATCTCACAATGACTCATCCTTAACCCTTCCAAGCCTTGCCCAAGTACTTGCACCCTTAGGAGGAAACCGTGCCCTGCATGCAAAAAGCTGGGAATACATCACCCAGGATGGATGGGTCTTGAACATTGTATCCCAGGGATACAGATTCTACTTCCACTCACTGCCAGCCCCAAGCGGATGGCCAGACCTCCCCCCAAACCAGTGGGCAGAGGCCCAAAAGCAAGTACTTTTTCTTCTTAGTATCAAGGCTACTCAGCCTGTCCCAACAGAGCAAAGGGGACAAGGTTTTTTACTCCATACTGTTTCTGGGACCCAGAAAAGAAAACCCATGGCACCCTATCCTGGATCTGTCTATTCTCAGCACCTTCCTGGTGGTTCCAAGATCAAAATGCTTACTCTCCAACAGCTGCTTCCTATGCTAACTAAAGACTCCTGGCCAGCCACCCTAGACTTAAAAGAAGCTTATCTGCACATCCCCATAAGGGAATCTTGCAGGAAATATCTACGTTTCAGAGCAGGCTCTATGCACTATCCATTCTCTGCACTTCCCTTTTGGCTTATCTACTGCGCCCATGGTATTCACAAAATGCCTAACTCCAGCCATTGCATATTGCAGGCAAAGAAAATTCAAATTTACCCATACTTGGATGATTCCCTGATTCAGGCAGACAGTCAGGAATTGCTACTGCAGCACCTGACATTTGTAAAGAGACTTCTATCTTCACTGGGATACACCATCAGTGAAAAGAAATCACATCTGGTAACCAGCCAACAGAGTGTATTCCTGGGAGCAAGCTTGAACACAACTTCCCAGATGGCATTCCTCACTCCGGAAAAACAACTTTATTTGACAAACTACTTCAATCTACTGGCCACCAAAACCCAGCTATCTGCAAGAAAAATACTGCAAGCCCTAGGGTTCATGGCCTCTTGCATTCTATTAATTCCATATGCAAGACTGCATATGAGGAAACTTCAGTGGTACTTAAAAAGTCTCTGGTGTCAACATTCTCAGGACCTGGAAACAATGATTCCTATCATTCCTTACCTAAGGACAGAGTTCCTTTGGTGGGCAGAGGCCTGCTACCACAACAAGGGACTCCTTTTTACTCAACCCCCTGCCTCCCAAACCCTAACAACAGACGCATCAGACTATGCATGGGGGGCTCACATGGCAGGACAATGCATTCAGGGTAAATGGAGCCCAAAGCAAATGAACCTGCATATCAGTCAGAAAGAAATGTTAGCTGTACAGAATGCTCTGACAGCTTTCAAATGCCTTATTCCTCCAGGGCAACTATTGATAAAGACAGACAACACCACAGTTATGTGGTACATAAACAAGCAGGGGGGAACCCATTCCTACCAACTCTGCAGATTAGCCATGGCTCTGTGGAACACAGCCTTGAGCAATCAATTGCACCTGCACGCTCAATTCCTGCCAGGCAAACTAAATTCACTGGCAGATGACTTAAGCAGAAATCTAATGGACCCACACGAGTGGAAAATGGAACCTAAATTATTCAAGCTTCTGATCCACAGGTGGGGGGCACCAGAGGTGGATCTCTTTGCTTCCCCTCAGAACTGTCAATTGAGCAAATATTGCACCAGAAATACCCACAGCCAAGTAAGGAAAGTGGATGCCCTGTCCTTCACATGGGAAAACCTCTCAATCTATGCCTTTCCCCCCTGCTCCTCCTCTCGAAGGTTCTAATAAAGATCAGACAGGACAGGCCAAGGACAATCCTGATTGCACTGGACTGGCCACGCCAGCACTGGTACCCACTTTTGCGCAGTCTGACAGTAGTGCCACCATGGCACCAGCCTCAGACCCCTTCTCTGCTGTCTCAGCAGGAGGGCCAAATTTTGCATCCTCAGCTACAGACCCTGAGCCTAGCAGCCTGGCTCATCCACTAAACTCATCACCATCAACCCTCAGTAAACAGGTGCTGGATGTCATCCTTGAGGCAAGGAGGACTAGTACTAGAAAATCCTATTTGGAAAAGTGGAAAAGATACTGCTCTTGGAACCAGTCTCAGGGAATGGACACAACTGTGCCCAACTTACCTCATATACTACATTACTTAATAGAAATGCTCCACAAAGGCCTATCCTTCTCTTGTATTAAAATTCATGCCTCTGCCATCTCAGCTCATTATAATACTGAGCCACCTCTCTTCTCTCATCCTCTGGTCAAACAGTTCCTGAGAGGAGCCAAACATTTAAGACCCCCCCCCCCCAGGAGAGCTCCCACTCCAGCCTGGGACCTTAACTTTATATTGGAAAAGCTCACGCTTCCACCCTATGAATCTGCTGCTACAGCAGAGTGAAAATTCCTCTCCTGGGAAAGAGCTTTACTCCTAGCCATCACTTCAGCAAGAAGAGTGTCTGAATTGCATGGCCGTATGGCCGTGGAACTCTTCATTATCTTCCATGTGGACAGGGTTTCCCTCAGGACTAACCCATCATTTATGCCCAAGGTGGTATCTAGTGTGGCTTTAAACCAATCCATTCATTTGCCAACTTTTTTCCCTAATCCTCAGAATAAAGGGGAAAGTATCCTGCACTCCCTGGACATGCACAGGCAGCTTAGGTTCTATCTGGACAGGACTAAACCTTTCAGAAAATCTGACCAGCTGCTAGTCAGCTTTGCTACAAGGACAGAGGGCAAGGCCATTTCAAAGCAAACTATTTCTAAATGGATAGCACACTGCATCCATTTCTGCTACAAACACCATGGGAAACCTACCCCACAGGGGATTAAAACACATTCCACTAGGGCTACATCAACCTCTACAGCATTTCTCAGGGGAGTCCCTACCAGGGACATCCTGGAAGCTGCAACCTGGAGCTCTGTACACACTTTGACCAAGCATTACCACTTACCTATCTTATCTAAATCCAGAGCTGGATTTGCCATAGCAATCTTACAGGTCCTGCTTGCCAGCCCTAATGCTTCTTGACTGCCTCCACCCATCCTCAGCTTTGGGAATCAACCCAAATGTGATGACTGCAACAGTGAAACATGAAGAACATAGTACAGTTGTGTACACTTAGCATAAATGTAGATGTTCGAGTGTATTCACTGTTGCAGTCCTGGTTACCCTCCCTCCAGCCCCCTGACTTCTCTATACTTCTACCTGTACTTTTAGTTTGCCCATATCTTATATCATTGGTATTTGCTTTTTGCTGGGCGAGTTCCACGCCATGTAATTGCTTCCTATTTTGGGAGCTCCTGACATCTGGGGCAAGAAAAACTGATGTAATGGCATCGGCTGCATGTTTTATACCCCTGGCGATCTGACGTCATGGAAGAAGCGACAGCATCTGATGCAGAAATCCCAAGACTCTGGTATTCAGGCCGACTGAGGGCTACCTGCAGGCAGATAACCCAAATGTGATGACTGCAACAGTGAATACACTCGAACATCTACATTTATGGTAAGTGTACACAACTGTACTTTCCTGTGGCAGAGGTGGTCCACATAACCAGGGATGTAGGGATACCTTCTCTGACAGATCCTGTCAGCAATCCTGAAAGGAGGCTCAAATATCCATCTCTGGAGGCAGTTGGGGGTCATTTATTGCCACACCAGAGAGCATGGCTAGAAATTACAAAAGATTTATGGGTGCAGAGGATAATATCCAGAGGTTATATAGTACCATTTTCCCATCCACCCCCACTAGTAGTAAAAAAAATCCCCGATTTTCCAGCCAATCAGGGGGAAACAGCAGCAATAAAAATAAACAAGCTGCTAGAAAAAAAGAGTCATCGAAGAGGTCCCCCAAAACCAGAAAGAGTAACTTATTCAAGATTCTTTTCAGTGCCAAGCAAAACAGGGGACCGGAGACCAGTTCAGTACACAAAGTTCCAGATGGTCAGAGTTCAGTCCATTTTGCCTTTTCTGCACAAGGATGACTGGATGTGCTCAGTAGACCTTCAGGATGCATACTATCACATAAAAATGAACAGATGGTCCAGGAGATAACTGCGGTTCCAGCTGGGAGCCAGTCATTATCAATTTAGAGCTCTGCCCTTTGCAATCACCACAGCCCAAGGATGTTTACCAAGTGTATGGAAGTAGTAGCAGCTCACTTGAGACTGCAGGGTTTCTGGGTGTTTCCATATTTGGATGACTGGCTCATAACCGCTCTAACCAGGCATCATGTACTCATGCCTCATTAGACCCATTATAGAATACAACCCCCCGTTTGGTATGTACCTCTCAAGACATCTGCAACAACTGGAAAGGCCACAGAAATACCTCACTAAAAGAATCACAGGCCTAAAGCAGATGCCCTATGCTGACTGTCTAAAAAAACTCCAGCAATACTCTGAAGCATGTTGTCTATTCAGAGGCGATCTCTGCTTAACATACAAAGCCATGTCAAACCCAGAGCTGTTGGACATGGTACACTTAAAGAAATCCCAATCCCTTAGAGCCACATGCTCCAGGGATCTAAACCTTGTCATCACAATGGACAAAACATGCTGGAGGGATAGGATCCTGACCCAGAAACTCCCCAGACTCTGGAATAGACTGCACATACATGTCAAGCAGAGCGCCTCTTTGGCCCTCTTCAAAAGGAACCTTGCTGATTGGATGGGAGATAGGAAATTCACCCCGGGGATCACGTCAGTCACCCTGCTAGACAGGGGTCCAGGGAAGTAAATATTGTGGGAAGAAATAGCCAGGGAATTGTTATGGCTAGGCTTGTATAGGTCCTAGGGCCGATAGCCTAGTACCAACCTATGAACCTATGTGTACTCATGTTATGCTCTCATCTCGAAATTTCTATAAGTTACAACAATCTCATCTCAAACCAACACAGATATTGGAATTTATCACTGCCATGTTCAATACAATAACTCAGACAGCCTCTCTCCCTCTGTCCAGAGTCAAACTATTTAGTTCCAAGTGAAAAAGATCATTCAAAGTTCTTTTCTTTCAGCTCCATTGATCCTTTAAGCTTTGGAATCCATGTCAATGGCAATACTTTTTGTACTGTTGGCAAGGTACCGTATGAGGATTCTTCAGTGGGCACTCGCAACTCAATGGTCCATTCTCTATCAACCATTATACAGTCAATTCAAAGTAATGCAAGCTTGCAAAAATTACCTTCTGTGATGTTTACACTCCACTCAAGTACAAGAAGGTCATCCCTTTGTTTTCCCCCAATCCAAGGCCATGTTGATCATGGATGCCTCCCAGATTGGGTTGGGGGACACTTCTTGGAAAAGGCAGTCCAAGGCACATGGTCACCCGAAGAGGCCATCACAAATATCAGCATCCTAGAAATGAGAACTGTCCTGCTTGAGTTGCAGGAATTCCAAGACTCTCTTCCCACTGGTACTATTGTAATACAGACAGACAATATGTTGGTGGTCTGGTACATCAACAAACAAGGGGGGAACCAAATCTTACTCTCTTTGTTAAGAAGCTATGATAGTATGGCAATGGACGATCTCAACCAGTCATTTTGTGATAGCAATGCACATTCCAGGGAAGTCTAGTGTAATTACAGACAAGTTAAGCAGGTCTGTTCTGATGTCTCACAAATGGTCTCTCAACATGAAGGTGGCAGAGAGAATTCTCCACTGATGAGGCCAACCATGCTGCAATCTCTTTGCGTCTCCCCTCAACAAGTGCAGCAGGTTCTTTGTCTTAATCTCCCCACTTCACAATTTTCCCTCTGATCTCTTTTATACCTATCCCCTGTTACCCTTCATCCCCAAATTTCTTTTGAAAGCATCTCGATTGAAGATCACCGTTATCCTCATTGCCCCTTACTGGCCTCATCAGATCAGGTTTCCCTTCCTTTAGCTTCATCTTCTTCATCCACCCTGGATTCGGGATCCAAATCCAGACCTACTGTCTCGCCCAACAGACATGACTCATCCAGACATTCCAGGCCTCAAGTTGACTGCATGGTTTTTCCCATTTTCCTTGATTGCTAGGCAGCCCAGGCTGTTCTCCCCTGTACATCATATTCTTTTATCATCCCACAAAGCTTCCACCAGGAAATTTTACAAAAGTAAATGGAATAAATTGTTGTTTGTGCATATAAAAAGAATTTAGACCCTTTTTCAGCAGTGATTCTTAAGGTTCTTGACTTTTTAGCTACAATTTTTAATGAAGGTGTTAGCTTCTCTACTGTAAGCGTACAATTAGCTGTCATTTCAAATTTTCATATAGGAGTAAATAATTCAAACCCAAACTTTGCAAAGCTTTTCTCAGAGGAACTTTCCTACTTATACCTCTGTTAAAAGATCCCGTTTTTCCTTGGGATTTAAACATTGGTTTGCAATCTTTAACCCAACCCCCCCCTTTGAACTATCAGCTTGAACTAAAATTTTTAACCTAGAAAACTATCTTTTTGGTTGCTATTACTTCTGCCACAGTGTTGGAATTACAGGCCTTGTTATCTAAACCTCCTTATTTGATTTTTCATAAGCATTGAGTATCTTTATGGGCCAATCCTTGCTTTCTACCTAAGGTGGTGTCAGAATCCAATAGTAATCAGGTTATCAACCTTTCCAGCTTCTTTCCAAACTTCTCAAATAAAGGAGAGTATACGTTGCACCTATTGGATGTTCACAGACAATTATGTTTTTATCTTCGCAGAACCAAAAATTTGAGGAAATCAGAGCAATTATTTGTTTCCTTTTCAGAATCATAAAATTAGGCAAACCTAAGTAATGTTAGCCAAATGTTTGACTGATTGTATTACTTTTCTATACAAGAAAGGGGGTTTGCCTTTATCAAAACCACCAAAGGCCCATTCCACTAGAATGATGGCAACTTCTTCAGCCTTTTTATGTAGAAATTCCTTGGATGATATTTTTCAGCTGCAACTTGGGCTAATCCTCATACCTTTATTTCTCATTACAAATTGGATCTGGTCTGTAAGGGAAGAGCAGCCTTTGGCTCAGCTGTGCTCAGGAATATCCTTCCACAGAGTCCTCCCAGTATTTAGGTAGCTGGGGGCTTTGTCCAAAGAGTTGAGGAATGAATGAAAATGACAACATCAGATAAAAAAAGTTATGTGCTCACCATAATGTTTCTTCTGTGTTGTCCATTTTCATTCTTCCTCAACTTCCCTCCCACCAACACCCCTCCTAGTTTAACTCGTGGAAAGATCAAAAGATGCTGGAGGGACTACTGATATCCTTCCATTTCACTGTTGTAGTATTTACATTAGTAATCCCCTGCCAAAGACTGCCCTATATCCGGCCAGTATACCAAACCCTTTAGGTTGCTTTAAGGTATGCCATACATTACACTTAAGCTCCTCGCATAATGTTAGGGCATAAAGGTGACATCCGGATGTTCCATCCTCAGAACTTCTTTGCCACCAGTCCAAATGCCATCTTTTGATCATCAGTGTGAATGCCTGTTCCATTGCTGGTTTACCAAGCCGTTTCAGATAAGTGCCCCATTGGGGTTATTTGATCTTATCGTTTTATATTTTGTATTGTTGCTTGTGAGGTTTTATGTCATCCAAGGAGGGTAAATGCCAGTGTGGGAGATCGATTCCCCATAAAGACTGTCACGAGAAGTGCTTATTTTGTCTCGGCACTTCCCTTGACCATACGTCCTGTTCAGTTTGTCAAGCCTTTGTTCCTAAGACACTTAGTAGTTGGCTTTTTCCTTGGCCTTGTATTTGAAGAATCAGTGTCTTAAACTTATAGTTAAAGAAACTATGGAAGGAACTTCCCCTTCTGAGGGACAGCTGTCCATGGAGAAGAAGGCCAAGAAGCCTAGGTCTGATTCTTCTGCTGTGCAGCCTCCGCCAGATGTTTCTCCCAAGGCAAGTGAAAGCCCAGAGGTTTGCCCATATCCTCCATTGGATTCTTCTGCTATGACCATTTCAGAGGCTGGCGTGGATCCAACCTTATTCAAGTCCTTAGAGTCCTTGCAGATATCTGCTTCGGATGTTCAGGGGGAGCAGCGGCTGATTATTCCAACTACTGTTATTGAATCTCGTCCAGGGTCAACGTCTTCTAAGTTTTATAAGGTGGACATCTTGAAGAAAAAGCAAAAGACTAAGCATATTTCTCCAGGTCCTAAGGACCCGCAGAGTGAATGGCAGAATTTTACTCAGAGTTTGTTTAATGGTTTGATGGATTTGAAACTTTGTCATGGGGATTCTGTTCCTCCACCTCCCCCTTGGTCCTCCACTTCCCTTAAAAGACCCAGGGAAAAGGATTCCTCTGAGGAGAAAGTGGAGGCAGATGAAGAATCCCTTGCTTATTCATCTCAGATTTCCTCTCCTTTAGACTATGGGTCTGAGGAAGAGGAATCTACTAGTCCTGACACTCCTTTTGAGGAAATTTCTTTTGAGGACACAATCTCCAGAATGATGGAGTTTTTCAAATGGGATTGTACCCAGGTTTCTGAGTTACAGAAGAGGTATTATGAGATCTTGCAAATGGACTCTCCTAGACTTTCTGCTCTTCTTCCTGTTTTGGCTGCATTGTTAAATATCTTTTCCACTGTGTCTAAGGCCTCAGATTCCCAGCCTCCTGCCCTCAAGAAATCTGATAGGTTTTATAAGGTGACTGAGGACTGCAAATGTCTCTACAGGTGTCCTTCTGCTGACCCCTTTGTGGTGTCTGTGGCATCTGACAAGCCATCTCAAGTACTGCCTTCCACTAAGTTACTTCCTTCTGATAAAGACAGCAGAACTATGGAAAGGCTAGGTAAGAAGGTTTGTACCTCTACTACTTTGGCTTTTAGGGCTATCAATTATCAGACCCAT
Source organism: Protopterus annectens (assembly GCF_019279795.1). NCBI lineage: Eukaryota > Metazoa > Chordata > Ceratodontiformes > Protopteridae > Protopterus > Protopterus annectens. The sequence goes on from NC_056744.1 coordinate 399,979,868, forward strand.
ATGTTCAGATATATTTTGGCTCTTCTTTCTCAAGCATGTTAGGTAATTTCTGGTCTCCTTGACTCTGAAGGGAAGACCTCTGCTCTTTCCCTGCTAGGGACGTCTTCCCAAGTGGCTCGCCATTCTATTAAGTGTAGTTATGATGCAGCAGATGCTTTTTCTAGAGTTGCTGCTTTTGGTTCTGTGATGAGGAGATATTCCTGGCTTAGGCTTCAACCTTTGCCTGATGATAACAAGGTTAAGTTGATGGATGCTCCTCTAGACAACAAACACTTGTTAGGTGAAGCTGCTGCTGATTTGTTTAAGTCTCTTCAGGATAAGGGCAAGGCCTTGCAGCAACCCAAACATGTTTTTGTTTCTCCTGTGCCTATATTTCAGAGGAATTACCCCAATAAGCCAGCCTTGTTCATAGGCAGTCTTGCCCTCCCCCCAAGGGTAAGAAGGGTGGGAACCAGGCTCCTCTTGCTAAAACTATCCAAACTTCAGTGTCACAGAAGTTTCCTTTTCTTGACAACCAGGTGCTGTCTGACTGTCCTGTTCTTCTCAGCCACATTCCTCTTTTGCTTTGTCTTTCCCTTCCCCTTTGGTTAAAGATTAGCCATTCTTGGGTTCTGTCCATTTTTCGCTTAGAGTATTTCATGGTATGGAAATCTTTTCCCTTTTTATGGACATTTCTCAGCCTCCTCAGGAACAATTGCCTTTCTTTCCTGGGCTGCTTTGGGATCTCTTGATTCAGGGCAGTATTCGGGAAGTTCCAGTCTCCCTGAGTTTTACTCCAGAATGTTTTTGGTGCCCAGGAAAGAGGATACTTGGAGACCGATTCTGGACCTCTCTCATCTAAACACTTTTCTGAAGGTCCCCTCCTTTTGAATGTTGCCCCTTCAGACTGTTGTCCCTTCAGACTTTGTTCCCTCTTCTATTTCCTCAGGCTTATCTGGTGTCTCTGGATCTCAAGGATGCTTATCTACATATCCCAATTCATCCCCCTTTCAGGAAGTTTTTACATTTCTCTGTTGCTTTGTGATGTTTTCAGTGCTCTGCTATGCACTTTGGCCTTTTTACTGCCCTAGGGGTATTCACCAAATGCCTCATTCCTTTGATTGTTTTTTGCAGGCTAAGGGGGATCCAAGTCTTTCCCTACTTAGACGACCTACTGTTTCAGGCATCTTCTCCAGAAACTTTGTTGCAAAATCTTCATTTTGCAGACTCCCTCCTGCAGAGCCTGGGGTTCACTATAAATTTCAAAAAGTATTTTCTGACTACTTCTCAGGATCACGTCTTTCTGGGGTGCAGGATCCAGATTGCTGCTATGCTGGCATCCTTGCCTCCTCCCAAGGCCCTAACTCTCATTTCCATTTTTCATTCCCTTCTTCCTCTGACCTCAGTAACAGCAAGGGAATTTCTGAGAGCTCTGGGGTTCGTAGATTCCACCATTCTCATGCTCCCTTTTCCCAAACTCCACATGAGAAAACCAGTGGTTCCTAAAGTCAGTTTGGCTTCATAATTCTCATCCCCTCAAATTTTAGTTCCTCTTCTTCCATGTTTCAAGCAGGAATTTCAGTGGTGGATTCATCAGTTGACTCTCAATTCAGGGCTCCCTTTTTTTCCACCTCTTCCCTATCAGGAGTTGTTCATGCATGCTTCAGATGTGGAATGGGGAGCAGCTTTCAGCTCCCTAAAGATGCATGGGAGTCTGTTTGCCTCATCAACAGAAAGATCACATCAATGTCAAGGAGATGAGAGCTCGTCTGCTGGCTGTTCAGGCCTTTCATCCTCTATTTTTACCAGCATTTCTCAAGGTGTTTACAGAGAATACCACAGTGATTTGTCATGTTAACAAATGGGGGGGGGGGGGGGGTGGCAAGGTCTTATTTTCTTTGCCAGTTGGCACTCCTAGAGTGGGAACCAGGTATCCAGTATCAAGTGATTTTTCAGGTAGTTTACATTCCTTCAGATCACATATCTGGCAGACTCTCTGAGCAGGTCCATAATTCAATCCCACAAATGGAAGCTTCACAGGGATGTGTTTCTGAACACGGTCCATCAGTGGGACACTCCTCAAATGGATCTTTTTGTCTCCCCTCTGAACAGACAACTTCCTCTGTTTTGTGTCAGAGTCCCAATTCCTGGTTTGGAATGTGGACTCTCTCAATTTTCTTGGAAGGGGATGTTTCTTTATGCTTTTCCTCCTCTTCCCCTCATTCCAAAAGTCCTGTTTAAAATACAACAGGATGCTCCCAAAATCTTATTGGTGACTGCCTTTTAGCTAAGATAGCATTGGTTCCCTCTTCTTCTGCATTTAGCCAAGGGCAGTCATCACAAGTTACCTCACAGGATGGACCTTCTCACACAGGACAAGGGATCTTTCATCCATCCCCCATATGACCACTCTTCAACTAACACTGTGTGTGATAGGATTTTGATTCCACGTAGACAACTTTTTTTATGAGGATGTGCTTAGAGTCCTGCAGGAGGCCAGGAAACCCACTACTAGGAAATCCTACTTATCCAAATGGAAGCGGTTTTCTGTTTGTTGTCTTTGTCATAACCTGGATTCACTTTCTGTGGATGTTCCTTTGGTTCTCTCTTATCGGTGTGAACTGCTCAATGCTGCATTGCCTTATTTTTCTGTTAAGCCCCAGTTATCAGCTATTTCTGCTTGTCTGCCTTTATCTCCTCCTTTAGCTTCTACATTTGAAGCTAAACAATTCTTTAAAGGTATCCTTCATATTATGCCTCCCAGGAAGCCTGTTCCACCTCAGTGGGATCTTAATTTTGCTTTAGAAAAATTTACGCAGGCTGCTTTTGAGCCTGCAGCTTCAGCTCCCTTGCACCATTGTTTTTGGAAGACTGTATTTTTGTTTGCACTTACTTCTGCCAGACAGGTGTCTGAGCTTAAAATCCTTATGGCTTGTTCTCCTTTTTTGGTGTTTCATAAGGACAGGGTATCCCTTCATACTAATCCTTCTTTTATGCCCAAGGTGGTAAATAAGATGTTGCTTAATCAGTCTTTTAATTCGCCCACTTTTTTTCCCTTCTCCACAATCTGCCAATGGGAAGTTGCTGTGCACATTGGATGTGCATAGACAACTCAGATTTTATTTGAGTAAGACTAAGAGTTTTTGTAAATCTGATTAGCTTTTTGTTTCTTTTCATCCTAGGTCTTTAGGAATGGCTGTGTCCAAGCAAGCTATTTCTTGGATTTCTAAAGCTATTTATTTTTGTTATTCCTTTCATGGTAAGAGCCTTCCTTCTTCTGTTAAGGATAATTCTACATGGCTTCTCCTGCTGCTTTTTTTAAGGGTTTGGATACTAACTCTATTCTTGAGGCAGCTACCTGGAATTCTATGCATACGTTTACCAAGCACTATAAGTTATATGTTATTTTTCAGAGCTAGAGGGCTTTGTTAGAGCCATTCTCTGTGGGTTCATAGAGGGCTTTGCTAGTCCATCCTCCTCTCTCTCTTCTTGCTGAGCTTTTGCACTCTCCCTTTTGTAAGGAATACTGCAACAGTGAAATGGAAGGAGATAGTATAGTTGTGTAAGATCTTACCATAACGGTAGATGTCCTTCTCTTCACTGTTGCAGTATTCACTCTCTCCCTTCTCCCCCCTGGTCCTTTTCCCTTCTGGATGTACTGCTTACCTCGTTTGTCCTTGGATTGGCATTCCTACTAGGGCTTTCCATTCTGGGGATGGTTCATCTGGACGTCACTATTATGCCCTATGTTATGCGAGGAGCATGCATGTGATGTACAACGTAACTTAAAGCAACCTAAAGGCTTTCGTATACTGGCCAGACGTTGGGCCACCCTTGGCAGGGGATCACTGTTGTAAGGAATACTGCAACAGTGAAGAGAAAGACATCTACCATTATGGTAAGATCTTGCACAACTGTAATTTCCTTTGTTTGAGTCTCAGATTTTGTTACTTTATCCTGTCCGAGTGCTTTGCTGGTATAAGGGGCAGCAAACAAGATCTGATGTATGTTAGGTGTGACTAGCACATTATGGGTAAAGGGAGGCACTCAAAAGTTAGATGTGTTCCACATGCTGTAAGAAGCAGCCAAGTTGGATCCAAGGATCGGATCCAAACACAACAGTTGAGGAAGAATGACATTGGACAACACAGATGGAACGTTATGGTGAGTACATAACTTGTTTTTTCTAACTTATGACTATGCCAAGGTGTGGCACCTGTCTTTATCAAATCCCCATTGGGTACCTTGACTCTCAAGTTATTTCTCTATAAGGGAGCCTGGCTGCTAGTGATTTCTGACAGACGTTTGGTCAATATTGTTGGCAGGAGTTTCAGATGGAAGGGGAAAGATCTTTGGCCTATCTTCTGGACCAGACATTGTTGTTCCCTCCTATTCTCCAGAAAATGTTGGACTCTGGGTCAGAGAACTAATCACTTCTTCCGAAAGAACTAGAGGTTTCTTCTCTAGTATTCTCTTGATTCCCCAAAGACATCATTTGTACACACCAGTGTGGGGCTTCCTTTTTTGAATATGTTTGTCAGGATCCCCAAGTTCAAGATGCTCACCCCACAGACAGTGCTTCCTCTGTTTCTGGACTGTTGGTTCATGGTGACCCTGGTCTTGATGGATGCCTTTCTTCATATTCCCAGGGTGCATTGCTTCAGGAGATATCTGAGATTTGTTGTGTCTAGTTTTCCGAATTGACCTTTAGGCTATCCCACACAACGTGAGTTTTTTCAAATGCTTTGCTCCGGTAATGGCCCACTGACAGACTTTAGTCATTCACTTTTTTACATTCTTGGACAACATGCTGATCTGTGTAGAGTCTTTGTTTAGGTGTTTGGAATCGCTAGAGAAGATCGCAACCTGATTCTTCCATCTGTGGTTCAAGTTGCACCTTCTACAGTCATATTTTGCACCCTCACAAAGACTCATCTTTCTGTGTTTGATGGATCTTCCCTTTTTGGTTCTAAGGTAAAAGACACTTTAGCAAGATGTGAAAAAGATGGGAAGACTCTTTCTGCCATAGGTGTATGTTTCTCCACTCCTCAACGTCTTTACTTCAGGAACCAGAGAAGTGGGAGACTATGGTTCAAAAAATCCCAAGGACCTTTCCAGGATTCATGTGGCAAGGAATTTCCCCAGGGCAGAGGGGGAAGTAAAGCGGCCCGCAGAATCAGGGGTCCAGAGATTCCTACTCTGGTACTTCCTACCAGCATTGCTGAATGGAGGCCCGATTGCCTTCCTCTGGAGAGAGTCGGGGGACGACTATCCCTACACTTACCTACCTGGCAAAAGATAACTTCAGACAAATGGGTGTAGGGAATCATTTCCAGAGTTTACAAAATTCCACTTTCCATAACCTCAAAAATCCAAAAAAGGCTTCTGTATGTTCCACCCAATCACATGGCAGCAGCATTAGCAGAAATTCAAAAACTGCTCGACAAAAGAGTCATCCAAAATGTCCCACCAGACCAAATAGGATCTGGGTTCTACTCTAGGTTCTTTTTAGTAACCAAAAAAACAGGGGACTGGAGACTCATTCTGGATCTCAGCCAGTTCAACAAGGCAGTACAGCAAACAAAATTTCAGATGGTCTTGGTACAGTATATTCTTCCTTTTATGGAAAAAGATGATTGAATGTGCTCTGTAGCCCTCCAGGATGTGCTTTACCACATAAAGATGGACAGATGCTGAAGGAGGATGTTCATCGTGCATACAGCTGCAGTCATAACAGATGGGTTATCCTACCATCAGGCGGGTCCTTGGTCGGCCGAATTCCAAAGTCTAGGTCCGGCGTCGGTTGTCGTCGCTTCTTCCCTGACGTCAGTGTGGCAGGGGTATAAAAGAGGCAGCCGACGCCATCTTCTTCAGTCTTTCTTGCAGCGCGGTGCCCGAAGCAGAAGCAGTTCGCAAGTGCCGGTCGGCCAGCTCCTGAGATTTACGAAAGTATTTCAGCCGAAGTCTTCTTGAAAGCTAAGTACCCCGTTGGGGAAACTTTACTTGCCTCAGACCGATGTCAGACAAAGTTAATAATTGCATTTCATGTGGGAAGCAAATACCGCATAAGGATTTCCACTCTTTCTGTATACCTTGCTTAGGCCCAGACCACGACATCTCGGCCTGCCGTTTTTGTGCTAGATTCAATAAGCGCACTATTAAGCGTCGGGTGGAGTTCGCCCTTCACTTTTTTGGCAAAAAATTTTATTATATTATGTCGTCGGATACTCCGACTCCAGTTTTGAGCAAAAAACGCAAAGATAAGGACCGACATACGAGGTCCGCACCACCTACTGAAACCACGCTAAGGCCGACTACCGGTTCTCCGGTACTTAGCGAGGCGCCTACGCAGCCCCTGAGTACCGATGACAATGCATTAACGGTGTCTTCAGTACCCGAGGTCGCAGGCTCCTCGGCCCCCATTCCTACTACAGATCCCGACGCCACTCCTGGCAGGGAAACTCAGAATTTAGACAGGCCTGCCATTTCTCAAGGGGTCTTCAGGCCTTCCTCCTTCTCCATTAAAGCCTTCACTAAATCTAAAGCAGCCATGAAAACCAAAAAACAGGTTCCTCAGACCCCCTCTCAAGGCACCATGCCTAAAAAACAGATGCTTAAAATGGCTGAGGATTTGATTACTCTTATCAGGGGTTCTCAACCCCCCTCTGACAAAAGGCCCAGATTAGAGGAAGACTACCCTTCCTCAGATCAAGCTTCTATTACCTCAGAACTATCTGAGGACTAGGATTATGCCTATTCTCCATTCGAAGACTCTGATGCAGAGGAGTCTATTCCCTCGGTCTCCCCCACTGAGGACTTCTCTTTTGGGGAAACCCTGCATAGATTGAGGGAACACTTTCACTGGGAAGGCCAAGATTACTCAGATTCCAAGAAAAGGCTCAGGGAATTTCTTCTGCTCCCCCAGCATAGGCCTCTGGCTATCCCTCCTGTTTTAGATATATTGGATGATGTGTGCACAGAAGCCAGCCTTAATCCTGATTCTTTGCCTCCAGCTCCTGTTAAACCAGACAGGTATTACCGGGTTCCTGACTCTCACCAGTTCCTATATAAAAGCCATACTGCTGACCCAGAAACAATTTCACAGGGTCCCAAGGGAATTAAGGCCTCTACTGCTAAAAATTCATTACCTTCAGAGAGAGATTCCAGAGCTTTAGAAAGGTGGGGGGAAAAAGTGTACACCTTGGCCACTTTAACCATGAGGGCATTAAACTGTCAGTTCCATATGTTAAAGTATCAACAGTTTTTGATATCTCAGCTGAAAAGCAAGATGACACAACCAGAACAACCAGATTTAAAAGAGTTGCAGGATTTGTTGCATGGTGCAGAGCAAGTGGGTAAACATACCTTGCAGTGTGGTTTTGATGCTTTAGAGGCCTCATGTAGAGCTGCTGTTACGGGGTCTGTTATACGTAGGCATGCTTGGCTCAAAGAGCAAACCTTACCAGATCATGTCAAAACTAAATTATTAGATGCACCTCTTCAAAAAGATGTATTGTTTGGTGTTAAAGCTGAGGAGGTGCTAAAGAAAATGGAGGAAAAAGCGAAATCAATGCAAACAGTGAAAGATTTCCTGCAGGTACAGCCTCCATGTTTCAGCAGAAACTGGCCTTCAAAAAATTGGTCCTTTCAAGCCACGGACAGACCTCAAAGGGGCAGATACAGGCGCCCAAGCGGCAGAGGGCAACCTCAAGGATCTTTCAGAGCCAGACAGTGGCAAGCACCAACCCCAAGAGGTGATCACAGTCTTTTAGAAAACAGACACAATGACTTCCCCCTACACCTGCCAAGCAAAGCTTTAATGGCAGCACCTTTGGGCGAAAAACTGACATTATTCTCAAAAAATTGGCATATTGTTACAAAAGACAAATGGATTCTGGACATTATAGACAGAGGCTACAGGTTCCACTTTCACACCCTTCCAGAAATGAGAGGCATGCCAAACCTGCCACAAAATCAAAGGGCAGAGGCACAAAAACAAGTTTCAGCTCTCATGGACATGAAAGCAATTCAAGAGGTACCTGCAAAAGAACAAGGTCAAGGGTTTTATTCCAGACTATTCCTGGTACCGAGGAAAGACAAAGATTGGAGACCTATCTTAGACCTATCCATCCTAAACACATATCTACAGGTGCCAAAATTCAAGATGCTCACATTACAGCAGCTTCTTCCCATGCTGGGCAAAGAGTCTTGGCTGGTAACATTGGACCTCAAGGAGGCATATCTGCATGTCCCTATCAGACAAGATTGCAGAAGATACCTCAGATTTCTTGCAGGTTCAACCCATTACCAATTCTCTGCATTGCCCTTTGGCTTATCTACTGCGCCCAGAGTGTTTACGAAATGCCTGGCATCAGTAATCGCCTTCTGCAGACTACAAGGGATACAAATCTACCCATATCTGGATGACTGCCTGATCCAAGCGGACAGCAAGGACATACTACTGCAGCACCTGGCGTTTGTAATAAAACTGTTGTACTTCCTGGGATACACAGTCAACAAAAAGAAATCAAAACTAATACCCTCTCAACAAATAATTTTCCTGGGTGCCAGCTTGGATACAACCACCCAGATGGCCTACCTCACGCCAGACAAGCAAGGGCAACTGTCTCAATACTTCATAAAAATGGCAACTTACACTAGGCTAACTGCAAGGAAAATCCTGCAGGCTCTGGGATTCATGGCATCTTGCATCCTACTAGTCCCATGTGCAAAGCTGCATATGAGGAAACTTCAATGGTACTTGAAAAACTTATGGTCTCAACACAGCCACAGCTTGGAAGCAATTATACCACTCATTCCATGCCTTCAAAAGGAATTTTTGTGGTGGACTCAAGCTTGCCAAAGAAACACAGGTCTTCCTTTCTGTGTACCTCAAGCAACTCAAATCATCACAACAGACACCTCAGACTACGCCTGGGGAGCACACATGACAGATCAGTGCATTCAGGGAAAATGGACCCGAAAAGAGAAGCACCTTCACATCAACCAAAAGGAGATGCTAGCCGTGCAAAAGGCTATTATGACCTTCAAAGACCTACTGCATCCAGGACAGCTATTGATAAGGACAGACAACACCACAGTGATGTGGTACATAAACAAACAGGGGGGAACTCATTCATACCCCCTGTGCAGGCAAGCCATGACCCTATGGAACACAGCACTGGAATTGCAAATTCAACTGCAGGCACAATTCCTGCCAGGGAAGGAAAACACACTGGCAGACAACCTAAGCAGAAATATGACAGATCCACAACAATGGAAGTTGCATCCTCAACTTTTCACAAAGATAACTCAGGCATGGGGACAGCCAGACATAGATCTCTTTGCTACCCACAGAAATTGCCAGTTGAAAAAAAATTTTGTTCAAGGACCTATCATCCACAGGCCTGGAAAGTGGACGCACTTTCCTTCAGTTGGGCAACATTGACAGTCTATGCCTTCCCGCCTCTTCCTCTGCTGCCCAAAGTTCTATTAAAAGCCAGAGCAGAGAGGCCGAAAATTATTCTCATCGCTCCAGACTGGCCAAGACAACACTGGTATCTGCTCCTGAGGAGCCTGACACATTCCCCACCATGGACCCTACCTCTAGTCCCTCTTCTGTTGTCCCAGCACAACTACAAAACCCTTCACAGCCATCTCAAAACTCTAAATCTAGCTGCATGGAGAATTATTTGATTTCTCAACAGTTTCTCCTCTCCAAGGAGGTGCAGGATGTCATCTTGGAGGCCAGAAGACCTTCTACTAGAAAGGCTTACTCCGCCAAATGGAAACGATTTTGTGCCTGGAATCAAGAAAAGGGACAGAATCCTTGGGTAATAAATATACCTCAAATTTTACAGTACCTAGATGAGATGTTAAACAATGGACTTTCCTTCTCCTCCATCAAGATCCACGCTTCAGCCATTTCTGCATAATACAACACAGATCCTCCATTATTCTCTCACCCTCTCTTAAGGCAGTTCCTCAGAGGGGCAAAGAATTTAAAACCCCCAAGGAAACCACCAGTCCCTGCTTGGGACCTCAGCTACGTATTGGAAAAGCTGACCCTTCCTCCCTTCGAGCCAGCTTCTTCAACAGAGTTACAGTACTTGTCATGGAAAACAGCCTTTTTTCTGGCTATCACCTCAGCACGCAGGCTTTCGGAGCTACAGGCCCTCATGGCTGTGCAACCATTCATCATTTTCCATCAGGACAGAGTTTCCTTACGAACCAATCCTACCTTTATGCCAAAGGTAGTATCCAGTGTAGCTTTGAATCAGACTATCCACTTACCTACCTTTTATCCTAATCCACAAAACAAAGGGGAAAGACTACTACACTCCTTGGACATTCACAGACAACTTCGTTACTACTTGGACAGAACAAAGCCATTCAGGAAATCTGAGCAATTCTTTGTGTCCTATGCTGTAGGTGCTCAGGGAAAGGCTATTTCCAAACAGACAATTTCAAAATGGATAGCCCACTGCATACGTTTTTGTTACTCATTCCATGGAAAAACTGTGCCTGCATGCATCAGATCCCACTCCACCAGAGCCACAGCTACCTCTGCAGCCTTCCTCAGGGGGGTCCCTACCAAGGACATTTTGGAAGCAGCCACCTGGAGTTCAGTGCACACTTTCTCCAAGCACTATCACCTCCCACTATACTCAAAATCTAGAGCAGGCTTTGCCACAGCAGTCCTGCAGGGCATCCTAGCCCCTCCTAGTTCCACTTAGTGCCTACCACCCTTACTTAGCTTTGGGATTCTACCCATCTGTTATGACTGCAGCTGTATGCACGATGAACATAGTACAGTTTTGTACCTACCATAAATGTAGATGTTCGAGTGCTCATACAGCTGCAGTCCAGGTTTCCCTCCCTCCATCTACTCTTAGGACAGGCCTTATGACAAACACTTTTCATATAACCTTTTTGGAGTATTCTTTTATGGTGTATTTGCTTGCAACTACTGTTTTTGATTTATCAACATTGCATCATTGCATAACATTATGTTTGCCTTCCTTCTGGGGGCACCTGACATCTGGGGCAAGAAAAACTGAAGAAAATGGCGTCGGCTGCCTCTTTTATACCCCTGCCGCACTGACATCAGGGAAGAAGCGACGACAACCGACGCCGGACCTAGACTTTGGAATTTGGCCAACCGAGGACCTGCCTGACGGCAGGATAACCCATCTGTTATGACTGCAGCTGTATGAGCACTCGAACATCTACATTTATGGTAGGTACAAAACTGTACTTTCCTGCACTTCTGGCTGGGAGCCAGTCATTTCCAATTCAGGATGCTGCCCTTTGGTCTCTCCTCGGCCCCCAGGGTGTTCACTAATTGTATGGCAGTGGTAGCAGCTCACCTCAGACTGCAAGGTTTTCGAGTGTTTCCATACCTCGACAACTGTCTCCTCACCGCTACCACCAGTCGTCCGATGGAACGGGCAAGAGACTACACTCTACGTCTTTGTGCATTTCTGGGCATTACTGTAAATCATGAAAAGTTAAATTTACATCCATCACAACATCTAGAATTCATCGGGGCTATGTTAGACACAGTTGCAGGAATTTTTTCTCTTCCAAGGGAAAGGCTACAAAGGATCAGATCCCAGGTCAGCCAAATCATCAGGTGCAAAACTGCTCCAGCCAGACTAGTCCTTCAAGCATTAGGCTCGATGGCAGCCTCCATCACTCTGGCGAGATATCACATGCGAATTTTACAGTGGCTACTAGTTTCCCAATGGTCCCTGATAGATCAACTCATGTCTCATCCCATCCTGATTACCGATCGCTGCAAGCAAGATCTGGCATGGTGGCTACACTCCGACATTCTCACTGGCTGACCATTCATCCTTCAACCACAAGCCATAGTAACCATGAATGCTTCCCAGATTGGGGGCATTATTTGGAAAAGACAGTCCAATGGGAGGCCAACTTGCACATCAATATCCCAGAGATGAGGGCAGTACTATTAGTGTTGCAAGCATTTCAGGATGCCCTCCCTCTAGTGACAGTAGCATTTCAGAATGACAACATGCTAGTAGTCTGGTATGTCAACAAACAAGGAGGAACCAAATATTACTCTTTGTGTTAAGAAGCCCTCAGAGTTTGGCAATGGGCGATTTCTTCCAACTGCTTTCTAGTGGCAACGTACATTCCGGGGAGCTCCAACATTGTAACGGACAGGTTGAGCAGATACATTGTTATGCCTCAGGAGTGGTCTCTCAATCCTATGGTGACAGAAAGTATCTTCTGTCACTGGGGCAAACCTTGCTGCAGTCTGTTTGCGTCCCCCCTGAACAACAAGTGCAGCAGTTACTTTACCCTGATCCCCCCTCTGGGGGAGTCACCGAGAGAGACACTGTTCTCCACAGTTGGCCCACCGGTCTCCTGTATGCCTTTCCCCCATTTTCCCTGATATCCCAATTTCGAAAGAAAGCCACGATCTTGGAAAACATGATAATCCTCATCGCCCCATTCTGGCTGTGGCAGATTTGATTTCCCTTCATTTGGCCTCATCTACTTAAGAAACTTTGGATTCTGGACCCAACTCCAGATCTATTATCTCACTCAGAAGGAATGGTTCATCTGAATCTCTAGCATCTCAAGCTCACTGCATGGCTTCTGCAAGTCCGATGATTGCCAGGCATTCCCTGCTTTCCTCCCCAAATCATTGTGGCCCATCACAAGTCTTCTACTAAGAAATTGAATCAGAGTAAGTGGGAAAAGTTTGCTAGATGGGCTGTTGCTAATATTCTAGATCCTTATACAGTCCTGGTACATAAGGTATTGGATCTTTTAGCTGGCCTTTATCAGACTGGCTCTTCTGCCTCTACCATTATAGTCCATCTGGCTGCATCAAATTTCCATACTGGTTTCAGTAGTTCATCACTTATGTTGCATAAGCTTTGTAAGGCCTTTTTGAAGAGCATCCTTATGTTAAGGCCTCCTTTCAAGGATCCCATAGTTCCCTGGGATTTAGTGACCATTCTACAGGCTCTAACACTTCCCCCCTCTGAGCCATCAGCTACATGTGACTTAAAGTTCTGACTTGGAAAACATAATTTTTAGTCGCTATCACCTCTGCAAAAAGAGTTTCTGAAAATCAAGCCTTATCCTGTATACCTCCCTACATAATTTTTCACAAAGACAGAGTTTCCCTCAGAACTAACAGCTCCTTTTTGCCAAAAGTGGTTTCAGAAGTCAGTATCAACCAAACATTGCAACTGCCAGTATTCTTTCGTAATTTCTCCAATAAAGGGAATATTGTCTACATTTATTAGACATACATAGACAGCTATGTTTTTATCTTCACAGAGCCAAGGATTTCAGAAAAGCTGGCCAGCTATTTGTTGCCTTTTCTTTGCTTTCCTTAGGTAATCCAGTTGCTAAGGTTACCTTAGCAAAATGGCACGGACATTGCATTACCTTTGTATACAACTCAAAAGGGCTTCACTTTCCACATCCAGTGAAAGTGCACTCAACTAAAGCTGTAGCAACCTCAGCAGTTTTTCTTGCAAGAGCTTCTTTGGATGATATTTGTGCAGCAGCCACATGGTCTTCTCCTCATACCTTTATCACTCATTACAAATTGGATAAGGTCTCTAGGGGATATGCATCTTTCGGTTCAATTGTGCTCATAAATATTCTTCCGTGAGACCTCCGAGGATTCAGGTAGCTAGGGACTCTGTCCTAATGTCAAGGATGATGTGAGGACATTGCATCAGATTAAGAAGTTATGTCTTACCATAACGTTTCATTTGTGTTGTCAGTCTTCACTAATGCTTGACATTCCTCCCCTCCTTATATATATATATATATATATATATATATATATATATATATATATATATATATATATATATATATATATATATATATATATATATACTCGATCTGAGGTAATTTAGAGAGGAGCCGTAAGGGTAGAACCTAGCTTGAGAGTATGGAAGGAATGAGCTAAAGTAAACAGTTGCATCAGTTCCCCGAGGCTCGGAACCAAGTTCCCACTGTCAAGGATTAGTGTAGATCGACAACACAGATGGAACGTTATGGTAAGACATAACTTCTTATTTCAGATATTTACCTTGTCCAGCTGGCATATCTAATATTTGCATTGCAGTTTGTAATACGTAATATAGTTTGTTGAATACTTTTGATTTGGGTCCTTACGTTTAGGCAGCCACATTTCACATGGATGCATGAAAACAAATATAAGTAATTAAATATTTATCTAGCTAACATTCAACCTATAGCAGCTTAAGGACCTTCAGCTTTTCACATTTATCAGTAATTGAGAAACTACACCATAAAAATAAAAAAAATTGAAGAAAGCACATTTTTTCTCAATATAATCCCTTGGCAAATAAAGTGTTAGCCTGTTAAAATATGTCTAAAAATGCTCCTTGTTTTACTGATCCAGTCAGAATAATCAAAAACATAGTGGAAACTTTTAGTACATTATTTATGAATGATATGTCTGTATATTTTCTTGCAACCACCTTTTTATGTTATCTTTCCATAAAGTTTTTTTGCAGTGAGATTCTCCCTAATAGCTCACTTAGTCATTAATTGGGTCACATCTTGCACTGTTGTCAAGACCACTGATTTCCACCATTGTTTTAAATTTTTTATCTAGCCGGAATATCAAAAATATATTGCTTCCTCTTCTTTGTATAACCCAACTCTTTTTTATAGCCTAGTAACATAATCAACTCAGTCAACTCTCCTGAATTTAACCTTTCCAGCTCTTCTTTAAAACATAATAAAGCCCCACATGACAAAAATATATGCCCCCAAATTTCAAAAACTCTCGCTAGGATTCATTACCCCCTAGATAAACATACACATACATTCAGACACCCCTTCAAACATACACACACACACACACACACACACACACAAACAATCCCCACCACTCACTCACATTCACGGAAACACTTGGCCATATGCATGCATGCATGCATGCATAAACAAAACACATACACACACACCCTGTCATTCACAAACAGTCCACCACACACACTCACTCATACTCAGAGAAACACTCTGACATACACGTGCAAGCACAAACCAAGACACACACACACAAACATCCAGACTCTTGATTCCCTATCTAACCCCTCTACAAAAACATGTTGGACTATACTTTTGTTGTACCTGCTCCCAAGAACACCAGTTGCTTTAAACCTCCAGTGGTTTCCAACATATCAAAGTGTCCGATCTTTCCAGTGATATATACCTTCTTGCTCTAGAACACTAGATGTTAAGTTGTCAATCTCGCCTTCATTCTTGCTGGATGGGTTCGGAGCCGAACCTCGGCTCCGACTCGGCCACTTACTAAAGCTCGAGAGCTAATTTTACTGGCTCGAGGCAACCCTATATCCCATGATGCTAGGCGATAACTACCCAGATCTCATTTGTCGCTTTCGCTGACGAGGTGCGTTTTACCGGCTCTTGGTAAGTGTTGGGATTTTATTACTTAAAAGTTACTTTTGTACTTAGCTTTACCACCTCTTTCTTCGTTTAGCTTAGCTTAACGGTTATATTACACCCTTTTTCCCGTTAGTGCTATTTATTTCCCTTTTATCCAATTTATTTTCCCCTTCCCCCTAGGTTAGGCCTTAGGCCTGCTCCTTTCCTAGTTCCTGACAGGAATTCTGTGCTGTGTCTGTGGGCGCCTGTGTATCCCTGTTTTACCAGTTTGTTTGGATTGGGCGTGTGTGTGTGTGTGTGTGTGTGTGTGTGTGTGTGTGTGTGTGTGTGTGTGTGTGTGTGTGTGTGTTTCTTTACTTTTGTGCCTTTTACTTCGACAGCGTTATGTCGAAGGACACAAAGGTCTCAGGTTTCAAGAAGTGTGACTCGTGCTGTCAGAAGATGTCTCTGACAGACGGTCACACTTCTTGTGTTTACTGCCTGGGACCCCTGCACCTGCAGGACTCTTGTTCTGTGTGCCATGCGTTCAGCCCAAGAGTCCTGCAGGAGCGCAGGAACAAATTAATCTTAAGGGGCTTATTAAAGCCCGAGGGCTCCCCATCTAAGTCTGTGCCGGGGAAGCCCTCGAAGCCAGCCAAACCGTCGGCTCCGAGTCTTAAGCCTTCGGCTGCTGGCTCACCATCTGTGGCAAGATCGGCTCCAGCTGGAGCCGATACTTCTGTGTCACAGCTTCCAGCATCGGCTCCACTCGGCGCCGATACCGCTGAGCCTCTACTCTCACGGTCGGTTCCGACTGGAGCCGACGTATCTTCGGCTCCTTCGGCTCCATCCATCTCCAGGAAAAGGTCCAGATCCCCATCTTTGGAATCGATCCATTCGGCTCCGGGGTCACCCTTACTCTCGGAGCGGAGCCATCGGAGCCGTTCTTCTCGGTCGTCCAGGCTTTCCGACCACAACCTTGAGAGAGTGGTCAGTAGACTGTTAAAGTCTCAGGCACTGGCCAAAATGCTTCATAGCCCGTCTCATCAGACAGTGGCTATTTCAACACCACCTACTATTCCTCCTTCGACTCTCCCTCAGAGTTCAGAGCCGGA
Source organism: Protopterus annectens (assembly GCF_019279795.1). Lineage (NCBI taxonomy): Eukaryota > Metazoa > Chordata > Ceratodontiformes > Protopteridae > Protopterus > Protopterus annectens. The sequence continues at coordinate 399,996,382 of NC_056744.1, forward strand.
GCTCCTCGGAGCCGTGACTGTTGTGGCGTCGGAGCCGATACCTCCCCCTTTGGCTCTGTCGTCCTCTGCTCCGATCTCCTCCTTGATGCCTTCATTGGAGGGATCCAGGCGCCTGGTCTCTCTCGCCGGCTCCGAGGGGGCGAGTGGCATCGGACCCTTGTCCGACCCCGTTCTCCCTCTCGGAGCGTCGGCGCTGATGAGCTCGGCCCCGACATTGGCTTCGGAGCCGTCCCTGTCGGTGCGGCCTGGGGTTCCTACTTCTTCGGAGCGGGAGCCCTCTGGCCTGTCTGATAGGGGAGCCTTCGAAGTGATGAGGAGCGTACTAGCCCCAGGGTATGGTCAACAGTCAGCTCCATCAGCTCCTCCCACTACAGTTCCTGCTGACGTCTCTTCCCACTCTCTTGCTCCCAGACCCAGAGATCCAACGCCACAGGTTTCCCCACTGGGAATATCTTCCTCTTTCGAGGCTTCTCCTGACCCGTCAGGTGAACCTCCGCACAAGAGGACATGTAAGAGGAAGCATGTGGACTCCCCTGAGTCCATTACATCCGATACCGACTTGGATGAGTCGGAAGGATCCCCAAAGTCCCCCTCTGAGGATGTCTCTTTCTCAGACATCCTTGAAATCCTCAAACAGAGGGAGAACTGATCTTCCCTTAATCCTTCTGAGGACGAGTCGGTTTACCTGGAGGCGTTCGGTTCTCGACCCTCCACCTTCTGGGTGTCTCCGCCTTTCGACCCCCCTTATGGAAGTGGTGGCACGGAAGGCATGGACGGCCCGGATTCGGTGGAACCCACCCCACGGAGGTCTTCTAAATTTATTACGGCTCCAGCTGATAGGCAATTTTAAACAAAAGGTGTCTCGGTTGATGCCATGGTGGTGGCCGCAGCCACCAAGAAGGAACTAGCCGATCCTTCAGTACCTATCCATCCTCCTAACAAGGATTCTAGGACTATGGATAGGTACAGTAAGCGGATGTTTTCTTCAGCGACCTTTGCCATGCGGTCGCTGAATTACTTGTGTCAATTTACCCGCCTTCAGAGAGATGTTCTCAAAGAGTTGGGTGAAGTTTTACAGGATCCGTCAGCTGCTGGGTCCCAAGATAAAATCAACTCACAGCTAGGAACCCTAAACTCCATTGTTAACTCCTCCATGCGGCTCATTTCCTATGCAGCCGATGGAGCGAGTAGGGCCGCAGGCACAAGTGTGGCCTTAAGGCGTCACGCCTGGATGCGGCTTTGTAATTTTGCAGACCCCTTCAAGGCGTCCTTCACTAACTCCCCTTTTGATGGTTCGACGTTGTTCGGGCCTCAAGTGAAAGACACCTTGACCAGATGCGAGCAAGATGGCAAGACTCTTTCTGCCGTAGGAGTCCGTTTCTCCACCCCTTCCAGACCATATCCTAAGGGTCAAAAGGGTGGAAAGATGTGGTTCCGCAAATCACAAGGAGTCACGCCTGACGCAAGAGGTCAGTTTACCCCCAGAGGCAGAGGGGGTAACAACAACAGACGCCGCCCAAGAGGCAGAGGGGGTCCGCAGAATCAGGGTAGCAGAGAGTCTCTCTCTGACAAACCCTTCCAACATCCCTGAGGTGTTGCCCGACTGTCCACCTTCGGAGGCAGTCGGGGGAAGATTGTCGCTGTACCCAAAAGCCTGGCTCTCCCTCACTTTAGACAAATGGGTACAGTCGGTTATATCCGAGGGTTACAAAATTCCCTTTATCCAAACCCCAACTCAACAAAAGGGGACCCTTCCAGACGTTCCACCCAGTCTAAGGGAACAAGCAGTGCTAGAAATATCAAAACTACTAGCAAAAAGAGCCATCCAGCCAGTCCCAGCAGACCAACTAGGATCCGGTGTCTACTCAAAGTTCTTTTTGGTACCAAAAAAAACAGGGGACTGGAGACCGATATTAGATCTCAGCAAACTAAACAAGTTTGTAAAAAGGACAAGATTCCGGATGGTCACGCTACAGTCCATTCTACCCTTTCTGGGCAAGGACAATTGGATGTGCTCCGTGGACCTTCATGACGCGCACTATCACATCAAAATTCACAGGTGCTCCAGAAGGTTTCTCCGCTATCGGCTGGGGGCCAGTCACTACCAGTTCAGAGCCCTGCCCTTTGGTCTCACTACAGCCCCCAGAGTGTTCATCAAATGTATGGCAGCGGTTACGGCTCACCTGAGGTGTCAAGGATTCCAGGTGTTTCCATATCTAGACGACTGGCTCCTCACCGCCACCACCAGGCATCAACTTCTTCAGGCCAGAGATTACACCATTCACATTTGCAGAGGGCTAGGAATCTCTCTAAATTTCGAAAAGTCTGCCTTGTCACCGTGTCAATCTATTACCTTTATAGGCGCCAACTTGGACACCGTGCAGCTCTCAGCAAAGTTAACAGATCAAAGGATCAAAGATATTCAAAACCATGTCCATGTTCTGCTTAAGAGCGACAGAATTCAGGCCAGGTATGTCCTGAAAGTACTGGGGCTCATGGCGGCCGCCATCACACTTCTTTCTCTTGCCCACCTTTACATGCGTCTTCTACAGTGGATGCTTTTTGCCCAATGGTCTTTCCAACAACTCCCTATGCACCACAAGATCATGATAACTCCAATTTGCAAAAATCATCTGTCTTGGTGGATGTTGTCCCCTCAAGTCCATCAAGGCAGACCCTTTATTCCTCCCTCCCCGGTCGCCACGGTCACATCGGACGCCTCCCTGATCTGGTGGGTGGGGCATTTTCAGGGCAGGACAGTCCATGGCACATGGCAACCTTTCGAATGCCACCTGCACATAAATGTCCTGGAGATGAGAGCAGTGATTTTGATGTTGCAAGCCCTCCACGACTCTCTTCCCCTGGGGACTATTGCAATCCAAACGGACAATATGTCCGTAGTGTGGTATATCAACAAGCAGGGTGGAACCAAGTCCTATCCCCTGTGTCGAGAAGCACTCAGACTTTGGCAATGGGCGATCTCTTCTCAGCGGTTTCTGATAGCAACGCATATCCCCGGGAAGTCCAACATCATAGCGGACAGGTTGAGCAGAGCTATTCTCATGCCACACAAGTGGTCTCTCAAACAATCTGTGACGGAAGAGATTTTTCAGAAGTGGGGCCTTCCTTGCTGCGATCTTTTTGCTACACCTCAAAACAGCAAATGCCCCGACTTCTTCACCCTCTTCCCCCTTCCAGGCCATCCCTCCATAGACGCTCTAGTCCACGATTGGCCTCGGGGACTTCTTTACGCCTTTCCACCCCTTCTGTTAATATCACAGGTAATTCAGAAAGCAACCGCCTTGAGAGCCAAGATGATTCTCATTGCCCCTTATTGGCCTCGACAGATATGGTTTCCGTTCCTGCATCGTTATCTCTTGGAGCAGCCGTGGCATCTGGATCCAGTGCTAGATCTTTTGGCCCATCAGTCGGGGCAGCTGCACCAATCCCTCCATTCTCTCAACCTCACTGCTTGGTTGCTCCACTTCCGTCCCTAGCCAGGCTTCCTATGATTTCAAATCCCGTCCGGGATATCATAGTAGCTTCCCTTAAATCTTCCACCAGAAGGATCTACACTAGTAAATGGCAACGTTTTTCCTTCTGGGCAAAGGCTAGAAATATAGATCCGTTCACTGCTCCAATTCACTCGGTCTTGGATTTCCTAGCTGAAATTTTTCATCCAGGATCTTCATCCTCCGCAGTAAAAGTTCAGTTGGCAGCCATTTCAAATTTTCACATAGGCCTGGCGGACTGCAGCATCATGTCCCATAAGCTTTGCAAAGCATTCCTCAGAGGTGTCTTTTTACTAAGACCCCCGATCAAAGATCCTCCACCTTGATTCTACCTCCCTTTGAACCTGCAGCTTCCTGTTCATTGAAATTACTTTCCTGGAAAACACTCTTCCTGGTCACTGTTACATCTGCTAGGAGAGTATCTGAACTTCATGCCCTCTGCATTCGTTCTCCTTACTTAGTCTTCCACAAAGACAGAGTTTCTCTAAGAACGAACCCCTCTTTCATACCCAAGGTGGCTTCGCAGACAAATTTAAATCAATCAATTGACCTCCCAGTTTTCTTCCCTAATTATTCGAACATGGCGGAGCAAAAACTGCATTGTCTGGACGTTCATCGTCAGCTCCGATATTATTTGGACAGAACTAAACAAATCAGGAAATCTGATCAACTCTTTTTATCTTATGCAGAAAATAGGAAAGGCCTTCCAGTATCCAAGGTAACCCTGTCTAGATGGCTCTCTTCTCTGATCATGTATACTTACCAACTCAGAGGTAAAGAATTGCCTTCTAGGCCAAGAGCCTATTCAACCAGGGCGCTAGCCACATCAACAGCTTTTCAAGCTAGACTACCAATAGACACTATTTGTGCAGCAGCCACATGGGCTTCTCCTCATACCTTTGTCGCATTACAAATTGGACATGGCCTCCAGAAACAGGGCAAATTTTGGTTCCGCCGTTCTCAAGAGTCTGTTCCAATGAGCCACCCAGGATGAAGGTGCTAGGGACACGGTCCCATCCAGCAAGAATGAAGGCGAGATTGACATCTTAACATTGAGAAGTTATGTACCTACCATAATGTTCCATGTTAGTTGTCGTCTCTCGCCTTCTTTCTTGCGTCCCACCCACCATCCCCCTAGCCTGGACAGACTGAGAAGATTTCCCCTTCTTTGAAGGGTCCTGATCTTGCACTTTCAGCCAGATACCTTGTCCTAGGGTAGCTACAGCTTAGATAGCGATCCTTTCGGGGTTATCCTTTTTCCTCCGCCTCTCCAGTTGGAGGACTATATTGCCTAATGTTGTTTCAGCTACCAAACGAGATCTGGGTAGTTATCGCCTAGCATCATGGGATATAGGGTTGCCTCGAGCCGGTAAAATTAGCTTCGAGCTTTAGTAAGTGGCCGAGTCGGAGCCGAGGTTCAGCTCCGAACCCATCCAGCAAGAAAGAAGGCGAGAGAAGACAACTAACATGGAACGTTATGGTAGGTACATAACTTCTCATTTTACTTTCACCTATTGACTCTAATAAAGTAAACCAAGAACTGACCTCCTCTTTTTTTTTTTTTAAACCTTTATTAAATTATCACTTAAGACATAGGTGCATGCACATTGATAGAAATTAAAACAAACCATATGAACATTTTTTTTCATTTATATACATTATATATATTTTTTCTTTCTTTTAACAACTGTCATTCAGTTCAGAATTACCCAAATTGTGCAATTCCTGCCTTCTGTTAAGCCTCACTCCTTTTCCTGAACATTATTCTGCATGTATTATTCTCATTAATTGCATTTATTTCTATGTAATTTGCATATCCAATTCTTTAAGTTATTTTACAATATTCAGTTTTGCAAATAAAGCTGGTTTAGATTTTGTTTTCCATTTTCTAATAATTGCTTTTTGGCAACAAATAGAATTAAACATTATAAGTTTTTAGTATGTGTAGGCAATCAGATCATGTATCCCAGCTCAAAGGAGTCATTTCCTTAAAGTATAATGATCACTTTAGGAAGCCCTCTCTTACCTATTCTCTGTATCCCAAATTGCAGTCATCCCTATCGGCAGAATCTCCTTTCTCCACTCTCATGTTGGCTTAGTTCTTATAATATTTTCTGGTACTTTATAAATATGGATAATAACTAACATTATGATTGCTGTCATTCTCCTTGAGGATCTGCATCCAAAATCCCACTCTCTCCTTATTTCTTGAATTTCCCTCATGCTTCATTATCATCCCTTTCCACTTTGAATTATAGTTTTTTTATTTACGTTATGCATATGAGCCTTAACTGTGCAGCCCTAAAATATGTCTTTAAATCAGTTAATCCTAAACCACACTTTTCTGCTGGAAGGATCGACTTACCCATTTGACCCTTGCCCTTTTCCCCTCCTGGATAAGATCCTTCAACTTTTTGTTAATTACTGAGAAAATGTGAAATGCTAGTAAATGGATGAAAACTAGTTAAAACAAACATATAAAATAAATGATATAAAACCAGCTAAACATGGCAGAAAAACTGAGCACACTTTAATAAAATAAAATAAAGTCAAAATAAGTACAAAACAATAGCTTCCCCAGACCTGCAATACAACTGAGAGCTCCAACATATATAGTTCATCAATTAATGTTTCAAGGGTCTAGATTTCAAAGGGACATTATCATTCAGTCGTGGTAGCCTGTCTGTTTGCAGCTTAAATATCCAGTCAATCTCTAGATTCTCTGTCCATAACCTAATGTCACCACCTCTCTTGTTCCCATTACAAGACTATAAAACTAAAAAAACTAAAGGTGTGATCACTACTGGTAGTCATCACGTTTTGTACAGAGCACTTTTCCTAATATCATTAATGTGCTCTCTAATCCATTTCTTTAAAAACCTACTTGTCTTACCCACATAAGTAGACAAAATGCATGGAACAGCAATCAGCATAAAATCAGCTTATATTCAAATCCAGTCACAGGATGAACAAAGTACTTATTGGTACAAATATACCTACAGATAGCACAAGACCTGCTCATAACAGTGCCAAAATTAACAGAACCAGGTCTATTCACAACATAGGAATCATAACAGAGCCTCCTTTGTAATGAAAAACCATTTCTATAGCTAAAATGAGGAACATCGCCTAATAAAGTGACACATCTCTGGTCAGCCATCAGAATGGCTCAATTCAGTTTTATGACATCGCAAACCAAATGGACATTGTTCGAATATGTCAAGTTCATCCTTAGCACATCATGTGAAACATTTCTAGAGCGATGTACACAACTATCAGAAAAAAATGGTTTAGCTGTATCGTCCCTATGGGCAAGAACCTCTCAATAGCAGATCTAATCTCAGCCTCATGATAGCCTCTGCTGAAAAAGTTGTTCTTCAACTCATTAAATACTTTGAGCATATCAGAATCCTTAACACAAAGTCTTGCTGCCCTGTAGAATTGGTTCTTTAACACATTCTTATATATGTATCTCTGATGCATACTAGCTTTATGTAAAATGCTGCTCTTCTTAGTGGGTTTCTTATATAGACCAGTAGACAGAACATCATCACTAATAGAGATAGAGGCATCCAGAAATTCAGTTTTATGTATTGATCAATTCATAGTAAATCTCAAGAAATTTGTTGTGCTGTGCAAATAAGTAACAAAATCGGATAACATGCTATTGGTACCATGTCACGTTATAAAAATGCCATCCACAAAACATGCAGAAAACTAAACACAGCTGCTTTTATGCAGTTAAGACAAATAGGTCTTTAAAGGAATAGATTAGAGAGCACATTAATGATATTAGGAAAGGTAATATGAGGAGTGCTCTGTACAAGCATGTGATAGCTACTAGTAGTGATCACACCTTTAGTTTTTTAGTTTTACAGTCTTGTAATGAGAACAAGAGAGGTGGTGATATTAGGTTACAGACAGGGAATCTAGAGATTGACTGGATATTTAAGCTCCAAGCAGACAGGCTACTAGGATTGAATGACAATGTCCCTTTAAGGGCTAAGTTAAAATCTAGACCCTTGAAACATTAATTGATGAACTATATATGTTGGAGCTCTCAGTTGTATTGCAGGTCTGAGGAAGCACTGTTTTAGTGTGAAAGCGGTTACCGTTGTTTTGTTCTTATTTTGGCTTTATTTTATTAAAGTGTGTTCAGTTTTTCTGCCATGTTTAGCTGGTTGTATATCATTTACTTTATTGATTTCTGTCCACAATTTCTCCTTGGTTGATAAAAAGTATGCTTTTAACCTATATGTAAAACTAAAGGGACTAAAAGCATTTTTAGTGATTGTAACTTGCATATCCAAAAATAAGAGTTTTCAGTTTCTCAGATTTTATATTATCTTTTGTTTATTCTCTTCACACATATGCTTATCTGCCATAACAGAAGCCACCAATTCATGTGTGGATTCTTAGTTTACAGCTATAGCCTTTGTTTTATCGTCATTCATTTTATATCCTGAAAAGATATGAAACTGTCTCAAAATGTTTCACATGACTGAGATTTCCTTTTTCTAGATTTATCAAGTACAAAATAATATCATCTGCAAATAAAACCAGCTTTTCATGATTATTATGTGAATTATATCCTTGAATTTCTGAGTCCCTTATTTTCTTTGCCAATAGCTCTAAATGTTAAGTAAACAATCAAGGAGCAATAGGACCCCCTTGTCTGTTTCATGTGTTCAAACATAACTTATTGGAGAGGAACCCTCCCACTTTAGTTCTTGCCTCTGATCCTTCATATATCCTAGTTAACCTCATTATTGTATCAGAGTATACACATGCATATGTTGTCCTACTCAGAAAATCCCACTGTGCTTTGTTGAATGCTTTCTCTCCTCCACAAAACCACATTGATCTATATCTATCAGTTTTGGCAACACATTTGCCATTCTTTAAGCTTTTCTAGAAATAAAATAGTTTAAAATCATTGTTTATAATTGAAACAAGTTTATATGAAGCATGGTCTGACAGGTGTTCACCCTCTTTGAGTAATACAACCACTACAGCTTTCTTCCAAGATGATGATACTTCCCATTCTTTTAAAACAATATTAAGCAAAATCTTCTAGATCTTTATGACTTTATTCTCTCCTAACCTCTAAACTTCTACAGGAATAACATTTGTTCCTGGCAACTTTTCTGCAGATTGATTATGCATCATTGTCTTTATCTCATTTTCTCCTATCTTAACTATTAGTTGTTGAGCCTTGTCTTCCTCTAACCTTGACATAATTAAGCCTTTCTTGGTTTCCACATTCCTCATTCTTTATACAAATTTTCATAACATTTATGAAATATATCTAATGTTTGTATAGGCTTTCTGATAATTTTTCTTGTCATAGGCTCCCTAAGGTTGACATCAACCGTATCTACTCTCTGTTATTTAAATCATTGTGTGAAAAGTTTTTGTGCTTCAAAGTTGTTGCCAAAACATAGTTGCTTAACATCAATCTTTCAAAATATATACATATTATCTAAATACTCCCTTATTCTCTCATTAACACTCTACAGTTGCTCCTCTTCTTGTTCTGTGAAATTCCCCTTCTTCTGCAATAGTTCAGCCTTTGTCAGTCCCTCTAAATATTTCCCATTACTTCATAACCATATGTCTTTCTGTTTTATTTATACATTATTTGAAATCCCATTTTTATTTTACCAATTCAGGAGCTGTCTGTTCTGAAGAAAATTCTATCTTCCTTAATTATCTCTTGAATAGTTTCCACTATGCACTCCATTGCCCTGAAATTTTATCTTATTTTTAGTACATCATCTGAAGTAGTTTTTGGATGTGTGTTGAAGCTTTCAGTTAAATGCACATGATCCCATGAAGAATAATTTCTATCCAGTCTAACTGGGTTAGTATATCTTGGGGAATAATATGTAAATTCATTCCAACTGCCTACCAGTGAATTCACTTCTTCCATACCAAGTATTTTTATAAATATCTTCAGAAAGCTACCCTCAGTTGTTATATTTTCCCATCTTAGGTCTCCCTGATACATCCTCACTACTGCAAGTCAAGTTCCAGTCTCCACCTATAAGGGATATTCTCTGCTGAAAGCTAATTATTTCTCTCCAGATTTCTTAAAATCTGTGATAGAAGTTTTTGGTGGAATGTAAGTACATGCCAGCATATTCTTCCTTCCTTGCCAGTAGTCCATTACAATACACAAATCTACCATTATTGTCTTTTCCTCTATTAACACTATCAGAGCCCTTGTAGCAATCAGTATTATTACTCTCCATTTCCATTTGTGATGATGTGAGGTTTTGCCAGTTATGCCAGGAGAAGTAGGGCAATGGATGTATAACATATGCCAGCATAGCTAGCTGGAGTTTTGTAAAGGAATTATATGTCATTTGTGTATCAAACTGATTTGTACAGGTTTTTGTGTTGAAAATGTGTTTGTAAAGCTGCTTGTGTTAAAAATGTACCAGCAGTGGGTCCTGCTGGACAGAACAGAAATACACCTGTCTGTCAGACTATATTGTAACTGTTGAAATGAATGTATTATAACAGAGGATACTGAAAGAGAAGAGGTTAATCTCAGTCCAGCTAACTTTGAAAAACAGTCTGAAGTTAAAATGCCTGGTTTAGGCTGTAAAGATTGTATCTTACAGTTCTGATTGCAGCCAGAGACAAAATGTTTGTGAAAACCAGGACTAGGAATCCTACTGTACTGTCCTTAGGGGTGAACTAATCACTACCCTGGATGAGTGGAAGTGTTGAAGTGTTTTTTTATACTTTCCAGACGCTGTAACACGTCTTAGCAAAGCTCTATATGTGTGTATTATGACACATATATGCTAAATTCTGGTTCAGCTTCTAGTCAATGGGATAGTGCAGAAACCAGAAGTCAGATGACCTGATATGTGTGATGTCATTCTGTAAGCCAGCACTGAAATGATGCTTTAATACTAGATGAGAAAGAAGTCTCAGGGCAGTCTGTTTGTCAAACCTGGCAAAGAAGGAGCTCTTACACACTTCATCTTGCCTTGCTCTAGTAAGTCAACTAGGGGACAGTAATTCTTTAGATCAGTCAGGAAAATATAGTGAGATTAGTTAAGTACTGTTTTTTGTATCTGTGTGAAACTATCCATCTGCACTATTTTTAATATTTCCTATGATTGAAACTCTGGTGTTTATTGTAAATAGATATTTAGTATTTTCATGTTCTTTTATTATTTATTATTAAAATTTTTTAACCTTTGAGAGTTGTTGTTGTTTGTCTTTTGTCTTTTCCCGGTAAGGGGTCGCCACAGCGGAACTCCGATCCACTAATGATTGGCAGTAGATTTTTACGAAACGCCAAGGTGCCAGCTCGATGCTCAACCTTCAACAAAGGCACGCCCATTTACGCACTCATGTCTTTCGAATGCTACCCAACCGCGGGGAGGACATGCAGACTCCACACAGAAGGCACTCCCAAGCCCAGCCGAGAATCGAACGGGAGAACCTCTTGCTGTGACTGTGGCCGCTCCTGAAAGCCTTGCTGTTTGGTCAAGCACTACCATTTGTATTAGTATTAATTCTACTAAGTATATTTGGATATCCTGTTAATAGCCTTAGAGTAGCTGGCTTTGGAATGCTCTGGTAGCAGTATTTACCTTATATTCTGGGCAGAGGGGGCATAGCTGGTAGATCTGTGCCAGCCTTTTCCAGGCGCGTGTGTGTGTGTGTGTGTGTGTGTGTGTGTGTGTGTGTGTGTGTGTGTGTATACATGCTTGCGTGCATGTGTGTGTATGTGTGTGTGAATATCAAATTTCAAAGAGTGTGTATGCAAGAACACAGAGCACTAGTTTCACAGAGAGGGTGGTGGAGGACTTGGCTTAGAACACTTAGCTGAGGACTCAACTTTACAGATGTGTTAGTGGGTTGTCTTATCTGGAGACCTGGAGAGGGAAACTCAGCCCCATGACTGAATGTGCTCCCTCTGTGCTCTTAAGGAAAATTGTACTTGGTGCAGAGAGCTGCATCTGGAAATACTGGGTGTATCCCTTTTTGTTCCAAGTGGACATCCCTCACCGGTGTCCATGGTGAGGATTGAGCCTCCTTGATTACTGGCCCCAGAGGAGGGGCATCACACCTTTATAATGATATTCTGCTGAAATAGTTCCTGAAATCTTTTCTTTGTCAAATTCACATGTTCATTTCTTTCCACATGTCTCCTGTAGTATTGCTATTTGCATTCTGTATTTTTGATATAATTAAGTACTCTTTTTTTATCTGTACCTATAAGGCATTTACATTCCAAGATAACGTGGATAGATTAGCCATTATGATAAAAGCCATTGTTCCCACTTATTAGACATGACAGTTATTTTGAGTTTGTATTTCCAACTTTAGTCTTTCTTGCATACAGTAATGTTTGGCAGGCTGATCTTTTGTACACATTAGTTTCTTTTCATTTCCATTTTGAGTTTCTATTTTATTAACAGGTTATGGAAAGTGACCATAACTTATTTTATTACATAAGGTACCTCAACATGACAGGTGTAATATGTCCTAAAGAATTAAGTGGAATTAATCTTTCTTTATAAGTAGTCAGGCAACTCATTACTGCATGGAGTTTTCCATCTAGTTTGCCCTTTAATCACTTTGTTCAACTCTGACTGACTTATATATCCTGCACTGACACTCTCTCACAATCAGTAAGTTTCAGTAGACTCAGATCTCTTCAGAAATGTTTGCAGTCCTCCGAGTCTTGTTCACATTGTTCAGTTTGGGCTTGAGATAATTACTTATGCTTTTGACAAAATGTTCTGTCATTACTAGATTTCTGCTATAATATTACCCTGCAACAATATTTGTTTTTTTCTGCTGTCTTGCCTGACTGATAATTGATAATGTTTTCTAATAATCAGGAGAATGATCTAAATACTATCTTTTAAAAATTGACATAAAGAGTGATATTTCCTATCCAACAGTAGTTCATGTCCTGATTTGCTTTTTTCCCCTGCTCTTCGCTAATTTTTCACCTCCATCATGAACATTGCTTTGTAACTCTGTGAATTTTTCTTTTTTAACTTTCATGTCCAACTCCAGTCTAGATTTACTCTTAAATTCTGCAGTATTATTTCTTACCAACATTTTAAGTTTGACTTTTAGATGATCCTGTATCACCATTCAAGATTCATTGTCCTGCGGCAATATATTCAAAATTATTTTCTTTAAGTTATTTTTTTTACCAAGCAACAAAAGCTTCTTCCTTTAAAAATACACGGGAGGATGCTAGTATCTCCTTAAAGGATAGTCAGTGTACTCAATTTACAGTCAATAGGAATTTGATCAGAGATAAATACTAGATGTAATTTTACTTCTTTAACCAAATAAACCTGTTCTGTAGTTATATAAATCTTACCAGTTCAAGACCTAGTTTAATACTTGATAGAACTTATTCAATATTTTTCATATTTTTCTAACATAATATCATAGACTGAAGTGAGACCCGTTACTTTCCTGTAGGCTTTAGCATAGCAAACTGCCTAATGCACAGTACATATGCAAATTAGTTACACACAAAGAAGAAGTGAGGTAACACAGTCTTAGAAATAGCTGAACTGTGTAATAAGACCATCTACATAAACTCCATTACCCTGTAATTACAGAAATGGAATCCAATCTGCTGGTATTTAAGCATAGAAAACAAAAACACACTGATAAAGTAGAAAATACAAATATGCCACTGTTAAAGTAAAACTATAGGTGTGAAGTTGTTCAAGCTCGCAGTTCATTCATCACTGATGGGTTCGGAGCCGAGGAGCAAGTTCAAAGTTCTCCAGTAGCTCGAGACCCCACCCCTTATCCCACAATGCACTGCTGGAATACCTCAGATCTAGTTTGCCGTGGCACGGATCTCTTGGTTTCCAGCTTGGCTTGAGACTTTATTGGGAGTTTTTCAACTTTCAGCAACTTATATTTTTCAATTTTTATATATCCTTGTTCTATTCTTAATAGCAGATATTACTAGCTAGCAGATAGTAGTTTTTCTGTGTTCATACCCCTTTCCTCAGTATAATCTATCTTGCCTTCGGCCCTTTGGCCTTAGGATCCCTTCTTTAGTTATTAGTCAGAGTTCCCTGTTGGGGGGATTTCTTAATACTGTTATAATTATATAGTTGTCAGTTGCCCCTTTTGGGCTGTGTGTGTGTGTGTTTGTGTGAGTTTGTTAGTTAAAACAGCTCATAGTTAAATAGTGTGTTTCAGTTGTGGAAATGTCTGAAGAAAAAAACAAACATCCAAAGTCTGGGTTTAAAAAATACCCAGGCTGCGGACAGAAAATATCAGTTACGGATGCCCATGTGCAGTGTGTTTACTGCTTGGGTGAGGTGCACCTGCAAGAGTCTTGCAGTATCTGTCACTCCTTTTCCACCAGAGTGTTAGCAGAAAGGAAGAGGAAATTGATTGATCTGGGTATCATCAAGCACCCCTTTTCTGAGGCATTGTCTGACCAGGATGGAGCCAGTAAATCATCTAAATCTTCTAAATTTTCCTCTGATTCTAGGTCCAAAAAAAGGAAAAAGGTCAGAAAGTGTGGTGACTTTGGCTTCACTGCCTTCGGAGCTGACAGTCTGTTTTTTTTGGAACCGGGACACTGCTCTGGAACCGGTTGCCGAAAAACCTCCATCCATATTGCTCCAGTCGGGTCCATCTGTTCACTCTTCCACGTCCTGTCAGCCTATCTAATCTGGATATGGACCGGATGGTTCAGAAACTCTTAAAGGCACCAGGCCTAGTTAAATTGCTGTCGGCTCAGACACAACTGTCAGAGCCGAAGACCACTACTCTTGAATTGTCTGCTCCTCCTCCAAGCCATACCGGACCTTTGGAGTCAGAGGAAGAGGATGACCTGATGATTGTGGATCCCTTGGAGCCGACACCTGCTCCAGTGTCATCGGCTCCATCTGCTCGGACGTTCTCGGTGCCAACCGGGGACTCTAGGAGCTGACATTCTCTGGCTGGGTCCGGGGAGGACAGCCACACCGACTTGTCGGTGCCGACTCTTCCTCTCGGGGCCTCGGGTGAGCTCGGCTCCTACCTCGGGCTCGGAGCCCATGGTTTCAGTGCGGGAGGAGATCATGGCTCCATCGGAGCCATTGACTTCTTCTCATTGGAGCCGAGGTGCATTCGATGCCATGAGGCGAGTGTTGTCTCCTAAGACTTCCTCATCTCAAGGTCTGGCCTCTTCTTCCCCTAAAGTGCCTGTGTCAGTTTCTGTCTCCTCCGGTCATCCCAAGCATAGAAAAGTACAGTTTTGTACCTACCATAAATGTAGATGTCCGATAGGAATGCATCTGCAGTCCTTACAAATGGGTTTTCCTGTCGTCAGGCAGCCCTTCGGTCGGCCGGATTCCAAAGTCTGGGTCTGGCCTCGGCTGGTGTCGCACTTCACCCGACGTCATAGCTGCAGTTGTTCGGGTATAAAGGCATCAGCCGGCGCCATTTTCCTCAGTGTTTCTTGCCCCAGATGCCAGGTGCCCTCTTGGAAGGCTAAATTTGGATAAATGCCAATGTTTCCAAATAGTAGAGAACAAACACAAAAATAAGCATGTATGTACATATATACAAACAAATACACCATAATAGATCCCCCCCCCAGCTAGCTATAAGATGGGCAAATACCCTAGGAGTACCACAGAGGGGAAGGCGGGTGGGTAATCCTGACTGCAGATGCATTCCTATCGGACATCTACATTTATGGTAGGTACAAAACTGTACTATGTCCTTCAAGGATGCATCTGCAGTCCTTACAAATGGGTAGAATACCATAGCCAAACTAGGGGAGGAGGAAGAAGAGATTATGGTGTTGTTAGGATCCCTTGCAAAACAGCAGTGGCAAAACCTGCTCGGGATCTAGAGTATAAAGGTAAGTTATAATGCTTGGCAAATGTATGCATGGAGGTCCAAGTAGCAGCCTCTATAATGTCCTTGGTAGCCACTCCTCGTAAAGCTGTGGTAGTGGCTGTAGCCCTTGTAGAGTGAGGCCTGATGTTCTCTGGAGTTTTCTTTCCATGGTAGGAGTAACAAAATCTAATGCAATTTCCTATCCACTTGGAGATTGTCTGTTTTGAAATTGCTTTTCCTTCCCTTCCTGTTGCATATGCTACCAGTAGCTGGTCAGTTTTTCTGTTGCCCTTGGTCCTGTCCAGGTAGTAGCGTAACTGTCTATGTACATCCAAGGTATGCAACAGTCTTTCTCCCCTGTTCTGTGGGTTGGGAAGAATGTAGGTAGGTGGATAGCCTGATTTAAAGATACTCTGGATACCACCTTAGGCATAAATGTAGGATTTGTTCTCATGGACACTCTATCTTGATGGAAGATCAGGAAGGGTTGCACTGCCATTAATGCCTGTAGTTCAGATACCCTTCTTGCTGAAGTGATTGCCAGCAGGAAAGCAGTCTTCCATGATAAGTATTGTAATTCTGCTGTTGCTGCTGGTTGAAAGGAGGAAGTGTCAATTTTCTAGCACAAAGTTCAAGTCCCATGCTGGCAATGGTGGTTTCCTAGGAGGTTTTACATTTTGATTCCTCTCAGAAACTGCCTGAGCAGAGGATGCGAGAAGACAGGAGGATCCAAGCTGTATTCTGCAGAAATAGCTGATGCATGTATCTTGATTGAGGAATAGGACAGGCCTGTGTGGAAGAGCTCTGCCAAGTATTCCAGGATGTTGGCTATGTTTACCAGAGACATCTTCTCCTTTGCAGTACTCCAAATGAGATATCTTTTCCATTTTGCTGCATAATTTTTCTTGTTGAGGGTCTGAGCCTCAAGGATAATGTCTTTAACCCTTTGTGATAAATTTGGGTTAATTGATCTTATGTAATGTTCCAGGCAGTCAGCTGCAGAGTTTTCAGGCTGGGATGCAGGATGTTGTAGTTGTTCTGTGTTAACAGCAATGGAACCAGGGGTAGTGTCCATATTTGTTTCCGAGACATGCTCCTTAGTAATGGGTACCAATGTTGTCTTGGCCAGTCTGGAGCTATCAGAATGATCCTTGGATGGTCCTCTTTGATCTTCAGTAGCACCTTGTGCATCAAAGGAAGTGGTGGGAATGCATATGCTGTCAGGTTTTTCCAACTGAAAGATAGGGAGTCCACCTTCCAAGCAAGTGGGTGGTACGTCCTTGTGCAGAATTTCTTTAGCTGGTGATTGCGTGGGGATGCAAATAAGTCTATTTCTGGGAGTCCCCATTTTCTTGTAATGGCTTTGAAGATGTCGGATGCAGCATCCATTCGTGGGCATCCGTGGTAGTCCTGCTTAATATGTCTGCTAGAATGTTTTCTTTTCCCGGTACAAAAATTGCTTGTAACTGAATGTTGTAGCTCAGAGCCACATTCCATAGGTCCAGTGCCATCCGGCATAGATGGTATGAATGTGTGCCTCCCTGTTTGTTGATGTACCACATAACTGTGGTGTTGTCTGTCCTTATCATCAACTGACCTTCTCGGAGAAATGATCTGAATGTCTGGATTGCCAATTTTACTGCCAGCATTTCCTTTAGATTTATGTGTAGGTGTAGCTGGTCTTGAGTCCATAAGCCTTGTATGCACTTGTCCAGCATGTGGGCCCCCCAACCGAGGTCTGAGGCGTCCGTCGTGATGGTTTGGCTTGGTTGAATGGTGTAGAAGGGCAATCCTGTGTTTGTTTGACAGGCCTGAGCCCACCATAGGAACTCTTGCTTCAGGCAAGGGATTACTGGAATTTTGGTTTCTAGGCTGTGCTTGTGTTGAGACCAAAGATTCTTTAGGTACCACTGTAGCTTTCTCATATGCAGTCTGGCATGAGGGACCAGTATTATGCAGGATGCCATGAAGCCCAGGGCTTGCAGTACTTTTCTTGCTGTTAGATGGTTCTGCTTTGTTAATGCCAAGAAGTAGAGAGGTAGTTGCTCTTGCTTTTCTGCAGTTAGGAATGCCATTTGTTTTGAAGTGTCCAGCTCTGCACCCAAAAAGGTTATTCTTTGGGATGGTATCAGTCTTGACTTTTTTATATTGACTGTATATCCCAGGGCTTGTAGCAGATAAATGACTCTTTGTAAGTCTTCTGTTAGCTTGTTTTTGTTGTCCGCTTGTATCAGGCAGTCGTCCAGGTATGGATATATTTGGATTCCTGAAGCCTGCAATGAGCAATTACTGATGCCAGGCATTTCGTGAACACTCTGGGCAGTAGATAAGCCAAAGGGCAATGCTGAGAATTGATAATGCTCTGATCCTGCAAGAAATCTGAGGTATCTTCTGCAATTTGGTCGTATGGGGACGTGCAGGTATGCCTCCTTGAGATCTAGAGTTACCAGCCAAGACTCCTTGCCCAGCATGGGAAGAAGCTGCTGAAGGGTCAGCATTTTGAATTTTGGAACAATGAGGAATGTGTTTAAAGCGGACAGGTCGAGAATAGGCCTCCATTTGTTCTCTTTTCTTGGTACCAGGAAGAGTCTGGAGTAAAATCCCTTTCCTTGCTCCATAGATGGTACCTTTTCCACAGCTCTCATCCTTAATAATTGAGATATTTGTTTTAGAGCTTCTGTCTTTTGATTTGGCGGTAGGTTTGGCATTCCTCTCTTCCCTGGTAGAGTATGGAAGTGGAACCTGTAGCCTTGGTCTATTGTCTGTAAAATCCACTTGTCTCTTGTGATGTAATGCCAGTTTATTGAGAATAAGGCTAGCTTCCCGCCTAAGGGTGCTTCTAGTTGTTCCCTGGTAGGCAGTGCCAGAGCCAAGTCACTGTGATTGTCCTGTTGCAGTGGTGGTGGCTGTGTCTGTGCCTCGCTGGTTGTTACCCTGCCACTGGCGTCCCCTGTAGGCACCCCTGGATTGGTTTCTGCCTCTTGATCTTCTATTCCTGCCTCTCTGTGCTTTAGAGGAGTCTGGAAAGGACCAATTTTTGGAGGGCCAATTCCTGCTAAACCTTGGAGGTTGGACCTGTAAGAAATCTTTCACTGTTTGTACAGATTTTGCCTTCTCCTTCATCTTCTTCAGTACCTGTTGTGCAGGAGAACCAAATAAATTGGCTTTGTCCATGGGAGCATCTAATAGTTTTGATTTGACATGGTCCGGTAAGGCCTGCTCTTTCAACCATGCATGCCTTCTGATAACTGTGCCAGTCATGGCCGATCTAAAGGAAGCCTCCAGTGCATCATAGCCGCATTTCAAAGAATGGTTACTAACTTGCTGAATGTTATGTACCATTTCCTGAACATACTTCTTATCAAAAGGTTCATCAGAGGACAGTTTTTTAGTTAACTGGTCAAGCATAAATTCCTGATATTGGATCATATGAAATTGACAGTTCAAGGCCCTAGCTGACAGAGTAGCAGAAGTGTAAACTTTTTTACCCCATCTCTCTAAGGACCTGGATTCCCTTTCAGAGGGAGGGTTTTAGCAGAGGTAGTTGCTACAGCCTTAGGCCCCTGGGAGATAGTCTCGGGATCTGCAAAAGGAGCCTTGTATAAATGGTGATGTGTGTCCGGGACCCTGTAGTACCTATCGGGCTTAGCAGGGGCCGGAGGTAATGAATCAGGAGCAGTACAAGCATCATTAAATGCATCATCTACAACAGAAAGAACTGGAGGTATAGCTAAGGGCCTATGTTGTGGTAAATGCAAAAAGGTTCTGAGCCTTTTCCTGGAGTCTGAAAAATCTTGGCCCTGCCACTGAAATTGATGTTCTTCATCTCACATTGCTGCAGTCCTTACACTTGGGTAGTCCGCTGTCCTCGGTCGGCCCGAATATCAAAGTATTAGGCTGACGTCGGTCAAGGCGCTTAAGACTGACATCAGGACGTCAGGGTACAAATGCGCATGACCGACGTCATATCCTCAGTCTTTTTTGCCGCATGGTCCGATGCAGAAGCAGCGTTGCAAGTGCCGTTGGCGTTCTGAAATTTTTCGGAGTTTCAGACCGAGTCAAAGTTGGCTAAGTACCCGTTGGGGAATATTTTAGTTTTTCTTGCCTCAGTGGTTTACGGATGTCAGAAAAAGTGAATAACTGTATTTCTTGTGGGAAACAGATACCGCATAGAGATTATCATACTTTGTGTATTCCTTGTTTGGGGCCTGAGCACGGCGTTGTTGGGTGTCGCTTTTGTGCTAGGTTTAATAAGCACTATTGCGAAGGTTAGATTGTGCCAGGTTGGTCTTGAAGCGGTGCAATTATAATATGCCGTCGGATGCTCCGGCGCCCGCTTCTTCAAGAAGCGCAAAGACAAAGCAGCTAAACCCAGGCAAGAAGAGTCGTCCGTGCGGACGCCGGTTCTTTAGAGGCGTCAGTGGAACGGTGGTTCGCGGAGGCTTCTCTGGAGTCCCAGGGGGAGACTTTGATATTGCAGGATGTGGCCTCTCAGGAGGCAGGTCAGGCTGAAGGGGCTTCTCAGGTTACTGTACTCCCCTCCCTTCCTAGGGTGGTTAGGCCCTCTCCTTCTGTTTCTAAGGCTTCTCCCAGAGGCAGGCCAGGTTTAGCTTCTGTTGGTGTCACTCCTAGTTCTTCAGGATCTGTGCCCAAGAAGCACAAGCTTAAAATGGCAGAAGATTTAATTACTTTGATTAGAGGTTCTTTGCCCCCTCCTGATAAGAGGCCCAGGGTGGAACCAGAGTTGGGGAGTTTTGAGCAGGCTTGGATGTTTCAGAGTCTTGACTGAAGACTTGCAGGAGTATTCTCCTTATTCTGATTCTGATGTGGATGATTCTACTCCTTCTGCTTCTCCTCCAGAGGATTTTTCTTTTTCAGAGACTCTTCATTCCATGAGGGAACATTTTAAGTGGGAAGGTCAGGACTTCTCTGATTCCAGGAAAAGGCTTAGGGAATTTTTACTTTTACCCCAGCATAGGCCTTTGGCTATACCACCTGTTCTGGATGTTGTGGAAGATGTGTTTGCAGAGGCTTCACTTAATCCTGATTCTTTGCCTCCTGCTCCTGTTAAACCGGACAGGTATTACAGGGTGCCTGAAGCTCATAAATATCTTTATAAGAGTCCTAGGGCGGACCCAGAAACTGTTAGTCAGGGACCTAAGGGTGTCAAGGCCTCTGTTGTAAAAAATCCGGTTCCTCCAGATAAAGAGGCCAGGGCTTTGGATAGATGGGGAAAGAAAGTCTATACTTCTTCCACCTTAGCTATGTGGGCTTTGAATTGCCAGTTTCACATGTTGAAATATCAAAACTATCTTCTTTCTCAATTGAAGTCTAAGGTTGATGCTCTGGCGGAAGGTATTGAGTGTAAAGAATTACAAGATTTGGTACATGTTTCTGAACAGGTGGGTAAGCACTCTTTACAATGTGGTTTTGATGCTGTACAGGCCTCGTCTAGGGTGGCTGCCACTGGGTCAGTTCTTCGCAGGCACGCCTGGCTGAGGGATCAGAATTTATCTGACCATGTTAAGACAAGGATTTTAGATGCTCCTTTACAGTCTGATGTGTTGTTTGGTTCACCTGTGGAGGCAGTCTTAAAGAAAATGGAAGACAAGGCTAAGTCTATGCAGACTGTTAAAGATTTTTGCAAGTTCAGCCTCCGAAATTTAGTAGGAATTGGCCTGCTAAGGGGTGGGCGTACCCTTCTTATGATTCACAGTCTAGGGGTAGATCTAGGCGTGGTAGGGGCAGAGCTCAGGGCTCTTTCAGACCTAGAACAGGGAGTTCACCTGCACAGTCTTGGTGAGGGCAGGGGCCAGTCCTTTCGTAAACAGGCCCAATGACCTACCTTTTCAGTTGCCAGAGCCTTCTTGTCTGGCAGCACCTTTGGGAGGAAGGTTGGCACTCTTCAAGGAAAATTGGAGTTTAATTACCCAAGACAGATGGGTATTGGATATCATACACCAAGGTTACAAGTTTTATTTCCATACCTTGCCTCCTTTCAAAGGCATGCCAGACGTTCCTCCTCAGCAAAGAATAGAGGCTCACAAACAAATTTCTCTGCTGCTTCAAATAGGGGCCATACAGCGGTCCCTCTGCCAGAAGTGGGCCTAGGATTTTATTCTCGCCTGTTCCTAGTACCAAAGAAGGGGAACACGTGGAGACCAATTTTGGATTTATCTATCCTCAACACTTATCTGGACATTCCCAAGTTCAAAATGTTGGCGTTACAACAGCTTTTACCTCTGCTGGGCAAAGATCACTGGATGGTGACTCTGGATCTCAAGGAGGCTTACCTTCATGTTCCTATCAGGCTAAGTTGCAGGAAGTATCTGCGTTTTGGGCTGGGACTTCTCATTATCAGTTCTCTGCATTGCCCTTTGGCTTATCTACTGCCCAGAGTGTTCACGAAGGTTCTGGCTCCAGTGATAGCTTTCTTCAGGCTAAAAGGAATACAGATCTATCCTTATTTGGACGATTGCCTGATTCTGGCTCAAGGAAGGGACGAACTTCTTCATCATTTGCAATATGTGATAGCAGTGCTAAGATGCCTGGGGTATTCTGTGAACGAAATAAAGTCCAGTCTAGTACCCTCTCAGGACATGTGCTTTCTGGGTGTGAGACTGAATACAGCATCCCAGATGGCCTTTTGACCCCGGACAAACAAAAGAATCTTTCCCTTTACTTCCATCAATTGTCTCATCAGTCCAGGCTGACTGCAAGGACAGTCCTTCAAGCCTTGGGGTTCATGGCATCTTGTATTCTGGTACTTCCCAATGCCAAACTGCATATGAGGAAGCTGCAATGGTATCTCAAAAATGTATGGACACAGCACTGCCAAGATATGGACACTGTCATTCAGATAATACCTTGCATTCAAAAGGAATTTTTGTGGTGGGCTCAGGAATGTCACCTAAACAAGGGACTCTCTGTGACCCGGCCAGAGGCGAGTCAGATTCTAACGACAGATGCCTCAGACAAAGCTTGGGGAGCTCATCTAAATGGAAAGTGGATACAAGACACGTGGCCTGCCAGACTACAACATCTACATATCAACTTGAAGGAGATGTTAGCAGTCCAATTTGCATTAATAGCTTTCAAGGATTTACTTCTTCCAGGGCAGGTGTTGGTTCTAACAGACAACACAACTGTCATGTGGTACATCAACAAGCAAGGGGAACACATTCTTATCCTCTATGCAGACAAGCAATGATTTTGTGGGAGACTGCTCTCAGTTTACAGCTAAATCTTCAGGCAAGGTTTCTGCCGGGAGCACAGAACTCCTTAGCAGATGTGTTGAGCAGGCGAATTATGGATCCCCACGAGTGGAAATTGGATCCTCATGTATTTCAGAAATTGACAGTGTCATGGGGAACTCCAGACATAGATCTGTTCGCTTCTCCACTAAACTACCAGCTGCCAAAGTTTTGCACAAAAGGTTTCATCCCACAGCTTGGAAAGTGGATGCTCTTTCTTTCAATTGGAGCAATCTTCATGTGTATGCCTTTCCACCTCTGCCTCTCCTCCCAAAGGTACTCCTAAAGGTCAGACAGGACAAGCCAAAGATGATTTTAATAGCTCCAGATTGGCCTCGACAGCACTGGTACCCATTACTGAGAAGTCTGGTACGGGAGCCTCCATGGCCTTTGCCTTCAATTCCACACCTGCTGTCTCAGGAGAACAGTCATTTACTCAATGTCAAACTTCACTCTCTTCACCTAACAGCCTGGCATATTCTGTTTTAAACCCTGGAGGGTCTCAGCTTCCACAGCAAGTTTTGAATATTATTTTGGAGGCCAGAAGGCCTAGTACAAGGAAAGTGTACGCAGATAAATGGAAGAGATTTTTATTTTGGAGTGCAGCAAAGGAATTTGATGTTTCTAAGCCTAATTTAAGTGTGGCTCTTCAATATCTGACTGAGTTACTGGACAAAGGTTTCTCCTTCTCTTCTATTAAGGTTCATGCTGCAGCAATTTCTGCTCACTATGACTGTGACCCACCATTGTTTTCTCATCCTTTGTTTAAGCAATTCCTTAGAGGGGCAAAGAATATAAGACCCCCACGTAGAGCTCCTACTCCTGCTTGGGATCTCAATTTTGTGTTGGAGAAACTCACTCTACAACCTTTTGAGCCTGCAGCTACTGCCGAGTTGAAATATTTATCATGGAAGACTGCTTTTTTGTTGGCCATTACCTCTAGAAGGGTTTCTGAATTACAGGCTCTTATGGCAGTTGAGCCTTTCTTAATTTTCCATAAGGACAGAGTATCTTTGCGTACTAATCCTTCCTTTATGCCTAAAGTGGTTTCTAGTGTGGCTTTAAACCAAACTATTCATTTGCCTACTTTGTATGCAAACCCCCAAAATAAAGGGGAGAAGATTTTGCACACTTTGGATATACACAGGCAGTTGCGATATTATTTGAGCAGAACTAAAGGGTTCAGGCAGTCTCAGCAGTTATTTGTTTCATTTGCTCTGGGTTCTCAGGGCAAGCCTGTTTCAAAACAAACTATTTCTAAGTGGATTGGGTTTTGTATTGCTTTCTGTTATTCCCATCGTGGTAAGGAGATTCCAGCTGGGATTAGGCCTCATTCCACTAGGGCTACTGCCACTTCTACAGCTTTTAAGGGGTGGCAACTAAAGATATTTTAGAGGCAGCCACTTGGAGTTCAGTGCATACTTTCTCTAAGCATTACCACCTTCCTCTTTACTCTAAATCTAGGGCTGGTTTTGCCACTGCAATATTACAGGGCATTTTGGCAGCACCTAATGCTTTATAGTTTTGCCATCCTCCCTTACCTCTGCTTTGGGATTCTACCCAAGTGTAAGGACTGCAGCAATGTGAGATGAAGAACATAGTACAGTTTTGTACCTACCATAAATGTAGATGTTCGAATATCTACATTGCTGCAGTCAACCTCCCTCCTTCCCCTCTGTAGTTAGAGGCGGTGGTGTGGTTTGGGTGGTAAATATTGTGGATATTGTATATATTGTACATATGATTAGTGCAAGGGTGGTTGGTTGTTTTTTGCTGTCTTTTGGTTTTGGCCTTTCTTTTTAGGATCTTCTGACATCTGGGGCAAGAAAAGACTGAGGATATGACGTCGGTCATGCGCATTTGTACCCTGACGTCCTGATGTCAGTCTTAAGCGCCTTGACCGACGTCAGCCTAATACTTTGATATTCGGGCCGACCGAGGACAGCGGACTACCCAAGTGTAAGGACTGCAACAATGTAGATCTTCGAACATCTACATTTATGGTAGGTACAAAACTGTACATGTTAAGTTGTCAATCTCGCCTTCATTCTTGCTTGATGGGTTCGGAGCCGATCCCTCGGCTCCGACTCGGCACTTGCTAAGCTCGAGAGTCACTTTTACCAGCTCGAGGCAGCCCCATATCCCATGATGCAAGGCGGTAAGTACCCAGATCTCGTTTGCCGCTTCGCTTATGAGGTCCTCCTTTTACCAGCTCCTGGTAAGTGATTCACTTTATTAATATTAAAGCCCCTTTTTGTTTAAAAACTCTTTATTATTAGTTATAAGTTAATTATTTAGATTTCCTGACAGAAAATCCCTGTCTCCTTTAATTTTTTTAGTCAAACTTTACCCATCCCATCCCCCTGTTAGGGTGTGTGTGTGTTTATTTTTAGGAATACCTTTTGGTATTTTCTTTAATTTAAGTTTTTTGACTGGTGTGTGTGTGTGTTTTAAGCACCATGTCAAAGGAGAGGGTCTCAGGTTTTAAGAAGTGTGACTCGTGCTGTCAGAAGATGTCTCTGACAGGCGGTCACACTTGCCTGTATTGCCTGGGGCCTCTTCACCTGCAGGACTCCTGTGCTATTTGTCATTCCTTCAGCCAGAGAGTCCTGCAGGAAAGACGCAACAAACTGATTCTTAGGGGCCTTCTTAAGCGGAGGGCTCTCCGGCTAAGTCGGCTCCGTCAAAATCAGTTAAATCTTCCAAGGCCCAGGCTTCTGTGTCTAAGCCTGCGGCCTCGGCTCGACTTGTTCAGTGGAGATCGGCTCGGCTGGAGCCGATTCTGGCTTAGCCTCGGCACCGATGGCTATCGGTGCGAATCTGCATCGACCGGTGTCGGCTCCGATCGGTTCCGACACCCATGTGGCACAGGCATCGGTGTCGGCCCGATCGGCTCCGACACTGTTACTTTGGTGGCTGTATCGGCTCCGGCTGGAGCCGATATCGAGCTTCCTGTCGGCTCCGAGAAGTCGGCTCCGACAGGATCTATAGTATCGGTTCGATGGCTCATTCCAGGAAGAGGTCGAGGTCTCCTTCCTTGGAGCCGATACTTTCTCCGGCTTCACCTCTTCTTTGAACGGAGCCATCGGAGCCGATCTTCAAGGTCATCCAGACTGTCAGATCATGACCTAGAGAGAGTGGTCAGTAGATTACTTAAGTCACAGGTACTGGCCCAAATGTTACATAGTCCGTCTCAACAGGCGACTGTTGGTCCACACCCGTTACAGTTCCTCCTTCAACTCTACCCCAGAGCTTGGAGTTGGAGTCTTCGAATGGTTACTGCTACGGCTGGAGGACGGATACCCCTTCTGTTCCTTCAGCCTCTACTCTTATCTCCTCTTGAGACCTTCCTTAGAGGGATTCGGTGGTCGGGCTTCCATGGTCTCCTCCGAGGGGTGAGTGGCATCGGACCCTTGTCCGAACCCGCTCTTCCCTTGGAGCCTCGGCCTTGGTGAGCTCGGCTCCGACATCTGCCTCGGAGACTTCCCTTCGGTGGTCCCTGGGTTCCTAGCTCTTGGTAGCGGGTTCTCTCGGACCTGCCTGGGAGGGAGCATTAGGTGATGAAGAGTGTACTGGCCACTGGTATCAGTCAGCAGTCTGTTCCCGTAGCTCCTCCCTCTATAGTACCTGTTGACATCTCTGCCACTTCTCTTGCTACAGGACCCAGAGATCCTCCGCCTCAGGTTTCCCCATTGGGAATTTCCCCTCTTCCGAGGATTCTCCTGATGTTCGGGAGATCCTCCTAGGAAGAGGACTTGTAAGAGGAAGCATGTAGACTCCCGAGTCTGTCACCGGATACTGACTTTGATGAGTCAGAGGGATCCCTAGATCCCCTCTGAGGATGTCTCCTTCTCAGACATCCTAGAACTCCTGAAACAGAGGAAACTGGCCCACCAACAATCCCTCTGAGGATGAGTCAGTATACCTAGAGGCGTTTGGATCTCGGCCCTCCACCTCCTGGGTGTCTCCGCCTTCGACCCCCTTATGCAGGTTATTGCACGTGGGCAGCTCCTGACTCTGTAGAGCCAGTCCCTAGGAGGCCTTCAAAATTTATCACTGCCCGTGTGACAAGCAATTCCTCACTAAGGGTGTCCCGCTGATGCCATGGTGGTGGCTGCGGCCACCAAAAGGAACTTGCAGATCCTTCCGTGCCGTCCATCCTCCTAATAAGGACTCTAGGACCATGGATAGGTATGGCGGATGTTTTCCTCAGCGACCTTTGCTATGCGTTCGCTGAATTACCTATGTCACTTCACCAGACTCCAGAGGGATATCCTTAAGGAGCTGGGTGAGGTAGTTCAGGATCCTACAGCTGCAGGGGCTCAAGAAAAATTGCTTCGCAGCTAGGAACCCTCAATTCCATTGCAAACTCCTCCATGCGGCTAATATCTTATGCTGCGGATGGAGCGAGTGGAGCCGCAGGTACAGGTGTGGCTCTTAGACGCCAAGCCTGGATGCGGCTATGTGATTTTGCGGATCCCTTTAAGGCGTCCTTCACAAATTCTCCCTTTGATGGGTCAGCTATGTTTGGCCCTCAGGTGAAGGAAACCTTGACCAGGTGCGAACAGGACGGCAAGACTCTTTCTGCTGTTGGAGTCCGTTTTCCACCCTTCTAGACCTTATCCCAAAGGACAGAAAGGTGGGAAAATGTGGTTCCGTAAATCCCAAGGAGTCACGCCGGATTCACGTGGTCAGTTTACCCCTAGAGGCAGAGGGGTAACAACAACAGGCGCGCTCTAGAGGCAGAGGGGTCGAAAACCAGGGAAACAGGAGCCTCTCTCTGACAAGCCCTTTCAGCATCCCTGAGGTGTTGCCCGGCTGTCCCTCCTTGGAGGCAGTTGGGGGAAGATTATCACTGTACCCAGAAGCCTGGCATTCCCTCACTCAAGACAGATGGGTACAGTCGATCATATCCAAGGGTTACATAATTCCTTTCCAGGAAAGTCCCTTCCCTCAAGTTCCCTTCCAGATGTACCACCGGTCTAAGGAAATTGCAGAGTTAGAAGTCTCAAAACTACTGCAAAAAGAGCCATTCAGCCAGTTACAATAGACCATTCAGAGCCGGAATCTACTCAAGGTTCTTTTTGGTCCCCAAAAAGACGGGAGACTGGAGACCAATATTGGATCTCAGCAGACTCAACAAGTCTGTCAGGAAGACAAGATTACGAATGGTCACTCTTCAATCAATTTTGCCCTTCTTACAGAAGGACAACTGGATGTGCTCAATAGATCTTCAGGATGCGTACTATCACATCAAAATTCACAGGCGCTCCAGGAGATTTCTCCGCTTCGGCTGGGGTGCAGTCATTTCCAGTTCAGAGCCCTGCCCTTTGGTCTCACTACAGCCCCAGAGTGTTCACCAAATGCATGGCAGTGGTCACGGCTCACCTGAGGCGTCAAGGATTCCAGGTGTTTCCGTATCTCGACGACTGGCTCCTGTCAGCCACCACCAGGCATCAGCTTATACAAGCCAGGGATTACACAATAAACCTTTGTTCTCATTTGGGCATCTCAATCAACTTGAAAAGTCATCCTTATCGCCCTGCCAGTCTATTACCTTCATAGGCAAACTTAAACACTGTTCGGATGTCAGCTACCCTTACAGATCAAAGAGTTTCAGACATTCAGAGTCATGTCAGGATCATTCTGGCCAGCAAGAAAGTACAGGCCAGAATGGTTCTAAAGGTATTAGGTCTCATGGCTGCGGCCATTACTCTTCTTCCCTGGCTCGATTCTACATGCGCCTTCTTCAGTGGATGCTGTTCACACAATGGTCATACCAGCAAC
Organism: Protopterus annectens; assembly: GCF_019279795.1. Taxonomy (NCBI): domain Eukaryota; kingdom Metazoa; phylum Chordata; order Ceratodontiformes; family Protopteridae; genus Protopterus; species Protopterus annectens. The sequence continues at coordinate 400,024,787 of NC_056744.1, forward strand.
TTCCAATGCGTCACCAGATTCTGGTGACACAGACATGCAAAGAGCATCTTGCTTGGTGGATCACATCGCCTCAGGTTCACCAAGGCAGGTACTTTGTACCCCATCCCGATAGCCACTGTCACCACGGATGCCTCCTGATCGGGTGGGGGTCATTATCAGGGCAGGATGGTTCATGGGGCGTGGCAGCCGTTCGAGTACCATCTGCACATAAATGTCCTGGAGATGAGAGCAGTGCTTTTAGCGTTGCAAGCCCTCAGCGACTTTCTTCCCGTAGGGACAATTGCAGTCCACACAGACAACATGTCTGTAGTTTGGTATATCAACAAACAGGGCGGAACCAAGTCCTACCCTTGTGTGAGAAGCTCAGACTATGGCAATGGGCGATCTCCTCTCATCAGTTTCTGGTAGCAACGCATATCCCTGGGAAAACCAACATTGTAGCGGACAGATTGAGCAGAGCTATTCTCATGCCTCACGAGTGGTCTCTCAAGCAATCTATAGCGGAAGAGATTTTTCTGGAATGGGGTCGTCCATGTTGCGATCTTTTGCTACTCCCCAAAACAGCAAATGTCCAGACTTCTTCAGCCTCTTCCTCTATCAGGCCATCCCCAGAGGCGCTCTGACCCAGGATTGGCCCCAGGGACTTCTTTATGCCTTCCTCCATTTCCTCTGATCCCTCAGGTGATCCAGAAAGCTACCGTTTGAGGGCCAAATTGATTCTCATTGCCCCTTACTGGCCTCGACAAGTTTGGTTCCGTTCCTCCATCATCACCTTTTGGTGCAGCCGTGGCATCTGGACCCAGTGCCAGATCTTCTGATTCACCAATCGGGTCAGCTGCACCGGTCAATCCCTTCTCTCAACCTCAGCATGGTTGCTCCACTTCCTTCCTTAGCCAGGCTTCCTTTGATCTCTAACCCAGTTAGAGACATCATAGTAACCGCTAAAATCCTCTACCAGGAGGATTTATACAAGCAAATGGAAGCGTTTCTCTTATTGGGCTAAGGCCCAGAATATTGATCCTTTTACTGCCCCTGTTCAGGCAGTCCTGGACTTCTTAGCGGAGATTTTTCATGCAGGCTCCTCTTCTTCCACAGTCAGAGTTCAATTGGCTGCTATTTCCAATTTTCATGTCGGGATAGCAGATCATAATATTATGTCCCATAGGCTCTGCAGGGCCTTCTTGAAAGGAATTTTCCTGCTAAAGCCTCCAATCAGGAATCCTCCTCCTCAGTGGGATCTAAATTTAGTGCTGACATCCTTGATTCTTCCCCTTGAGCCAGCTGTTTCTTGTTCCCTGAAATATCTTTCTTGGAAAACTTTATTCCTAGTGGCTATTACATCTGCCAGGAGGGTGTCTGAACTTCATGCTCTTCGGTTCGACCCCTATTTGGTTTTTCATAAAGACAGAGTATCTTTGAGAACTAATCCAACCTTTTTACCTAAGGTCGCTTCAAAGAACAATTTGAATCAATCCATTGATCTCCTGTATTTTTCCTAACTATTCAGATAGAGCTGAACAAAAGCTACATTATCTTGATGTCCACCGTCAACTTAGATATTATTTGGACAGAACAAAAAATTTAGAAAATCTGATCAACTTTTTGTTTCCTATGCGGATAATAAAAAGGCCTTCCTGTTTCTAAAGTGACCTTGTCCAGATGGCTTTCTTGGTCATCTCTGAAATTTATGCTCAGGGGAAAACAGCTGTGCTCAAAACCTAAAGCACATTCAACTAGGAGCTTTGCTACTTCTACAGCTTTTCAAGCTAGTCTTCCTTTGGACACTATTTGTGCAGCGCCACTTGGGCCACTCCTCACACTTTTGTTTCCCATTACAAATTGGACTTGGCCTCCAGGGACAGAGCCAGTTTTGGCTCTACAGTCCTCAAGAGTTTGTTCCATTGAGCCACCCAGGATAGAGGTGCTAGGGGCGGTCCCATCAAGCAAGAATGAAGGCGAGATTGACAACTTAACATTAAGAAGTTATGTACCTACCATAACGTTCCATGTTAGTTGTCTTCTCTCGCCTTCTTTCTTCGACCCTCCCTCCTTCCCCCTGGCCTGGACAGACCTTGTTATAAGAAACTGTTATGCTGAAGACCATTCAGACCTGGTCCTTCTTCCATCTGTAAATTTTCTTTCTTCCTTTGGGAAGTATTTTATGCTTGGTGCTATTGCCCTTTGTCAGCAAACGAGATCTAGGTACTTACCGCCTTGCATCATGGGATATGGGGCTGCCTCGAGCTGGTAAAAGTGACTCTCGAGCTTAGCAGTGCAGTGGAGCCGAGGATCGGCTCCGAACCCATCAAGCAAGAAAGAAGGCGAGAGAAGACAACTAACATGGAACGTTATGGTAGGTACATAACTTCTTATTTCCCTCATAGCATGCAAGGTTTCCCCAAAGGAAAATTCCTCAGGTGGAGAGGCAGAAGGAATGGACTCTTCAGCATCAGAGTCTTCGTAAGGAGAATAAGTAGCCTCTGGAGGGTCTGTATTATCTGAATCATCAGAGGAATCATCTGTGGACACTGGCTCAGGGGGCTCTGCTCTAGGCCTCTTCTCTAGAGGTGGATGAGAGGCCCTGTCTGGATGAGGTTGGGATCCCCGGATTAAAGAAATAAGATCCTCTGCTAAGGAAAGCATTTGGGAACTGGAGGTAGGCCTGTGAGAGGGGGTCTTAACAGGCACAGATTTTGTAGCTTTAGCTGCTTTAGCCCTGGCAAAGGCCTTAATGGACATGGCTGCAGGAGGCCTAGCAGCTCCACGTGCAGGAGTTGAGATATCCAAGGGAATAGTGTCAGATAAATCCTGAGAAACCGCAACAGGTTGGATTTCAAGCGATTCCACCAGGTTTGAAGAGGCCTCGGTAGAAGGCAAGTTTTCGGCTGAAGGAAGAACGCTTGCTCGGTTTCAGCGAAACCGAGACACTCACGGTTGGCTTAACCGGTTTCGGCGAAACCGCGGACCCAAAGTGTCGGTCCTTTTCCTGCTTTTGGATATTTGTGAAGTCGGAGGATCCGGCGGCATAATATAAGCAAAATCAGAGCCAAAAACTGCTCAGCAAATTCCGACCGACGTCTAAGCGTTCGTCGGTTAAAAGAAGCACAGGCTAGACAAGCTGCGACGTCGTGGTCTGGGCCTAAACAAGGTAAGCAGTAAGAGTGGAAATCTTTATGAGGTATTTGTTTCCCACAAGTTAAACAATTATTCACTTTTTCTGACATTGGCTGAGGCAAGAAAGAGTCCCCAACGGGGTACTTAGCTTTTTAGAAGTCTTCGAAATGGTATTCGGTAGGAATCTCTGGATCAGACCGACCGGCACTTGCGAACAGCTTCTGCTTCAGGCGCCACGCGGCAAGAAAGACTGAGGAAAATGGTGTCCGCTGATGCCTTTATACCCGAAGAACTGCAGCTATGACGTCGGGTGAAGTGCGACACCAGCCGAGGCCAGACCCAGACTTTGGAATCCGGCCGACCGAAGGGCTGCCTGACGACAGGACAACCCATTTGTAAGGACTGCAGATGCATCCTTGAAGGACATCCCTGAGCCCCAGGTAGCCCCACAGGGCGCTCCCTGCTCTTCTGAGACCTCTCCAGAAGTTCCCCCTGAAGAAGTTCCCAGGAAGAGATTATGCAAGAGGAGGCATTTGGACTCCCCCAGGAGTCTCTCACATCGGACACCGACCTGGATGAATCAGAAGGGTCCCCTAGATTCCCCTCTGAGGACATCTCCTTTGCGGAGATTCTTGAAATTCTTAGGCAGAGGGGTGATTGGCAGTCCAAGAGCCCTACTGAGGATGAGTCGGTTCTCCTGGAGACGTTCGGGTCTCAACCTTCCACCTCTAGGGTATCTCCGCCCTATGATGAGCTTATGGATCTGGTCTCTCGTAGGGCATGGGAGTCTCCAGAATCTATGGAACCTGTTCCTAGGAGGCCTAATAAGTTTATTTCAGCCCCTGTGGATAAGTCCTTTTTGACCAAGGGAGTCCCTGTTGATGCCATGGTGGTGGCGGCATCCACCAAAAAGGAAATGTCTGAGACTTCCTCATCTATCCATCCTCCTAACAGAGAATCTAGGATCATGGATAGATATGGGAAATGCATGTTCAGTTCAGCAACTTTCTCACTCAGATCACTGAACTACTTGACACATTTTACCAGACTGCAAAGAGATCTCCTTAAGGAGATGGGAGATACTCTTCAGGGTGCTGTAGCTTTGAGTGTATCTGACAAGATTACCACTCAGCTCTCTACCCTCAGTTCGATAGTCAACTCGTCCATGCGTTTCATATCATAAGCTGCTGGTGGTTCGAGTAGAGCCGCAGGTACAGGAATCGCTCTTCGTAGGCATGCCTGGATGCGACTCTGTTCTTTCGTGGAACCCTTCAAATCTTCCTTTACTAATACCCCATTTGACGGCTCATCTTTGCTTGGGCCAAAGGTGAAGGAGACTTTGACCAGGTTTGAGCAAGAAGGAAAGACTCTGTCTGCCATCGGAGTCTGTTTTTCCACTCCCACTTGACCCTTTCACAAAGGTCAGAGGGGAGGAAAGATGTGGTTCCGGAAAGCCCAAGGAGCCTTTCAAGACACACGTGGAGAGCCCCCCTCCAGTGGCAGAGGAGGGGGTTTCAGTGGAACACGCCGCCCTCGTGGCAGAGGGGGTCCGCAATACCAGGGTGAAAGAGATCACTTCTCTGGTCAATCCAACCAGTGCTCCTGAAGGGAGGCCCGGCTGTCCTACTCTGGAGGCAGTCGGGGGTCGCTTATCATTGTACCCAAAAGCCTGGCTAAATATAACAAATGACAGTTGGGTACAAAGTATCATTTTCAGAAGGCATTTCATACCGTTCTCACCAGCCTCTTTCCGTCAAAAAAATCCCGGACATTCCACCCAGTCACATGGGACAAGCAGCAATAGAGATACGCCGATTGCTAGAAAAAACAGTCATCCAGCCAGTCCCAGCAGACCAGACAGGATTCGGAACTTACTCAAGGTTCTTTTTGGTTCCAAAGAAAACAGGGGACTGGAGACCCATTTTGGATCTCAGCAGACTCAACCAATTTGTGAGAAAAGAGAAGTTCCAAATGGTCACGCTACAGTCCATACTCCCGTTCTTGGGGAAGGACAATTGGATGCCCTTGATCAATCTCAAGGATATGTACTACCACATAAAGATGGGCAGACCATCCAGAGATCACCTGTATTTCCGGCTGGGAGCTAATCATTATCAATTCTGAGCTCTGCCCTTTAGTCTCACTACAGCCCCCAGAGTGTTCATCAAGTGCATAGCAGTAGTCACGGCTCACCTGAGGCATCTAGGATTCCAGGTGTTTCCGTATCTAGACAATTGGCTCCTTACCTTCATCACCAGGCATCAACTTCTTCAAGCGAGAGAGGCTACTCTGACACTCTGTGATCTGCTAGGCATTACAGTCAACTTCGAAAAGTCTGCCTTGTTGCCATCACAGCATATCATTTTTATAGGAACAGAACTAGACACGTCAACCACCACTCTTCACCTTCCGCCAGAAAGAATTTCTATTCTTCGCCAACACATCATGTGCCTGATATCAAAGAACAGAGCACCAGCTGCAGAGGTATTGAAAGTTCTAGGATCGATGACGGCAGCTATTTTAGCAATCTCGTTAGCAAGGATGCATATGAGAATCCTTCAATGGCTTCTATTCAAGCAATGGTCTTACCAAGAACTTCCAATGAGTCACATGATCCTGATGACGAATTCCTGCAAGAAGGATCTTCAGTGGTGGTTGACGTCTCTTCATGTCACAATAGGATGTCCTTTCATGCTCCCCCTCCAGTTGCCACTGATGCTTCCCTGATAGGGTGGGGGGGGGGGCTTTTTCAGGGAAAGACTGCCCAAGGCACATGGACAGATCAAGAATTACATCTGCATATCAATGTCCTGGAGATGAGAGCAGTACTTCTAGCATTGCAATACTTTCAGGACTCTCTTCCTCTAGGGACAATTGCAATACAGGCGAACAACATGTCAGTGGTCTGGTATCTGAACAAACAAGGCAGGACCAAGTCTTATCCCCTTTGCCGAGAAGCCCTCAGAGTATGGCAGTGGGCACTGTCATCCCAGGCAAATCCAACATCATAGCGGACAGACTGAGCAGAGCAATCTTATTGTCTCATGAATGGTCCCTCAAACAAGAGATTGCGGACAGTATCTTCCAGAAATGGGGCCAACCTTCCTGCGACCTGTTCGCCAGTCACATCAACAACAAATGCAGAAGCTATTTTGCCCTGATTCCCCCGCCAGGTCACTCCCTGAGGGATGCTGTTGTCCACGATTGGCCCCCAGGTCTCCTCTACGCATTAACACCAATTCCCCTGATACCCAAATTCTTACAGAAAGCAAAGACACTGGGACGGACGATCATCCTTATAGCCCCTCATTGGCCTTGGCAGATTTGGTTCCCGTTTCTTTACCATCACATTCTGGAAGATCCATGGATCCTGGACCCAGTTCCGGACTTGTTGACACATCCGTCAGGGGATCTTCATCCATCCTTGCAGACACTGAAGCTAACCGCTTGGCTGCTCCAATTCCCCGCATAGCCAGCTCTATAATCTTTCCCATGACACTAGTCAGATTTTGTTGGCCTCCCATAAACCTTCCACCAGAAAATTGTATCGTAGTAAGTGGAAGAGATTTTCCAGTTGGGCTTCTTCCCACAACACTACCCTTATCAAACGCCATTGTCTTCTATCTTACAATTCTTGACAGAAATCTTCAACAAAGGAGCAGCGGCGGCTACAGTGCAAGTGCAATTAGCTGCTATATCTAATTTCCATCTAGGAATTGATGGTTTGAATATTATGGCTCACCAATTGTCTAAGGCTTTTCTAAAAGGTTCTTTTCACATAAGGCCTCCAGTGAAGACACCTTATTTCCACTGGAATTTGAATTTTATGTTATCTCATATCATTCTTCCTCCTTTTGAGCCTGCATCATCTTGTGAACTAAAATTTCTGTCATGGAAAACTATCTTCTTAGTAGCCATCACTTCAGCCCGCAGAGTGTCAGAGCTCCAAGCCCTATCCATCAAGCCCCCTTACATGGTCTTCCATCCTGATAGAGTATCTCTCAGGACAAATCCATCCTTTTTGTCCAAAGTATGTTCTGAAATTAACATTAATCAAGTCATTGAGTTGCCCGTTTTCTTCCCTAATCATACCAACAAATTGGAATATATGTTGCATAAACTCGATGTTCATAGACAACTTAGATTTTATTTGGACAGAACAAAAGACATTAGGAAATCAGATCAGCTCTTTGTGTCTTTTTCTGAGGCCAGGAAAGGTAAACCAGTTGCTAAAACAACCCTGTCTAAGTGGCTGTCTGATTGTATCACCTACACATATGCTTGTCATAATATACCCTTGTCTAGTTAGATAAAGGCTCATTCAACCAGAGCAGTTTCTACCTCTTCAGCCTTTCAAGCCAAATTACCTTTGGATAACATCTGTGCAACAGCCACATGGTCTAAACCTCACACTTTTATAACTCATTACAAAGTGGATAAGGCCTCCAGGGACAGGGCTTCATTTGGTTCTATGATTCTGAAGAGTGTACTTCCGTGAGCCACCCAAGATCAGGGTGCTAGAGACGCTACCCATCAGTGATGAATGAACGGCGAGATTGAACAACTTCACATAAAGAAGTTATGTATTCACCATAACGTTCCATGTGAGTTGTTCCATGTAGCCTTCATTCTCACTTCCCTCCCTCCTTCTCCCTCCTGGCTGGCAGTTGACCTGGAGGCTGTCTTCATCCTGGTTTTTCAATGTGTATTCATTCCTAGGCAGAATAGTTATTGTACTACTATATGGTACGCAGCAAACAAGATCTGTGGTATTCCAGCAGTGCATTGTGGGATAAGGGGTGGGGTCTCAAGCTACTGGAGAACTTTGAGCTTGCTAGTCGGCCGTGTCGGAGCCAAGTATCATCTCCGAACCCATCAGTGATAAATGAAGGTGAGATGGAACAACTCACATGGAACATTATGGTGAGTACATAACTTCTTTATTCATTAACAGTTGAGATGAAAAAGCTTTGCAAATCTGCATTTTTTTATAAAACAATAAACTGGCATGTCAGGTATTTTTTGCTTTTTTTCCTAGTGCGTTTTGTTTTTTAGGTTACTTACTACACATTCCACACAACTGTAGTCCTTTGGTTATGGTATGGAATCATAGCTTGTGATCCCCTAGATACCAAAGAAACACAAAAATTGAACTGTATTCTATCATGCTGATTGATAAAACTGTTTTGACAATCATGGCACAGTAACACCATAACAATGCCACAGCTGCTTCACATGGTCCCTAATAAACCACATACACACGTAAATAAATAAACCATTATATTTTTATTTATATTTTCTATATTTGTGTGAATCTGTGTACATGCACACGTGTCTTTGTGTGTGTGTGTATGTATATATATATATATATATATATATATATATATATATATATATATATATAAATATATAGATATACACCTATATGTCTGTATTTATGGTTCGACTTTATAACATCGTCTGACTATAATGTCAACTCACTTAACAGCGAGATGACAACATCTAAAGTTTAGAACAGCAAATTCGTAGAACAGTGAATTTCGCCCTCTGGAAACTAACCACTTGGCCACCACTGACAAAAAAAAAAAACTAAAGAAATTAAACCCACCAAAGTGGGGGGGGGGCTTCACCCCTCACACCCCCATTCAGGGAGCTGTGTCCCCACACCCCCCTACTTAAATATTCCAACTCCGAGATCACACTACAGTGGAGAAAAGGACAAAGGTCATCAGTGGTGGCCAAGTGGTTAGTTTCCTGGAGGCGAAATTCTCTCCTATTCTTCGTGTTTCACTGTTGCAGTCATTACATTTGGGTAATCTGCTGGCAGGTTGCCCTCAGTCTGCCTGATTAACAAAGTCTTGGGTCCTGCGTTGGTTGCTGTCCCTTCTTCGATGACGTCAGGTCGTAAGGGTATAAAACATGCAGCTGACGCCATTACATCAGTCTTTCTTGCCGTGCAGTACCAGAAGCAGAAGCAGTTCGCAAGTGCCGGTTGGCCGACTCCTGAAATTTTCATTTTCGAGTTTCAGAACCAAAGTCTTCAACTAAAAAGCTAAGTACCCCGTTGGGGAAACTTTTTCTTGCTCCTTACCGATGTCAGTAAAAGTTAATAATTGTATTACTTGTGGGAAGCAAATAACTCATAAGGATTTCCATTTGTACTGTATTCCTTGCCTAGGCCCTGACCACAACGTACCTTGCTGTCGGTTTTGTGCTTTAGTTAATCAGCCCACTATCCATCATCGTTACATTTTTGCTTCTAAATATTTTGGTTCTCGATTTAATTATCCAGGAATGACGTCGGTTAGCCATCCGACTACCGGAATACCGAAAAAACGCAAAGAAAAAGACAGAGACAGGCCATAGAAGTCCAAAACTGCCGATGACGATTCTCCTTAGCCAGTCGCCAGTTCACCGATACTCAGTGAGGCGCTTTCGCAGCCCCTGATACCCGTTACTTCTGATTCGCAGACCCATTAGGAGTTCAGTATGCCGCGAGATGCTTCACCTATGGAACCCGCGGATGTCTCTACCTTGGATGGTTCCGGAGCCGCTGTGCAGGCACCGGCTTCTGAGGGTGTATTCAGGCCTACAGATTTGTATATCAAACCGACACCACCTTAAATTTTAAGGTCAAATCTCGATCTGTCTAAATAACCGACGCCCAGGCCGCATGTTCAAGCCCCTTTGCCTAAAAAACAAATGATCAAAATGGCTGAAGATTTAATTACTCTAATCAGGGGTAGGCAACCCCCCCCCCCCTTCTAAGAGGCCTAGGGCTGAACTTGACTATGAATCTTCTGAACTGGACTCTGTTTCTTCCGACTCTTCTAATGAACAGGATTTGTCCATACCTACTTATTTGGACTCTGATGCAGAGGATTCCATTCCTTCTGCTTCTCCTCCTGAGGATTTCTCTTTTGGGGAAACTTTACATACCTTAAGGGAGTATTTCCACTGGGAATGTCAGGATTTTTCTGAATCTAAAAAGAGACTTAGGGATTTCCTTCTTCTTCCTCAGCATAGGCCTTTGGCTATACCTCCTGTACTAGACATTGTTAATGATGTGTTTTCAGAATCCAGAATGGCTCCTGATTCCCTGCCTTCTTCCCCTTGTAAGCCAGACAGATACTACAGGGTTCCTGACTCTCACAAATTCCTTTTCAAAAATCCTGTTGCGGACCCTGAAACCATTTCTCAGGGGCCCAAAGGCATTAAGGCTTCTACTGCTAAGAATCCAACCCCTTCTGATAGAGACTCCAGGGCACTGGATAGATGGGGTAAAAAGGTTTATACTTCTGCAACCTTGGCAATCAGGGCTTTAAACTGTCAATTCCATATGCTAAAATATCAACAGCATATCATGGGACTGCTTAAACAGAAAATTATGTTGATTTCTGACTGTGTGGAAAATAAGGATTTACAGGGATTTATTGCATTCAGCTGAACAAGTTGGAAAACATACTTTGCAATGTGGTTTTGATTCCTTGGAGTCCTCTTGCAGGGCTGCTGTTACTGGGTCTGTGCTTAGAAGGCATGCTTGGCTAATGGAACAATCTCTGCCTGATCATGTTAAAGCAAAATTGTTGGATGCTCCTTTGCAGCAGGACCGTCTGTTTGGCAATAAGGCTGAAGAAGTTCTAAAAAAGATGGAAGATAAAGCTAAATCTATGCAAACTGTGAAAGATTTCTTACAAGTACAACCTCCAAGATTTAGTAGGCACTGGCCTACTAAGAACTGGTCCTTTCCAGTTCCTTCCAGACCACTCAAGCCAAACACAGACATTCCAAAAGCGCCAGGTTTCAGTCCCAAGGGACTTTCAGAACTAAGCAATGGGGTGCCTCTGGTTCCAAATCTGGAAACAACAGGACACCTCCCTATGGTAAACAGTCTCAATGACTTTCCTTTACAATTACCAAGCACTTACCTCTTAGCCACCCCTTTGGGGGGAAAACTGGCTCTTCATGCAAAAAACTCGCAACTTATAACCCAGGACAAATGGGTTTTAAATATAGTGTTCCAGGGACACAAATTTCATTTCCACACGTTGCCAACTCCAAACAGATGGCCAGACCTGCCCCCAAATCAGTGGGCAGAGGCTCAGAAAAAAGTACTTTCCCTCCTAAACATGGGGGCAATTCAACTAGTACCAGAGGAGGAAAAGGGACAAGGTTTCTATTCCAGACTTTTCCTGGTACCCAGAAAAGACAAATCATGGTGTCCAATTCTGGACCTGTCTACTCTAAACACCTTTCTGGACATTCCAAAATTTAAGATGCTGACTCTTCACCAGTTACTTCCTATGCTAGGCAAAGATGCCTGGTTGGCAACTCCTGATTTAAAAGAGGCTTACCTGCATATTCCAATCAGGGAATCTTGCAGAAGATACCTCCGCTTCAAAGCAGGCTACATGCATTATAAGTTCTCTGCACTGCCCTTTGGCTTATCTACTGCGCCCGGGGTATTTGCAAAATGCCTGGCTCCAGTAATTGCATTTTGCAGACAAAGAAATATTCAAATATATCCATACCTGGATGATTGTCTAATTCAGGTAGAAAACAAGGACATTCTTCTAAAACTTCTGGCGTTTGTAAAAAGAATTCTGACTTGTCTAGGGTACACCATAAACGAAAAGAAATCACAACTGGTACCCTCTCAAAAAATTATTTTCCTGGGTGCAAGTTTGAATACAACTGCCCAGATGGCTTTCCTTATGCCAGAAAAGCAAATTAATTTGGTGACTTCCTTCAAACAGGTGGCCACAGAAACCCTGCTATCTGAAAGACAAATACTGCAAGCCTTGGGGTTCATGGCCTCCTGCATTCTTCTAATTCCATATGCAAGACTACATATGAGGAAACTTCAGTGGTACTTAAAAAGTTTATGGAGTCAACATTGTCACAGCCTGGAAACAATGATTCCTATCATATCTTGCCTGCAACTAGAGTTCCTATGGTGGGCAGAAGCCTGCCACCAAACCAAGGGACTGCCATTCACACCACTCCCTGCCACCCAAACCCTAACTACAGATGCATCAGACTATGCCTGGGGGGGCTCATCTGGCAGGGAAGTGCATTCAGGGCAAATGGAGCCCAAATCAAATGCACCTTCATATCAATCAAAAAGAAATGCTAGCTGTACAGAATGCACTGACAGCCTTCAAAGACTACCTACATCCAGGCCAACTAATGGTAAAGACGGACAACCCCACAGTTATGTGGTACATAAACAAGCAGGGGGGTATACATTCCTACCCCCTCTGCAGACTAGCCATCGCATTGTGGAACATGGCCTTGAGCTATCAAGTACAACTACAAGCTCAATTCCTGCCAGGAAAGATGAATATTTTGGCAGACGAACTAAGCAGAAATCTCATGGACCCACACGAATAGAAACTAGAACCACGGATTTTCAACATGTTGACACGCAAATGGGGGAGCCCAGACATAGATCTTTTTGCCTCACCCCAGAACTACCAGTTGGACAAATTTTGCACAAGAACTCCTCACAAAAAAGCATGAAAAGTGGATGCTCTGTCCTTCAGCTATGCCTTTCCACCACTGCCTCTGCTCTCCAAAGTTCTATTAAAAGTCAAACAGGACAAACCAAAAATGATTTTGATTGCTCCAGACTGGCCTCGCCAACACTGGTACCCACTCCTACGCAGTCTGTCACAAATTTCTCCATGGCAACTGCCTCAGACACCTTCCTTACTGGCTCAGCAGAACAACCAAATTCTGCACCCTCAGCTCCAAACATTGAATCTTGCAGCTTAGCTAATCACTTAAATTCCCCCTTAGCATCCTCAGTAAACCTGTGATGGATGTCATTTTGGAGGTGAGAAGATCTAGTACTAGAAAATCATATGCTGACAAATGGAAAAGATTCTACGCCTGGAATCAATCTCAAAGGATGAACACAGCAATGCCCAATTTACCTCAGATTTTGCAATACTTAACTGAGATGCTTCACAAGGGCCTGTCCTTTTCTTCCATAAAATTCCATGCCACAGCCATTTCAGCTCATTACAACACAGAACCACCCCTCTTCTCTCATCCTCTGCTAAAGCAGTATCTCAGAGGGGCCAAAAACTTGACGCCACCCAGGATAACTCCAACCCCTGCCTGGGACCTTAACTTTATATTGGAAAAACTCACTCTTCCTCCTTTCGAGCCAGCTGCTACTGCAGACTTAAAATTCCTTTCCTGGAAAACAGCCTTCCTTTTAGCAATCACTTCAGCTAGCAGGATTTCTGAATTACAGGCCCTTATGGCAATGGAGCCTTTCATCATCTTTCATGCGGACAGGGTTTCACTCAGGACCAACCCATCCTTCATGCCCAAGGTGGTATCCAGTGTGGCTCTTAATCAGTCCATTCATTTGCCAACTTTCTTTCCCAATCCACAGAACAAGGGGGAGTGAATTCTGCATTCATTGGATGTACACAGACAACTTAGATTTTACTTGGACAGGACTAAATCTCGAAGAAAATCTGAACAACTGCTGGTAGCATTTGCTGCAGGGGCAGATGGAAAGGCTATTTCAAAGCAAACCATTTCAAAATGGATAAGCCATTGTATTCATTTCTGCTATAAGCACCATGGAAAACCTATCTCCCAGGGGATCAGATCCCATTCTACCAGGGCTGCATCTACTTCTACAGTCTTTCTCAGAGGTGTTCCTACCAGGGATATTCTAGAAGCTGATACCTGGAGTTCAGTTCATACTTTCACCAAGCACTATCATTTACCAATTTTCTCTAAATCCAGAGCTGGCTTTGCCACTGCTGTTTTGCAGGGCCTTATAGCTGGTCCTAATGCTGTATAAATCCATCCTCCCAACCATAGCTTTGGGAATCTACCCAAATGTAATGACTGTAATAGTGAAACACGAAGAACATAGTACAGTTGTGTACACTTACCATAAATGTAGATGTTCAAATGTATTCACTGTTGGAGTCCTGGTTACCCTCCCTCCAGCCCCCTGTTTTTTTCTCTTTCTATGTCTCTCCTTTCTTTTACGACACTTAAAAGCCTTTTTGGTGTATTTGCTTTTGTTTGGAGATATATATATTTTTGTGTTTTAAATTACTTATATATTTTGCTCCCCATTTGGGGGGCACCTGACATCTGGGGCAAGAAAAACTGATGTAATGGAGTCGGCTGCATGTTTTATACCCCTGATGACCTGACGTCATGGAAGAAGGGACAGCAACCAACGCAGGACCCAAGACTTTGTTAATCAGGCTGACTGAGGGCAACCTGCTAGCAGATTACCCAAATGTAATGACTGCAACAGTGAATACACTCGAACATCTACATTTATGGTAAGTGTACACAGCTGTACTTTCCGAGAATTTGCTGTTCTAAACTTTAAATGCTGTCTTCTCACTGTTAAGCGAGTCGATGTTATAGTGAGACAATGTTATAAAGGGGAACCGTATGTGTATATATACATACTCACTTATATATACACATAGTCACACATATGAATGTACAAGTACAGATTACATAAAAGTTTTTCTGTCAAGTCATCCATATTCAGCGTCTGGTATTGTAGCTCATCAGGGTTTACTGTAGCTATTTTCATTGGTATAAGTAGGCTATTTTGACAGCAGTAGAAGGTAATTCAGGCCCAAAATATGGATAGATACAGTACTTTGTGATCTCATTCTCAGAGTGTGAAACTGAAATAAGATGCGGGTGAGCCTCAGGAATGGATATAAACATACTGTGGTTCAGTAACTTTATGAATTTTGTTGCACATTCCCATTTATAGGGGCACACTACAGTAGTACACAGCCATCACATGAATAGAACACTGCATTTTTTTCCTATATGCCTCTTTCAATGAACCAAGATACCCACTCTGATTATTTGGACCTAATTGAGTCAATCAAATTATAGCCAAACACTCTAGTCATGGGTGGTTTGAACTATCCCTGTATTGACTGGGAAACTTACATGAGTACCAACATAGTTGCGTAAAGGTTCCTGGACTTTGTTAACACTAATGCCTTGGGACAAGTAGTATGCAGCTCCACAAGGGGCTCAAATATTCTCGACCAGATCCTTACCAACATGGGTAACCATTTCAGCACCACAAGTATAGGACCGTCACTGGTTAAATCTGATCACAAATCAGTCACATTTGAAGTAGCTATAACACCTGAACCCCTTTTAGGTGAAATCAAGCTAAAAAAATTCACCAAAGCTAATTATACCCTCCTAAAGGATGGCATAAATAACTTCCAAGCTCCTTTTCCCACAGATGACATTGACAACTATACTAAGGTATGCACAAATGCCCTGTACAAACACTTATACAAATGTTTTGACACAGCTGTACCTGATAGGATCAAAACAAGATCCTCAAGAAAAAACAAGCCTCCCTGGTGGACATCTAGCATTAATAAGTTATACAACAAAAGAAAGAAGTTGCTGTCCAAGAATAAAAAAAGAGAAGTCCCAGCACTGGAAGAACAGCCTGCTCTGCTTGAACAAACAAATAAGACAACTTGTAAAATCCTCTAAGGGCAATTTAAAAAAAAAAATTGCAACCATACCCAAGTTTAACCAAGTTATTCTACAGCTATATCCGTAACCTAAAAGGTAGGATCCAGACGTGTGCTGAACTAGCAATGGATGGCATCACACACACCGATCCTGTGGAAGCAGCTAACCTATTAGCTGAGAGGTTTGAAGAAAATTTAACCCCCATCCCCTCCTAACATTCCACAAAGCATTCCCTCTACATCACCCCACCTTTCATCTGCAAAGAGCAAGTCATTAATGCTCTCTCTAGCACCAAAAACACAGCCTCTGTGGGACCAGATGGTATCCCAGGTTGCGTTTTAAGTGGTCTAAAACATGAGTTAGCAACTCCATTAGGCACTTTGTTCAACCACAGCCTGATTACTTGTTTTGTCACTGCTGAATGGAAAACATCAACCATCATCCCCCTTCATAAAGGAGGTACAGCAACAGACCCTGGGAACAAGAGACCCATAAGCTTAACCAGACATCTGATGTTGTTAATCTTCTTTCCATTCATCACTGATGGTTTCGGTTCCAAGCCCTTGGAACCGAGTCTACCTTTTTACCAAGCTCACGCCAGCCAAAAAAACTCTCAAGCTAAGTCTCTACCCAGAATGCCGTTCTCCCTGTTACCTCAGATCTCGTTTGCCGCGTAGCCGTAAAGCTGCGTTTCAGCCAAGCTCTCAGCTAAGTGAAACTTTTTTGATATTTGTGTGAAAAATTTTGGATATCTTCATATTTTATTAAGTGATAAGTTTTTCTAGTGTCTTTTCTTCTGTCTGACCTTGGTTTTTCCTCTATACCAGTAGTTACCGTTGGTACACTTTCAAGTACCATGGTTGATATGACCTTCCTCCCTTACCCTTGTGGTATTTCTTCAATACCATAGTTGTTATTGTTTAACCTATTGGCTGTCTTTTATTCAGGTGTTTCCTTTCTTTTCTCTATCATACCAGTGTATTGTTATATTTGTGACTTTTTTGAACGAAGTTGACTTTGATTATAGTTGGATTATACAGTTGGCCTGTGGTGTTTTTTTCTCTATCAAGATGTCAGATAAGAAGGGTACTTCAGGTTTTAAGCATTGTACTTCATGTAAGGGCAAGTTACCTAACAGTGATTCTTCTTATGATGACTGTGTATACTGTTTGGGAGTGTCTCACCTTTCGGTGCAACCTCCATGTGACATTTGTCAGAGTTTCAGTCAACGCACTCTTAATGAGCACAAAAATAAACTCATTCTGAAAGGGTTACTCAAGTCTCCCTTCTCAGAGGCCATTTCTGTGATGGAAGTCTCAGCCCCTCCTTCTAAGGACAAAAAGAGATCCCACTCTGTTCCTTCTTCACCATCGGGTGATCAGAGCAAGCCTGGGAAATCAAAGGTCCCAAAGTTATCTTCGGAGCATAAATCAGCCTCCTCGACTCTGTCTTCTTCTGCTCCAACCATCTCAAAACCATCGATACTGGCACCCGTTTCGGCACTGGTCCTGCCTCCGGCACCGATCACAGACCTTACTACGCCTATTTCGACTTTGCCACCTGTGGCCACTTCGGCTCAGGGCACACCTTTGACTATGTCATTAGTTTCCATTTTGGAACCGACTGTTTCAGCTCCGAGTGCCACCGACCTGACTGGATTTGACCCGTTTACTTCCGGTCTCGAAACTAGAGACTTCAATGCCAGCAGACCTTGCACCACAGACCCGATACTCCCCCTCCGTAGATCCATTTCTAGGCCAAGCGTATAGCCCCTTCATCGAATGTCCTGACTCCCCATCCAGAATATCCACTAGATCCACCAGGAGCCTTTCTGAACATAACGTGGTGCGTTTTGTAGACCAGCTGTTTTTAGCCAGGGGGATTCCTTCACTGTCTAAGACCCATCCACCTGCAGGACTTGAGTTGCCTTATCCATGGACTTCATCTTACACTCCTCCTTCGACCATGTCGGTTCTGAAGCCTTCTGCTCCAACATCTTTCTTGGAACCCATCACCTTGGCGCCTACAGTGCATCTCATGCTTGCTCCGAGTTTGTCCCTTTGGTCTTTGTTTCCCACTGAACTGGTCCTTCCTCAATCTGGGGATTGGGGGATGGGTGTGTCGGCCTGGGGTACGGAGCCACCTCTTTCCTCGGTACCAGTTGCTGCTTCCGCGCCGATCCTGCTTGAGGCTCCATCCGTGGGAGCAGGTTCGTCGGAGTGGGGTGTGACCCCAGTCCTGAGGTTGTCTTTCTCAGTTCCAGGCTCCCATCCCTCTTTGGGCGGGCCTGCCTTCCACGCAATGGAGAGGGCTCTTGCTTCTGGTGGCACTCCTTCAATGTCGGAACCCCAGTTTTCACCCCTGAGCTACAGCTGTCACAGACCACCACCCCCCCCCCCCGGGACACCAGGCAGAGACACCACAGGACACCCCTGTTCAGGGTACCCGCTCTTCCAAGTCCTCCTCAGAGACCCCCACTGAGGAGCCGCCTCGAAAGAAGATGTGCAAGAGGAAGCACATGCACTCACCTGAGGAGTCCTTAATGGAAGACATGGATTACGATGATGGTGAAAGGTTCCCCCCGGTCACCTCCTGATGATGTTTTCTTTGGAGACATCCTGGAAATGTTAAAGCAGAGAGCTGACTGGAAGCCCTCCAACCCTTCATCTGAGGA
The DNA here is from genome assembly GCF_019279795.1 of Protopterus annectens. Lineage (NCBI taxonomy): Eukaryota > Metazoa > Chordata > Ceratodontiformes > Protopteridae > Protopterus > Protopterus annectens. Next base: position 400,043,091 of record NC_056744.1, read on the forward strand.
GTCCGTTTTCCTGCAGGCTTTTCGTGCCCAGCCTTCTACCTCTTGGGTGACCCCGCCTGCTAACGAGTTCATCCAGCTCGTTGTGCAGCATGCTTGGAAGAACCCTTATTCCATTGAGGCTATCCCATAGAGACCAGACAAAATTCATTCCCCTCCTGTGGAGAAGCCGCATTGGTTCAAAGGGTTACCAGTTGATGCTATGATGATGGTGGCGGCGGCCACGAAAAAGGACTTGACTGAGGAAGGTCCCACTGTCCACCCACCCAACAGGGAGTCCCGGGCAGTGGACAGACTTGGAAAGCTTGTTTTTGCATCAAGTACCTTTGCTGTATGGTCCCTGAGTTATTTGGCACATTTTACAAGGCTCCAAAGGGACTTGATCTCTGAACTCTCTGGGATGCTCGCAGGACAGTTGTCTGACGAAGTCAGGGACAAAGTGACCTTGTAGCTCACAACCCTTGAATCAATATCCAACTCTTCCATGAGGTTGGTGTCATATGCAACTGAAGGGGTGGCTAGAGCAGAGGGTTCAGGCATTGTTATAAGGCGTCATGCCTGAATGTGGATTTGTGACCTCGCGGACCCCTTCAAGTCTTCCTTTCTGAATGCTCCCATCAAAGCTTCATCCCTTTTTGGCTCCAAAGTGAAGGACATGCTAGCCAGGTGCGAGCAAGATGGAAAGACCCTGTTTGCCATAGGCCTTCGGTTTTCCAACCCTCAGCGTACCTTCTCCAGGAATCAGAGGAGTGGAAAGATGTGGCATAAGAAATCTCAGGGTCCATTCCGTGCCACACGTGGTGATGATACCTCCAGAGGCAGAGGGGGTAAAAATTATGGAAGACGCTTCTATAGAAGCAGAGGGGGTCCACCTAATCAGGGCTCCAGGGATTCCTTCTCTGGACAGCCTTATCAGCATTCATGAGGAGAAGCCCGATTGCTTACCTCTGGAAGCAGTCGGGGGTCGTTTCTCTCTGCACAAAGCTGCCTGGCAATCCATCACCACCGATTGTTGGGTGCAGAGCATTATCACCAGAGGTCACACCATCCCCCTTTCTTGTTAGCTAAATTTCCCAAGAAAACTTCCCGATGTTCCACCCAGTCAAAGGGAAGAAGCAGCTTCAGAGATTATAAAGCTGTCTCAAAAAAAAGTAATCCAATCAGTCCCACCAGACCAGCGTGGATCCAGATTTTGCTCGAGATTCTTTTTGGTGCTAAAAAAGACAGGGGACTGGAGATCCATTTTGGATCTCAGCAGCTTAAACAAGTCTGTCACCCAAACCAAATTCCGGATGGTCACGGTTCAGTCCATTCTCCCCTTTTTAAGAGAAGGCGATTGGATGTGCTCTATAGATCTCTGGGATGCATATTACCACATCAAGATGGACAAACGCTCTAGGAGTCTGCTTCGCTTCCGGCTAGGAGCCAGTCATTATCAGTTCTGTGCTATGCCTTTTGGTCTCTCTACAGCCCCAAGAGTGTTCACGAAATGCATGGCAGTGGTAACAGCTCACTTGGGACTAAAAGGATTCCGGGTGTTTCCATATCTGGACGACTGGCTCCTTACCACCCCCACTGAGCATCTTTTGCTAACAGCACTACATTATACTCTCTCTCTCTCTCTGGCAAAATTGTTGGGAGAAATCAAACCTTGTCCCTACACAACAAATAGAGTTCATTGGAGCAGTGTTCAATACACAGTCCTGTCTGGTATCACTCCCAATTCACAGACTCCATTGACTGAGGCTTCAACTCTGGGTGGTACTCTCACAAACAAAAGTTTCTGCAAGGGAAGTTCTTCAGGCCCTAGGTTCTATGGCAGTGTCAATCCCAATAGTGCCAATAGCAAAGCTACACATGCAGATTCTGCAATGGGTCCTTCTATGTCAATGGCTCCCAAACTATCACCCTCTCAGTTACCAGATTCGAATAACCAACTCCTGCAAACAGGACGTGCTTTGGTGGCTGAGGCCAGACATAGAACTTTGGAGTCGTCCATTTCAATCTCCTCAGCCCACAGCCATTGTGACCACAGATGCTTCCCTGATAAGGTGGGTGGGACGATTGAAAGGGAAAGACTGTCCAAGGCACATGGTCCACCTCAGAGGCCCACCTGCATATCAATGTTCTGGAACTGAGAGGTGTGCTGTTAGTGTTGCAGGCCTACCGTTCAGCTCTCCCTTCCAGGACAATTGCAGTTCAATCAGACAATATGTCAGTGGTTTGATATATCAACAAGCAAAGAGGAACCAAGTCCTATCCCCTATGTCGAGAAGCCATGAGAATTTGGCAGTGGGTGATAGCTTCCAACTGCTTTCTAATAGCAACGCATATCCCAGGGAGCTCCAATGTGATTGCGGACAAGCTGAACAGATGCATCCTCATGCCTCATGAGTGGTTCTCACCCCCTAGGTGGCGTCAGCAATCTTCAGCCACTGGGGCCAGCCCTGCTGCGATCTTTTTGCCTCCCCATCAAACACCAAGTGCAGCAGCTGTTTCGTCCTACTTCCCCTGGAAGGGGAGTCACCAAGGACGCTCTGATCCACGATTGGCCCACGCGACTTATTTACGCTGATCCTCCCATCCCTCTGATCCTACAATTTCTAAAGAAAGCTCTTCAGTTGAGATGCAAGATGATCCTCATAGCCCCATTCTGGCCTCTACAAGTTTTCTCCTTCCTTTGGCCTCACCTAGTATACCTGCCGTGGATTCTGGACCCTGTACCAGATCTGATTACTCACCCCCAAGGGTTGAGTCACCCAAATCTGTCCAGTCTCAAGCTGACAGCTTGGTTTCTCCACTTCCACTAGTAGCCAGGCAGACTACTTACAGGAGACTTGTGCCTGCCCTACAGAGCAATCTTGTATCCAAACCTAACAGAAATGCTGCATATCCCCAGGTCAAATGGGACAAGGGTCACCCGCTCCAGGGACCTTAAAAAATTCCGAATGTTCCACCCAGTCACAGGGAGCAAGCAGCCTCAGAGATTCAAAGGTTGCTGGAAAAAAGAGTCATCCTACCAGTCCCAGCAGACCAAAGAGGATCCGGAACTTACTCAAGGTTCTTTTTAGTTCCAAAGAAAGTGGGACTGGAGGCCCATTTTGGATCTCAGCAGACTAAACAAGTCAGTAAGAAAGACAAAATTCCGGATGGTCACGCTACGGTCAATACTTCCCTTTTTAGGGAAAGACAATTGAATGTGCTCGATAGATCTCCAGGATGCGTACTACCACATAAAAATGGATAGGCCATCTAGCGATCATCTGCGCCTCCAGCTGGGAGACAGTCATTATCAATTTCGCGCTCTACCCTTTTGTCTCACTACAGCCCCCAGAGTGTTCACCAAATGCATGGCAGTAATCATGGCTCATCTGAGATGTTTGGGATTCCAGGTGTTTCCATACCTAGATGACTGACTCCTCACTGCCACCATCAGGCATCAACTCATACAAGCAAGGAACACAACTTTGAACCTCTGCAGTCATTCGCGGATTACTATAAATTCAGAAAAATCTGCTTTGTCGCCATCACAACATACCATTTTTATAGGAGCAGAGCTAAATACCATTACTCTGACCTTAAACCTTCCACCAGAAAGAGTTTGTGTTCTACGAAATCAGATTCTGGACCTGCTCCCGAGAGAAATCGCCCCTGTTTCAATGGTACTCAAACTGCTAGGGACAATGGCGGCAGCGATCATTGTGATTCCTTTGGGTCGGATACTGCAATGGCTCCTATTCATGCAATGTTCTTTTCAAGAACTCCCAATATCACACAAAATCCTGATAATGAATTCCTGCAAGATGGACCTTCAGTGGTGGCTGACATCTCACCAAGTAACTCTAGGTCACCCCTTTGTTCTACCAACTCCCATAGCCATGGTGACCATAGATGCTTCCCTAATAGGGTGGGGGGGCATTATCAGGGAAGAACAGCCCTAGGCACGTGGAACAGATATGAGGCTCACCTGCATATCAATGTTCTGGAGATGAGAGTGGTACTTATAGCATTGCAGTCCTTTCATGACTCTCTCCCTCTGAGAACTATTGCAATTCAGACAGATAATATGTCAGTGGTCTGGTACATAAACAAACAAGGAGGAACCAGATCTTATCCCCCTGTGTCGAGAGTTTCTGAGAGTATGGCAATGGGCAACTTCCACCCAGCTCTTTCTGATAGCAACGCACATTCAGGGGAGATCCAATGTCATAGCAAGCAAACTGAGCAGGGCAATTCTATTGCCTCGCGAGTGGTCCCTAAAAGAAGAAGTAGCAGAAAGGATATTCCACACATGGGGCCAGCGTTGCTGTGATCTCTTTGCAACTCCAGCAAACACAAAATGTGGCAGCTACTTTGCCCTAATCCCCCCTCCAAGGGATTCCCCAAGGGATGCACTTGTACACAATTGGCCTCTGGGTCTCCTTTTTTACCTTTCCTCCTTTCCCTGTGATACCAGAAGTTTTACAGAAAGCCAAGGCTCTGGGAAGGACCATCATTCCAATAGCCCCTTACTGGCCTTGTTAAATTTGCTTCCCCTTCCTCCAGCCTCATCTGTTGGAAGAACCTTGGATTCTGGACCCAGTGCCAGACATCCTGATTCATTCATCAGGGGCTCTCCACCGTTCACTTCAGTCCTTCAAACTGATGGCTTGGCTGCTTCAATTCCAAACATAGCCAGGATTCACAATCTATCAGCTGCGGCTCACATATTTTAACATCCTCTCATGTGTCATCTACCAGGAAGTTATATCTTAGTAAATGGAAAAGGTTTTCCATAAGGGCGCTTTAGAACAATATTGATCCATACCTGGCTTCAGTTTCATCCATTCTAGAGTTTTTGACTAAATTTTCAATGAAGGGGCAGCGGCAGTTCAATTGGCAGCAATTGCTAACTTTCATCTAGGTGACCAGGGGTCTAATATCATGTAACATAGACTCTCCAAAGCTTTTCCCAAGGGTACTGTTCATTTGAGACCACCCATCAAAGCTCCAGCTATGCCGTGGAACCTAAATTTTGTTCTTTCCCGTATAATTCTATCCCCCTTCAAACCAGCCGTATCTTGTGACTTGAAATATCTATCATGGAAAACCATATTTTTAATAGCTATTACTTCTACTCGGAGGGTTTGTGAGTTACAGGCCTTGCCCGTTAAACCCCCTTATTTGATTTTCTATAATGACAGAGTCTCACTTAGGACAAATCCTTCATTCTTACCTAAAGTTTTCTCAGAGACAGATCTCAACCAATCTGTTGAATTGCCTGTGCTTTTCCCTAAATACACTAATAAGATGGAACATATGCTTCACAAATTTGATGCTCACAGACAACTTCGATTCTATTTAGACAGGATCAAGCATTTCAGGAAAACACATCAGCTCTTTATCTCCTTTTCAGAGTCAAAAAAAGACTCTCTAGTGGCAAAAAACACTTTATCAAAATGGTTATCAGATTGTATATCCTTCACTAACAGTTCAGTGAATACTCCTTTACAACAGAGGATAAAGGTCCACTCTACTAGAGCTGTATCTGCTTCGTCAGCCTTTATGGCTAAATTACCATTAGATACTATTTGTGCAGCAGCTACTTGGTCAAGGCCTCATACCTTCATCACTCATTACAAAGTAGACAAGGCCTCCAGGGACAGGGCTTCCTTTGGTTCCACTGTCTTTAAAAACATTCTCCTGTGAGCCACCTGAGAAAGATGGTGCTTAGGATGCTACCCATCAGTAAGAATGAACGGTGAGATAGAACAACTTCATATAAAGAAGTTATGTACTCACCATAACGTTCCATGTGAGTTGTTCATCTCGCCTTCATTCTTACGTCCCACCCTCCAACCCCATCCAAGCTTCTTGATGACCAAGATTTCATCTTTGCCATGGTTTATTGCCTCTTATCCAGTTTCTATAGTAGCATATTAGTAGTTGTATGTAGCCTGTTGGCAGCAAACAAGATCTGAGGGAAGCACAAGGTGCATCATGGGATAGGGAGTTGGCCTCAAGCTGGTTGAAGACCTCGAGCTTTTGCATTTTGCCGAATCAGAGCCGAGGATCGGCTTCGTACCCATCAGTAAGAATGAAGGCGAGTTGAACAGCTCACATGGAACGTTATGGTGAGTACATAACTTCTTTTTTGTATTGGAATTATCCAGTATGTTCCAAGATTTACGAGTCATACTGTGATACCAGAACTGCATTGTGCGTACCAGACTTAACCAGTGTCATACTTTGTGAGTTTCAGGCAAGGAAAGCACTATTAAACTGAATGCTTTCTTTTCATTCTGTCCATTTCATGTTTAAGTGTTAGTCTTACTTGGAACAGGTTGAATATGAAAATAATTTTTGCATTAATAATGCTGGACAAGTCATTATAAATGGAATGCTGCCCTGACCAGCTGGACAACATTGTGCTCCATTCATGACATTATTGTACTCAACTTGGCTAGCAGATAAGAAGAGCATTCTCAAGTGTACGGTGTGTTCATTAGCTGCAGTAAATTTACTTATGAAAAACTTGACCACCATTATATTCCTTCATATCATTCACCTTTTATCTTACCCTTGGGTAGTTTCCCCAGTGACACGCTGCACTATACTTCAGGTCTCAGGCTACAGTTCACATTGTTACTGTCTTCAGAAATACCCATTTATCAGTGGGGCAGTTAGCTACAAATGAGTTTAAAGTTTTCAGGTGGTATTCTGATGGTTTCCATAGTATGAGCTCATGTTGATGTTGGTTTCAGGTGGATGTAAATTATCTGTGTGTTACTCATTTAGGCAGATCTTGCTTCTGAGGTAAAGAAGCAGCCTTTGAACTTTCATTTCCTTTCCTTTTTGGGCAAAAATTCCACAGCCTTATGCAGGGGGAAGTCCCCTGCACCCTGCGCACTTACATAGGCACACCATGGTTGCAGCACCTCAGGAAAATAGGCATTGTGCCTTCTACAACAGTCCTGTGTTTCAGTCAGATGTGCATTTGAATACAGCTGTCCTCCGCATAGGTTCATAGGTGTGTACTAGGCTAATGGCCCCAGAGCCTTTACAAGCCTAGCCCATAGAAGTGCCCTGGCATCATGCCGCCCAACGTTAGTTTCCCAGTGCCTCTATCAGTTAGAGCCACTGGAGTGATCCACGGGGTGAACCTTCTGTTACCCATCCACTCATCAAGATTTCTCTTGAAGAGGGACAGCAAGGTGCTCTGCTTGACATGTATGGGAAGTCTATTCCAGAGCATGGGTAGTCTCTGGGTGAGGAATCTGTCCCTCCATTATGTTCTGTTGACTGTGGTAATAAAGTTGAGGTCTCTGGAGCATGTGGTGCGGAGGGACTTGGATTTCTTTAGATGTAGCATTTCTAACAGAGCTGGGTCAGACATGGCTTTGTAAATCAAGCAGAGATCACCTCTAAGTTGGCGATATGAGACAGAAAATAGCTGCATTCTTTTGTGTCTGTCCATGTAGGACATGTGTTTAATGCCCAGGATCCTCTTCATGAGGTACTTCTGTGGCCTCTCCAGCTGTTGCAGGTGTCTAGTGAGGTACATGCCAAATGAGGCATTATACTCAATGATCAGTCTAATGAGGGAAGAGTAGAGACAGACAATGACCTCTTTCTTCCTGAATGCAAAACCCTTGGTAATGAGATGTGCCACATAGAAGGCCATAGTGGCAATGTGGTGGTCGAAGGAGAGGTTGCTGTCAACCTGCATCCCCAGATCTCTTCTAATGCCTTCAGTGTTCAGTGAGTTCCCATCGATGTGGTAATTAGTGGGAACTGAGTTTTTACCAAAGGGGATGACGACGCATTTTTTGGTGTTAAGCTTAAGGCCATGGTTTTGACACAAGTCATTGGTCTCAGTGAGGCCTTTCTGCAGGATGTCTGCGTCACTTCGGGAGTTAATAATAGCACTCAGCTTCCAGTTGTCTGCAAACTAGGTCAGCCAGAGTGACTTTGTGTTGTCCTGAACTTCTGAGAAGTTGATGCTGAACAGGAAAGGTCCCAGGACCGATCCCTGTGAGACTCCACTCATGACTGGTCGGCAGTCTGACTTGGAGTCCGCTACTTTCACACTGTGTGTTCTATCTGTGAGTCAGTTTGCAACCCACCTAGTGATATAGGGGTTGATGCCTAGTTTGGTGAGTTTATCAATAATTCCCGAGTGAGGAATGGTATCAAAGGCCTTCATCCACAGCCCTGGTGACTGACTTAAAGAAGTCAACCAGGTTGAGCAGGCATGATCTCCCTTTCACAAAGCCAAATTGCATGGGGTCTAGAGTTTGGAGATTTCCTATATCTTTGTTAATCAGGTCGATGATGATGTGCTCCATAGCTTTACATGTCAGACTCATCAGGCTAATGGGGTGATAATTACCAGGGTCTGTAGTCACTCCCCCTTTATGGAGAGGGCTGACTGTAGCAGTGCACCATTCAGTAGGGACAAAGCCTGAGGTGAGGCTGTGACTGAACAGGGCACACAGATGTGGTGCTAGTTCGCTTTGTATTTCATGTAGAACACAGCCAGGGATATTATCGGGTCCCATGGAAGCTGTATTCTTGGCCTTGAACAATGCAGCTTTAACCTGTGCTGCAGTAATGCTGGGTGCCTGGCATCCTTTTGGTATTGTGATTGGTTCTTTTGGGGGGGGGTGTAAAGTTGGCACTGAATCTGTCAGCAGTATGTTGGCAATATCTGTTGGCTCAGTATAGGAGGTACCATTGTGCAGTAACTCAGAGCAAATCTGGGTATTTGCCATGGAGGTTTTTGATATAACTATAGAAGGCTTTGTGGTTGTTTTTAGTGTCTGCCGCAATTCTGCCTTCATAGCTGGCTTTGGAGGATTTGATGACGGATCTCAACTTTTTGTTAAGGCTAATAAGGAAGTTTTTCAAGTCCTGGGACTTCACCTTTTTCTGCAACAGTTTCTTCCTTCTGTTGTAGAGTTTATTAATGGCAGGGAACCATGAGATTGGCTTCTTTTTTTTTGGAGGAGAACATCTTGGTTCCGTTGGGTATGGCTAGTTCCATGCATTTATATATATGTTTGTACAGTGCATTGGTGTATGATTTGGCAGTCATGCAGCTATTTTGCATTGGCATGGGTGCTGTGAAGTTAGCCACCTCTGTTTTAGGAGTCCAAAGTCAGCTTTGGAGAAGTTTATCAAGGTGGTTACCTTTGCAGGGATTGTGGGTGAGATGTGGATTTACATATTTAACTTCCATTTCAGGTTTCTGAATGTTATTAATATTCTCAGTAACCATTACAAAGTGTGTATGTTATGATACTTAAGTAATGTCTGACTTAGTTGTGTTTAGTAATGCCATCCTATAAAGGTATAATATGATGACCATATAGTTGATCATAGGTGTAATCCACCCTTTCTTTACTTCTTTTACAGGAATCCCAACCTTTGTTCTATTAAATACAACAGGATTGTCCCATCCTGGTCGAGTAGATCATCTTAATCTATTGAGTATTTCAGGGAACCTTCTTAAAAGCATTCCTGTAGATTACTATCCTGAGCGGAAACCATATGGGATCTGGAATGTGACAGAATTTATCCCACCACATGAAGCATTCTTCCTGAAAGTGACTGGCTATGACAAGAATGATTATCTCTTCCAAAGAGTTTCTGCTGTTTCATTCTCCAGCATTGTGCCAGGTAAGCGTTACTGACAATGTTTCACATGTAGCAAAGTGTTGCATAAGTCAAAACTGTGTGTGTGTGTGTGTGTGTGTGTGTGTGTGTGTGTGTGTGTGTGTGTATATATATATATATATATATATACACATGCGTGTGAGTGTGTATGTGCATGTGTGTACATGTATGTGTGTGAGTGAGTGTTTATCTGGTTTCTCTGCCATGTTTTTTCCCCTTGCATGTGGTGCTAACTGCTCATGTTTGACTGGAAGCATGGGTCCTGAATAGGATGACACTGAACAAACAATGTTTGTTCTCTCACCTAAGGAAGAGAATGTGGAGTTCCCTTTCTTTAGCCGTGAATTGAACCAGTGAACCTTTTGCTGTGAAGCGACAATGCTAACCGCTGCACCACTGCGCCATCAAGCCACTGCACTACTGCATCATATTACTGTTTCTTCCAATACTTCTCCGGATACCCTAAGAACAAGTCCCTAGGAAGACGAAGAGTAAGAGCAGCACTAGGACTCCTCCCAGGAATCTGTCACTAAAGATTCCAGTTTTGACCAGTTTCGATGACAAGGAAGGGTCCCCAAGATCTCCACCCAAAGATGTCTAATTTGGAGGCATCCTTGAGATCCTTAAGTAGAGGGGTGGTTGATCTACCGAGAACTCTCCCAAAGAGGGATCGGTATTCTTGTAGGCCTTTGGGTCAGGCTGATCTACCTTCTGGGTGACTCCACCCACTGATGAGCTCATTGACATGATCTGTAAGCAGGCATGGAAGGAACCAGACATAGCTGAGCCAGTCACCAAAAGACCAGACTGGATTTTGGCACCACCTGCAGGAAGAGAGCTTTGGAGGAAGGAAGTGCCCGTAGGTGCCATAGTCATGGAGGCAGCCACTAAGAAGGAACTCATGGAGTAGAGTTCTTCTGTCCCTCCCCCTAACAGGGAGTCAAGGGCATTGGAGAGATTTCGGAAGCATGTGCATGCTTCAGCAACCTTTGCACTCAGATCACTGAATTCTTTGGCATACTTACAGATGGATCTGATTAAGGGTCTTTCAGATTCCCTCTCTGGGACCAGTACTTCTGAGCCTCAGTCTTCTGTGGCCTCACAGTTGGCTGCACTACTACTGATCACTAACTCGTCCATTAGGATTTTCTCCCATACGGCTGAAGTTACCTCAAGGGTGGTGGATTCACACATTTCCATTATGAGGCATTTTGAGACTTTGTGGAGCCCTTCAAGTCCTCTTTCATCAGTGCACTTTTTGAAGAAAGCTCTTTGTTCAACCCTAAAGTAAAGGACACACTCTCCAGGTGCGAGCAAGATGGAAAGACCCTTTCTGCAGTGGGAGTACATTTTTCGACCCCTCAAAAGACCTTTTCCAGGAATCAACCAGGAGTTTGGAAAATGTGTTTCTGAAAGTCACAGGGTCCTTTCCAAGATCCCCATGGAGATAATCCCCCAGAAGCAGAGGGAGGAACTGGAATGGAAGGCAACAGAGGAGCCCTGCAGAACCACTGGTCCATAGATTACTTCTCCAACAGACCCTACCAGTGCTCCTGAAAGGAGGCCCGATTGTCCACCTCCGGAGGCAATTGGGGGTCATTTATCCTTGCACCAATGAGCCTGGCTAGACATTACAAAAGATACATGGGTGCAGAGGATTATTTCCAGAGGTTATATAATTCCTTTTTCCCTTCCACCTCCATCTCTATGCAAAATTCCCAATTTTCCACCCAATCAGAGGAAAGCAGTAACACTAGAAATACAAAAGCTGCTAGAAAAAAAGAGTCATCCAAGAGGTCCCACCACACCAGATAGAATCCAGAACTTTCTCAAGATTCTTTTTAGTGCCAAAGAAAACAAGCCTGGAGAATAATTTTGGATCTCAGCAGTTTGAACAAATTTGTTCAGCACACCAAGTTCTGGATGGTCACGGTTTAGTCCATTCTGCCATTTTTTGTGCAAGGCTGACTGGATGTGCTCGATAGTATGCATCCTGAAGGTATATCACATAAAAATGAACAGACAGTCCAGAAGGCTTTTATGCTTCTGGCTGGGAGCCAGTCATTACCATTTCAAAGCACTGCTCTTTGGCCTCACCACACTCCCCCCAGGGTGTTCACCAAATGCATGGCAGTAGTAGCAGCTCACTTGAGGCTGCAGGGATTCCGAGTGTTTCCATACTTGGACTACTGGCTCATTACTGACCCGACCAAGCATCTACTAATAAAAGTGAGAGATCGGGTACTTCAGACTTGCTTCCTTCTGAGGAGATCTGTAAACTACAACAAATCTCAGTTATAGCCATTTTAGTCTTTGGAATTCATAGGAGCAGTTTTCAACATAGTTTCATTGACAGCCTGTCTTACTCTCTCAAGAGTGCAGATCATCAGATTCCAGGTCAGCAAAATAATTCATAGTACCACAATCTCAGCCTGTTTGATGCATCAGGCACTGGGGTAAATGTCAGCTGCCATCATTTTAGTTTTTCTAGCAAGATTTCATATAAGAATTCAATTGATGTTAGCAACACAATGGTCAATCCTCTGTCAAAGCATGTCAACCCAAATAAGAATCACTTGGGTATGCAAAAGATACCTTTGGTGGTGGAGCCAATCAGATCAAATTCTACAAGGCCTCCCTTTTGTTTTCCCCTCAATCCAAGGCTGTAGTGACCATGGACACTTCCCAGATTGGATGGGGGTCACTTCTCCAGGGGAAGAAGGTCCAAGGCACTTGGTCTCCCGAAGAGGCCAATATGCATATCAATATCCTGGAAATGAGACCAGTGGTCTTAGTGTTGCAGGCTTTTCATCACTCTCTTCCTTTCGGAACATTTGCGATCCAGACGGCCACATGTTGGTCGTTTGCTACATCAGCAAACAAGGGGTAGTCAGGTCTTACCCCTTGTGTGATGAAAGGATATACTGCCAGCACAGCTATCTTAAATTTTGTAAATAATTATATGTCATTTGTGAATATCAACATTAATTTATATATGATGCTTGTGTTACAACTGTATTAGAACTGTATGTCATGTGTATATCAAACTGGTACGTGCGTTAAAAAAAGTATTTTATAAAGTGCTTGTGCTTAAGATGTAATCACAGTGTGCCCTGCTGGAAGAGAACATAAATGTACATACACTATTGTAGCTGTTTAAATGTATATTTATATTTTAACAGTGGAAATTGGAATACAGGAGGTTAACGTCAGAAAAATAGCTGAAATTAAATTACTCTATGACTATGCAATAAAAGATGGTATCTTTCAGTTTTCAGTGCAGCCAGACACAGAGTCTGTGCTGAAAAGCTTTCTGTATTGTCTTTGGAGTGAAGTAATTACTACATCTGAAAGTATGAAGGAATGCAATTGTTTTATGTCTTCCAGCTTCTGCCAAAGATTTGAGGTCTATGTATTTTCAGAAGTAGATGCTAAATACTGCCAAGCTTGCAGCAGTGGGGGATTTCACCTGGGATAGAGTCAGGTGACAAGAAATGATGTCATTCTGCAAGCTATCTCAGCAGTAATATGTGAGAAATTAATTTGAGGAGTTTCTTAGTGAGACAGGGCATGCTGTATTCTGTCTTGGACCTGGCAACAACAAGAACCATTCACCACATCTGCCTTGCTCTGATGAAGTAAGTTATTTTTATGTAGCCCAGGCAGGTATGACCCTAACCCTGAGCAGTATCCTTCCTTCACCAAGAATGATGCCACAATACAGAGACAAGATGATCAGCTTTAACAATTGGCTTAATGTCTGGTGTCATTCAAAGGGGATCCAGTGTCTGTCTGCCTGGGATGACATGCTTGACAAGCCACGCTGCTTGCACCTGTCACCCTGATTCGGATATTGGCTAAGGCTCTTGCCCCCATAGTGCCTTTTTAGGCAAGGCTCAAATTCTAAACCTACCACCCTAGAAAACAAAAATGGGAAGAAACTGAGGGTAATGCTGCTGAATGCCAGAAGTCTAAATCTCAAAATGCACTAGGCCCTTCTCAGTATGGAGAACATCGATGTCTGTGCTGTAACTGAAACCTGGTTCAAGGCTCCTGAGAGCACCCGGCACTATTAGGTTTTACCTCATATCATGCTCCGCCCCAAAACCGGACCACACCACAAAAGGAGGGTGTATCCATATTCTTAAAGGATACCCACACCTCCAGGTTGGTGGCAACGCAAGCTTGAAACCATCCAGGTGCAACTAACCATAGGCAAACTGCTCTACAAATTGTAGCATGCTACAGGCCACCCTCTCAAACTCAGGAACCCCACACAGCCTTCCTGAAGACACTGGAGGGTATAAATGTATCTCCAAACACCATCATATTGGGTGACTTCAACTACCCGAATATAGACTGGGAACATTACTCAAGCCAACTTTCTAGCCCAACGGTTCCTGGAGTTCATAAATTCAAATGCCATGGAACAGCTAGTCACTGTTCCCACGAGAGGAGAAAATATACTACATCTCATTGTCACAAACATGGGGACAAAATGCTCCACACGGAAGTATATCCCTCATTGGTGAGATCTGATCATAAACTAATCTCACTGGAAATCCACATCCGCCCCACCCCAAACAAAAGACCATAGTGAAGAACTTCTAAAGCAAACTTCACACTACTCAAGACTAGTGTAGTATCCTTCAAGGCCCCTGAGCCAGAGGAAACCACAACCCAAGCTGGAAGCCCTTACAAATGCCTTCTATGAACACCTCCAGGACTGCATGGATCAGGCAATCCCAAATAAAACCAAGACTCTTTCCACAAAGGGCAAGCGTCCAGTCTGGTGGACCCCAGCCATTAACAAACTTTACAATAAGAGGAGAAAGCTATTACATGATAGAACAAAATCCATAAAAGGGAAGTCACCCTGATCATTATTAGTAAAAAATACGAGCACTCATAAAATCAACTAAGGCCAATTTTGAGAGAAAATTGCCATGGATTCAAAGGACAATCATAAGGCCTTTTTCAGCTATGTTAGGAACCTGGGTGGAAACTCCCAGATATGCTCAGAATTAGTCCAAAATGATACAAAATCACTGAACCCACAGACATTGCCAACATACTGGCAGACAGGTTCAGTGCAAACTTCACCCCTCCCCCTAAAGGAGAGATAACTATCCCAGCCAAGTGTAGCCTCCGGACATCTCAAATGCGCAGGTGAAAGCTGCTCTCTCAAAGCTAAAAACACAGCATCAATGGGACCGGATGGTGTCCCGGCTGTGTGCTACGAGCTAAATGAGGAATTAACCCGCACATAAGGCAGCTGTTTAATCTCAGCCTTACCACAGGATACGTGCCCAAGGAGTGGCACGGCAACTGTGGTCCCACTCCACAAAGCGGGCCTCCACGGACCCTGGTACCCATAAGCTTACAAGTCTAGTCTGCAAAGCTATGGAGAGGATCATAATGGAGCTCATAAACAAAGATATAAGGAATTGCAGACATTGGACCCGACCCAGTTTGGCTTTGTCAAGGGAAGATCATGCCTTTTGAACTTGGTCGACTTCTTGAAACAGTCACCAAGGCCATTGATGAGGAAAGGCAGTCCATACAGCCTACCTTGACCTTGCAAAGGCTTTCGACACAATACCCCACTCGGGTATTGTAGAAAAACTACCAGCTTAAATGTAAACCCATATGTCACAAGATGGGTTGCAAACTGGCTTAAGGACAGAACCCACAGGGTTAGAGTTGCTGGCTGTGTCAGACTCCAAGCCGGTCACAAGTGGTGTCCCACAGGGCTCGGTCCTTGGCCCTATTGTTTGGCATCTACTTCTCAGAAGTACAGGCCAGCATGGGAGGACTTTGGCTGACAAAGTTTGCAGACGACTGCAAACTGGGCCATAGTGGAAAGTGCATTGGACACGGATATCCTTCAGAAGGGACTCACGGAAACAGATAGCTGGTGCCAGAGCCATGGCCTGAAGTTAAACGGCAAAAATGTATAGTCATACCCTTCGGGAAAACAAGGTAACCCCAAGCTACCATATAGGTGGCAATCCACTAAGCACAGAAGAGGTTATTAGGACATGGGGACCCAGGTTGAGAGTGGCCTTTCTTTGACACTCACATTGCTAAAGTGGTTAGAAAGACCTTCTACATTGCCCACCTGATCATGAAGGGATTCACATCCAGATCTAGTGAGGTCATTGTTCCCCTGTACTCTTCACTTATCAGACCAATGATCGACAATGCCCCATTCGGGATGTATCTCACCCGACATCTGCAGCAATTGGAGAGCAAAAGTTCCTCACCAAAAGGATAAAGGACTCCAAAATCTGTCATATGCTGCCAGATTGAAGAAACTCCAGCTCTATTCAGTCGCATACCGCCTGCTCAGAGGTGACATGTGCCTGACATACAAGGCCATGTCCAACCCGAATTAATGGACATGCTCCACCTCAAAAATCCAAATCCACCAAAACCACTAGAGCAAGCGACTTAAACCTTAGCACGGATATAAATAGGACGTGCTGGAGGGATAGATTTATCACTCAGAGACTCCCTATGCTGTGGAATAAAATCCCGGTCCATGTGAGGCAGAGCACCTCGCTGACTCTGTTCAAGAGAAATCTAGACCTGTGGATGGGAGATCGTAGGTTTACCCCGGGAATCATCTCTGTGTCACTGCTGGACAGAGGCACAACAAACTAATGGGCACAGTATTTTTTCATATAAGGGGTGGCGTAAGCCACAAAAATTTGGGCTAGGCTTATAAATGTCTTAGGGCAGATAGCCTAGTATAAACCTATGAACCTATGAACCTATGAACTAGGGAACAGTATAATTTGAGACTGTTGTTTTAAATATTTCGTGTGATTTTGAACTCTGATGTCACTGTGATTATATACTGAGTATTTTCTTGTTCTTTTATTATTTATTATAAAATAGATTTAAACCTTTCATTTTGGCTGATCTGTCTAGAGATATTTAAATTTTGAGAGTACTTGCATATTTATTTGGTGACACTGCGTAGGCCACTCCTAATAGCTTTGCTCTTGATCAAACTAACATTTGTATTAATATTAATATTAGACAGTAAGATTGGACATCCTTTGTTAAGGGCCTTAAAGTAGCTGATAAGGAGCTGGCTGGTGGCAGTGATAACTACCTTATAGTTTGGGAAAAGATGGCATAGCTAGTAAACCTTTGCCAGCCTTTCCCAGGTGTGTGTGTGTGTGTGTGTGTGTGTGTGTGTGTGTGTGTGTGTTTGCACATTTGTAAATCAAACCTCAAAGAATGTGTGTCAGCTACTTGGGCAGGGACACGAAGCACTGGTTGGACAGAGAGGGTGCTGGAGGTCTTCGCTTAGCCACTCAGCTGAGATCTCAACTCTATAGCTATGCCAGTGGGGAGACTTACTGGGGATCTGGAGAATGAGGGAGAAACCAGCCCTGTAAGACTGTGGTCTCTGTTTTCTCTTAAGTGAAATTGCACTTGATGCAGACACCTGCATCTAGAAGTATTGTCTGTGCACTTGTCATCCTCCCAGTGTACGTCCCCCCACTGGTGCCAGTGATAAAGATTGAGGCTCCTTGATTACTGGTCCAGTGGTGGGGCATCACACCTTGTGTCGAGAAGCCCTCAGAGTATGGCAATAGGCAATCTCTTCCAAATGCTTTCTGATAGCAATGCACATTCTGGGGAAGTCCAATGTGATAGCAGATAAATTGAGCAGATTTGCTCTACTACCTCATGAGTGGTTTCTCAACTTGAAAGTGACAAAAATGATTTTCCGTCAGTGGAGCCAGCCTTGCTGCATTTGCTTCTCCCCTAAACAATAAATGCAGCAACTTACTCCATGATTGGTTCCTTGGTCTCCTTTATGCTTACCCACAAACTCCCCTAATTCCAAAATGTCTACAGAAAGCTACCCGGTTGAAGAGCAAAGTCATCCTCATTGCATCTTACTGGCCTCGACAGATTTGGTTTCCCTTCCTTTGTCCTCATCTGCTTCACTGACTTTGTATTCTGGATCTGATTCCAGACTTCCCATCTCAACCGACAGGAATGATTCATCCTGATATCTCAAACCTCAGGCTAACAGCGTGGTTTCTCCAATTCTGTTCATAGCCAGCTGACCAATGCTCTTTCCCGTCTTCATCATATACGTTTATCTTCCCAGAAGGCTTCGACAAGAAAACTTTATAGGGGTAAATGGAAAACATTTGATGTGATGTTGTCCTATCTCATCTTCATTCTGTACTGGTTAGGTTCGAAACCGATCCTTGGTTCTGACTTGGTATATACAAAAGCTTGAGGTTTTCCACTAGCTGGCTGAAAACCCTATCCCATGATGCTCCAGGAAACTCCCCAAATCTCGGTTGCTGCTAAAAGTAGATCGAGTGCTTCACACTGGCTGTGGCTAAGTGACTTGTTATTTTACTTTATGTAGTGTTTTTTCTCTAAATATTTAGATAAATAAGAGTGTTTTTGTTAGATAATTTCTTAACTTTTAGGCAGCTTTTAGTGTGTTTGCTGCGTGTGTTTTTTGCTTACGGCTGTCATTTATTCTTAAGTCCTTTTCCCCATACCCTATCCTTGGCTTAAGCTCGTTTTTAGTTAGAGGGCTTTGTTATTATTGTCTAGTTCATTTATAGGTTCATAGGTTCATACTAGGCTATCTGCCCTAGGGCATTTATAAGCCTAGCCAGAGTGTGTTTGGCTTTCACCACCCATTTTAAATTAATTTTGCTATGCCCTTTTTCGAGGTTAGTATACTGTGCCTCTGTCTAACAGTGACACAGAAGTGATACCCGGGGTAAACCTATGATCTCCCATCCACTCATCAAAATTCCTCTTGAAGAAAGTCAATGAGGGACTCTGCCTAACCTGGACTGGGATTTTATTCCAGAGTGAAGGGAGCCTCTGGGTTATGAATCTGTCCCTCCAGCATGTCCTATTTATTTAAGTGCTGAGGTTCAAGTCTCGAGCGTGTAGCTCGATGGGATTTGGATTTTCTGAGGTGCAGCATGTCCATTAATTCAGGGTTGGACATGGCTTTATACGTCAGGCACAGATCGCCTCTGAGCAGGCGGTATGCCACTGAGTAGAGCTGGAGTTTCTTTAACCGGGCAGCATATGGCATCTGTTTGAGCCCTTTGATCCTCTTGGTGAGGTACTTTTGGGGTCTTTCCAGTTGCTGCAGGTGTCTGGTAAGGTACATCCCAAAAGGGGCATTGTACTCAATTATGGGCCTGATGAGGGATGAGTAAAGAGGCAAGATGACCTCTTCTGATCTAGATGTGAATCCCTTCATGATTAGGTGGGCTATATAAAATGTTTTTCTAACCACTTTGGCCACGTGGTTGCCAAATGAGAGATTGCTATCAACTTGGGTTCCCAGGTCCCTAATTACTTCTTCCGTTCGTAATGGATTACCACCTATGTGGTAATTTGTGGGCACTTTGTTTTTGCCAAAGGGGATGACTATACACTTTTTGGCGTTTAGCTTGAGGCCATGGCTCTGGCACCAGTTGCCTGTTTCTATGAGGCCCTTTTGGAGGATGCTTGTGTCGGCTGGAGAGTCTATTATGGCGCCCAGTTTGCAGTCATCTGCGAACTTGGTCAGCCACAGTCCTTCCATGCTGGCCTGTACCTCCGAGAAATATATACCTAACAAGAGAGGTCCCAGGACTGAGCTTGTGGGATGCCACTTGTAACAGGTTTGGAGTCTGACATGGCTCCAGCAATTCTAACCATTTGGGTTCTGTCCTTGTGTCAGTTTGCAACCCATCTAGTGACATAGGGGTTTATATTTAAGCTGGTGAGCTTATCTATAATGCCCGAGTGGGGTATTGTATCGAAGGCTTTTGCGAGGTCCAGGTAGGCTGTGTGGACCACCTTCCCCTCGTCAATGGCCTTGGTGACTGTTTCAAAGAAATCGACCAGGTTTAAGAGGCAGGATCTGCCCTTAACAAAGCCGAACTGGGTAGGATCCAGTGTCTGTAGGTCCCCAATATCTTTATTTATGAGGTCCATGATGCTCCTTTCCATAGCTTTGCAGACCAAGCTAGTCAGGCTTATGGGGCGATAGTTTCCAGGATCCGTGAAGGCACCACCTTTGTGGAGAGGGACCACTGTTGCTGTACGCCACTCTTTGGGTACATATCCTGTAGTAAGACTGAGACTGAACAGTAGTTTTAGGTTTGGGTTTAGCTCTACTTGGAGTTCATGTAGGACGCAGCCCGGGACACCGTCTGGTCCCATTGATGCTGTGTTTTTTGCTTTGGAGAGGGCGGCTCTTACCTGAGCATCTGAGATGTCAGGGGGGCAAAACTCTGCTGGGATAGATATTTGCCCTTTTGGTGGGGGTTGCTGAACCTGTCAGCTAGGATGTTGGCAATGTCTGTGGGTTCGGTGTATTTTTTGTCATTTTGGACTAATTCTGAGCATATCTGGGAATTTCCACCCAGGTTCCTAACATAACTAAAGAAAGCCTTGTGATTATCCTTAGTGTCCTGTGCAATTTTTCTCTCGAAGCTGGCCTTAGACGATTTTATGAGTGCCCGTAGTTTTTTGTTAATACTGATCAGAGATGCCTTCCCTTTTGGGATTTTGCTCTATCATGTAGTAGCTTCCTCCTTCTATTGTATAGTTTGTTTATAGCTGGGGTCCACCAGACAGGATGTCTGCCTTTGGTGGATTGGGTCTTGGTTTTATTTGGGATTGCATGATCCATGCATTCCTGAAGGTGTTCATAGAATGCGTTTATAAAGGATTCTGTGGTCTGGGCCGTATTTTCCACAGGCCCGGGGCTTTGAAGGATTCCACCTCAGTTTTGAGGAGTGTGAAATTTGCTTTAGAGAAGTTTTTCACTGTGGTTTTCTGGGCAGGGGGTGGGGTCGGGATGTGAATATCCAGTGAGATTAGTTTATGGTCTGATCTTACCAGTGAGGGATACACTCCTGGTCTGGAGCATAGAGTCCCCATGTTGGTGATGATCAGGTCCAGTATGTTTTCCCCTCTTGTGGGAGTGGTAACAAGTTGTTCCATAGCATTTGAGTTTATAAATTCTAGGAACCTTTGGGCTAGGGTGTTGGAGCTAGAGTAATGCTCCCAGTCTATGTTTGGTTTAATTGAAGTCACCCAATATAATGGTGTTTGGAGAGACCTTCATATTTTCCAGTGTTCTCAGGAAGGCCGAGTAGGGTTCCTGGGTTTGGGAGGGTGGTCTGTAGCAGGCTATAAACTGAAAGGCAGTTTTACCCACTGTTAGTTGCACATGGATTGTCTCTGATGCTTCGTGCTGTGCCACCAACCTGGAGGTGTGGGTATCTTTGATGAATATTGATACTCCCCTCCTTTGTGGTTCGTCCAAGTTTTGGGGCGAAAAGCATGGTATGAGGTATAACCTGGTAGTGCTGGGGTGCTCTCGGAGCCTTGAACCAGGTTTCTGTTACTGCACAGATATCGATGTTCTCCATGCTAAGGAGAGTTTCGAGTGTGTGCATCTTGAGGTTTAGACTTCTGGCGTTGAGTAGCATTACTCTTAGTTTCTTATCCCTTGGGATACCTATGGAGGTGAGTTTGTCTTTGAGCCTTGCCTAAAAAGGCACTATGGGGGTAGCAAGAGCCTTTGCCAATATCCGAAAGCCCAGGGTGACAGGTGCAAGCCGTCCCTAGCTTAAGCATTGTGGCTTGTCAAGCATGTCATCCCAGGCTGACAGGCATTGATCCCCTTTGAATGACACCAATACTTAAGCCAATTGTTGAAATTGATCATCTTGTCTTCATATTGTGGCATCATTCTTTGTGAGGGTAAGATGCTACTCAAGGTCAGGGTCATACCGGCCTGGGCTACATGCTCAGAGAGCTCTTCTATGTCTCTTTTCATGTAGTCCAGGGAGGTACGTCTCAGGTCATTCACACCAGCATGGACAATGACTGAGTCATATTTGTACTTGCCTTGGAGTGACCTGAGTGCTTGTGTTATGTGGAGGATCCTAGCGCCCGACAGGCAGCTCACCGTGACCTTCTCCTTGTTCAGCCTGGTGAGCAGGACGTCAGTGTGCCTGACGATAGTCACCTATTACAAGTGTATCAGGTGTGTTGTTTAGCCTTAAGGGCTGTGACTGTTCGGCACACTGGCTTTGTGAGCTATGTGTTGCACGTGTTTTGTTTTGGGGTAGCGATTGCTTGGGTGTCTGCTTTGGAGGTCTCTGCTGCTTAGGCAGATTTTTATTTAGAGCCTCCAAGTATTTTTTTGTGTGTTTATGTGTTTGGTTTGCTGTCGTGGTAGGTCTATGTGAGACTGGAATTGTAGTGAGTGTGGTTTCCTTCTCCTCCTGACTGGTTACGCCAGTACTGAGTTGAGAGAGCTTAGCCTCCAGTTTGGCTATATGGTTGCATCTCTCACATGTGTTGGAATTTGTTGGGAGGAGGAGAGGGTTGTCTGTGTACATGAGGCAGTTGTAGCATTGCCTCAAGATTCCCAGATTCACCAGCTGGACCGGAGAGGAGATTGACAACTGACCTTTGGACATGCTAGAATAGTATTGGGAATTCCTTTATAATTGAAAAAAAGGGCCAATGGGGAACAAGGTACTCAAGGGGAGTTTGTGAGGGTGTAGTGCTTTTAACTTTTAGCTGACTTATATAATTGCTTTAGTGAGCAAGTGCCAGGTAACTTAAATGCAATGTGTTACAGGTAACTTAAATGCAAAAACGATAAACAGTAACTTTCTTTCAAGTGAAACAAGGAAATAAGTACAGTAAGCAATGCCGATATCACTAGGGATCCACAGAAGCACTGAAAAGCTGCGTTTTAGGTGGAATTAGCGTTTCAGGGAAATAACAAGCAAACAAACAACAAGCATACAAACAAAGCTAGATTCAGCAGGCCTGGATCTAGTCTATGCTACAGCAAACAAGGTGTACCAATTTCAGTAAGAAACAGTTCAAATATGCAGGCACTATAAGCCTTTAACCAGAAATTCCCATCTCAGAAGGGCAGAGTCCAGCCTCTCCTCCCACAAGAGTGCAGACCACGAACCTTCTTAATGTAAAATAACTGGCCTGAAGCCCAAGTGCTTAAACCAGAACTAATACACTTTTTAGAATAACAGACACTGAGCCCTCAATCAGCAGTTCCCAACTTAGAAGGATGTAAGCTACCTGTCCTGCCACCACAGTGCAGGCCACAAACCTTCCTAATGTAAAACAACTGGTCTGAAGCCCAAGTGCTTAATCCAAAAGACTTAGAATGATAGCTACACTTTAATCAAGTTACTACCAAGCAGTAATAAATACAATTGAATACTTTAAAGAATGCCTGGATTAGTGCTCAAGTTATACAAACAAAGCTAGATTCAGCAGGCCTGGATCTAGTCTATGCTACAGCAAACAAGGTGTACCAATTTCAGTAAGAAGCAGTTCAAATATGCAGGCACTATAAACCTTTAACCAGAAATTCTCAGCTCAGAAGGGCAGGGTCCAGCCTCTCCTCCCACAAGAGTGCATACCACGAACCCTCTTAATGTAAAATAATTGGCCTGAAGCCCAAGTGCTTAAACCAGAATTAATACACTTTTAGAATAACAGACACTGAGCCCTCAATCAGCAGTTCCCAACTTAGAAGGATGTAAGCTACCTGTTCTGCCACTACAGTGCAGACCACAAACCTTCTTAATGTAAAACAACTGGTCTGAAGCCCAAGTGCTTAGACTAAAAGGCTTAGAATGAGTTACACCAAGCAGTAATAAATTACAATTGAGTAATTTGACTTAGTTCCTTTGCTTAGAATAGGCTAGCTTATTTGAATTAGAGGGCTGCTTAGCCAGTTTAAATTAGAAGGCTTTCCTTAGAGTGTGTTGTTGTTGTTTTATACACACACACACACACATATATATATATATATATATATATATATATATATATATATATATATATATATATATATGTATATGTGTGTGTGTGTGTGTGTGTATCAATATAAGTATATATATATATATATATATATATATATATATATGGGTCTAGGACTATTCACTGAAAGCACATTTTGCTGAAAGTCATTTAAACACATTTCACTGAAAGTTATATATAGCCTTTTTCCCACTGTTGTCTGACCCTGGAATTAGTATATATAGTAATGGGGGCACTGCCCTACATCGGGGTGTGTAGCCACCACATAGTTTGGATATATATTAAGTTCAGAAAAGAGTAATTTATTGGAATTGCAATTATGTATGTATATAGTTTAAAATATTTAAAATAGGTGGGGGCTGTTCCCCACACCCCCACTACTATATATACACTAACTCCAGGGTCGCACTACAGTGGGGAAAAGGCCATATATAACTTTCAGTGAAATGTGTTTCAGTGAATTGTGTTTTCAGTGAATTGAGCTTTCAGTGAATTGTGCACAGTCAAATGTGTTTCAGTGAAATGTGCTTTCAATAAATAGTCATATATTATATATATATATATATATATATATATATTTTTTTTTTTTTTTTTTACATATAGCGTGTGATTGAATATTATAAATGCATTTTTGTATTTTACTATTTAGTATTCACAGTGTGTTTACATTTTTTGCTGTGCTAGTTTTGTTTTTTCATGTCTAAGCAATCCAAAGACTTAAAACCCTCAGGTTTTAAAAAGTGCTCAAAATGCAGTCAGAAAATGTCTGTAACTGATGGGCACACTGCATATATGTACTGCCTTGGTGCAGTACACCTTTAAGAATCCTGTGCAATATGCCATTCCTTCAGCCACAGGGTTCTTCTAGAAAGAAAGAACAAAGTTGATCCTCAGGGGATTACTAAAGACCCCTTATTCAGAAGCTATAGGGGAAGGTCAGGGTCCTTCCAAATCTAGCCTTTCCCCCCTCTTCTAATTCTGAGAAGTCCAATGAAAGATCATCTACTTCATCTTCAAAAGCTCAGTTGGAACCAACAAAAAAATTACAAAAAATTTCCTCATCGGATCCGAAGTCTGTGGGGCCCGAAAAACCTTCCACATCGACTCCTTCTGTCTTGGAGCCTTTGGTGTTTCAAGTTCGAAGTCAGTCCCCAGAACTGGAACCAGTTTCTCCAACATTGAGATCTCTTATTTTACAAGCCTCTAGATCTCCTGCCCCTAGTTTCTTATCCCTTGGGATACCTATGGAGGTGAGTTTGTCTTTTGAGCCTTGCCTAAAAAGGCACTATGGGGTAGCAAGAGCCTTTGCCAATATCCGAAAGCCCAGGGGTGACAGGTGCAAGCCGCCCTAGCTAAGCATTGTGGCTTGTCAAGCATGTCATCCCAGGCTGACAGGCATTGGATCCCCTTTGAATGACACCAATACTTAAGCCAATTGTTGAAATTGATCATCTTGTCTTCATATTGTGGCATCATTCTTTGTGAGGGTAAGATGCTACTCAAGGTCAGGGTCATACCGGCCTGGGCTGCATGCTCAGAGAGCTCCTCTATGTCTCTTTTCATGTAGTCCAGGGAGGTACGTCTCAGGTCATTCACACCAGCATGGACAATGACTGAGTCATATTTGTACTTGCCTTGGAGTGACCTGAGTGCTTGTGTTATGTGGAGGATCCTAGCGCCCGACAGGCAGCTCACCGTGACCTTCTCCTTGTTCAGCCTGGTGAGCAGGACGTCAGTGTGCCTGACGATAGTCACCTATTACAAGTGTATCAGGTGTGTTGTTTAGCCTTAAGGGCTGTGACTGTTCGGCACACTGGCTTTGTGAGCTATGTGTTGCACGTGTTTTGTTTTGGGGTAGCGATTGCTTGGGTGTCTGCTTTGGAGGTCTCTGCTGCTTAGGCAGATTTTTATTTAGAGCCTCCAAGTATTTTTTTGTGTGTTTATGTGTTTGGTTTGCTGTCGTGGTAGGTCTATGTGAGACTGGAATTGTAGTGAGTGTGGTTTCCTTCTCCTCCTGACTGGTTACGCCAGTACTGAGTTGAGAGAGCTTAGCCTCCAGTTTGGCTATATGGTTGCATCTCTCACATGTGTTGGAATTTGTTGGGAGGAGGAGAGGGTTGTCTGTGTACATGAGGCAGTTGTAGCATTGCCTCAAGATTCCCAGATTCACCAGCTGGACCGGAGAGGAGATTGACAACTGACCTTGGACATGCTAGAATAGTATTGGGAATTCCTTTATAATTGAAAAAAAGGGCCAATGGGGAACAAGGTACTCAAGGGGAGTTTGTGAGGGTGTAGTGCTTTTAACTTTTTAGCGCTGACTTATATAATTGCTTTAGTGAGCAAGTGCCAGGTAACTTAAATGCAATGTGTTACAGGTAACTTAAATGCAAAAATGATAAACAGTAACTTTCCTTCAAGTGAAACAAGGAAATAAGTACAGTAAGCAATGCCGATATCACTAGGATCCACAGAAGCACTGAGAAGCCGCGTTTTAGGTGGAATTAGCGTTTCAGGGAAATAACAAGCCAACAAACAACAAGCATACAAACAAAGCTAGATTCAGCAGGCCTGGATCTGGTCTATGCTACAGCAAACAAGGTGTACCAATTTCAGTAAGAAACAGTTCAAATATGCAGGCACTATAAGCCTTTAACCAGAAATTCCCAGCTCAGAAGGGCAGAGTCCAGCTTCTCCTCCCACAAGAGTGCAGACCACGAACCTTCTTAATGTAAAGTAACTGGCCTGAAGCCCAAGTTCTTAAACCAGAACTAATACACTTTTAGAATAACAGACACTGAGCCCTCAGTCAGCAGTTCCCAACTTAGAAGGATGTAAGCTACCTGTCCTGCCACCACAGTGCAGGCCACAAACCTTCCTAATGTAAAACAACTGGTCTGAAGCCCAAGTGCTTAATCCAAAAGACTTAGAATGATAGCTACACTTTAATCAAGTTACTACCAAGCAGTAATAAATACAATTGAATACTTTAAAGAATGCCTGGATTAGTGCTCAAGTTATACAAACAAAGCTAGATTCAGCAGGCCTGGATCTAGTCTATGCTACAGCAAACAAGGTGTACCAATTTCAGTAAGAAGCAGTTCAAATATGCAGGCACTATAAACCTTTAACCAGAAATTCTCAGCTCAGAAGGGCAGGGTCCAGCCTCTCCTCCCACAAGAGTGCATACCACGAACCCTCTTAATGTAAAATAACTGGCCTGAAGCCCAAGTGCTTAAACCAGAATTAATACACTTTTAGAATAACAGACACTGAGCCCTCAATCAGCAGTTCCCAACTTAGAAGGATGTAAGCTACCTGTTCTGCCACTACAGTGCAGACCACAAACCTTCTTAATGTAAAACAACTGGTCTGAAGCCCAAGTGCTTAGACTAAAAGGCTTAGAATGAGTTACACCAAGCAGTAATAAATTACAATTGAGTAATTTGACTTAGTTCCTTTGCTTAGAATAGGCTAGCTTATTTGAATTAGAGGGCTGCTTAGCCAGTTTAAATTAGAAGGCTTTCCTTAGAGTGTGTTGTTGTTGTTTTATACACACACACACACACACACACATATATATATATATATATATATATATATATATATATATATATATATACACATATATATATATGTGTGTGTGTGTGTGTGTGTGTATCAATATAAGTATAAATATATATATATATATATATATGGGTCTAGGACTATTCACTGAAAGCACATTTTGATGAAAGTCATTTAAACACATTTCACTGAAAGTTATATATAGCCTTTTTCCCACTGTTGTCTGACCCTGGAATTAGTATATATAGTAATGGGGGGGCACTGCCCCTACATCGGGGGTGTGTGTGGGGGTGTAGCCACCACATAGTTTGGATATATATTAAGTTCAGAAAAGAGTAATTTATTGGAATTGCAATTATGTATGTATATAGTTCAAAATATTTAAAATAGGTGGGGGGGCTATTCCCCCCACACCCCCACTTACTATATATACACTAACTCCAGGGTCGCACTACAGTGGGGAAAAGGCCATATATAACTTTCAGTGAAATGTGTTTCAGTGAATTGTGTTTTCAGTGAATTGAGCTTTCAGTGAATTGTGCACAGTCAAATGTGTTTCAGTGAAATGTGCTTTCAATAAATAGTCATATATATATATATATATATATATATATATATATATATTTTTTTTTTTTACATATAGCGTGTGATTGAATATTATAAATGTATTTTTGTATTTTACTATTTAGTATTCACAGTGTGTTTACATTTTTTGCTGTGCTAGTTTTGTTTTTTCATGTCTAAGCAATCCAAAGACTTAAAACCCTCAGGTTTTAAAAAGTGCTCAAAATGCAGTCAGAAAATGTCTGTGACTGATGGGCACACTGCATATATGTACTGCCTTGGTGCAGTACACCTTTAAGAATCCTGTGCAATATGTCATTCCTTCAGCCACAGGGTTCTTCTAGAAAGAAAGAACAAAGTTGATCCTCAGGGGATTACTAAAGACCCCTTATTCAGAAGCTATAGGGGAAGGTCAGGGTCCTTCCAAATCTAGCCTTTCCCCCCTCTTCTAATTCTGAGAAGTCCAACGAAAGATCATCTACTTCATCTTCAAAAGCTCAGTTGGAATCAACAAAAAAATTACAAAAAATTTCCTCATCGGATCCGAAGTCTGTGGGGCCCGAAAAACCTTCCACATCGACTCCTTCTGTCTTGGAGCCTTTGGTGTTTCAAGTTCGAAGTCAGTCCCCAGAACTGGAACCAGTTTCTCCAACATTGAGATCTCTTATTTTACAAGCCTCTAGATCTCCTGCCCCCTCCACTCGATCCTCCATGACCCTTTCAGATGATGATGTGGATTGTGTGGTGCAGAGGCTTTTGAGGATACCGGTGCTTGCAAAACTTGTTTTGGATCTGACCCAGAGGGTTTCGGAACAGACCCAGCCTACCTTGTCACCACCCATTCCTCCTCCGATCCGATCCTGGTCTTCAGAGCCAGAATGTCTGTAGCTGGTCATAGTGGAACCGTCAGAATCGAGACCTATTCCAGGATTTTCTGTTTCGACTACTGCTCCGACATCCTCAGTTCTGTCTGAACACGACGAGTCTAGGAGCCGATGTTCTCCGGTCAGGTCTGAGGAGGAGAGTCGAACTGGATAATTGTTGAATCTGAACTTGTCTCTCGGGGCCTCTGTGCGGGTGAGGTCCGCTCCTAAGTCGGCCTCAGAGCCAACTCCCTTGGTGCCAAGGATGTCTTCTGGTTCTTCAGAGCTGAGAGCTTCCTCGAATCAGCGGCAAGGGGCTTTTGAGGTGATGAGGAGAGTGCCGTCTCCACAGACAGCTCCACTCTCAGCTCCAGGCATTGTTCCCCTAAAGACTCCAGTGTTTGTCTCGGCACCACTGCATCCTCAGACACGTGGAGAACCTAGGCTTGGGTGAACCCCCCTCTTCGGAAACCTCTCCAGAATATCCTTTTTAAGAGGTCCCTCATAAGAGACTATGTAAGAGGAACCATTTAGACTCCCCAGAGGAGTCCGTCACTTCTGAAACAGACCTTGATGAGTCAGAAGGTTCTCCACAGTCACCTTCTGAGGATGTCTTCTTTGCAGGCTTCCTGGAAGTACTTAAGCAGAGAGGTGGCTGGAAGCCCATCACCCCTTCTGAGGAAGAGTCTGTATACCTGAAGTCTTTTGGATCTCACCCTTCTGCCATGTGGGTGTCTCCGTCTTTCGACGAACTGATGGACCTAGTTTGTCAAAAGGCGTGGGAGTCTCCAGATTCAGAGGAGTCAGTTCCTCGGAGGCCAAACAGTTCATAACTTCACCCACAGATAAGACTTTTCTCACAAAAGGTGTCCCAGTAGATGCTATGGTGGTGACGGCGGCCACCAAGAAGGAACTTTCTGAGACGTCCTCCTCTCTCCATCCACCAAACAAGGAGTCTCATATGATGGCCAGATACAGAAAGCGCACCTTTTTTTCAGCGCCCATTGCACTCAGATCGCTAAATTATCTCACCCACTTTACCAGACTTCAGAGAGATCTCCTGAAAGGGGTAGGAGATACTGTCCAGGGTTGAGTAGCTGAAGAGGTATCAGAGAAGGTTTCCTCTCAGCTCTCCACCTTAAATTCAGTGGTCAACTCCTCCATGAGACTCATTTCTTATGCAGCCGATGGAGCGAGTAGGGCAGCATGTTTAGGAATTTCCCTAAGGAGTCATTCCTGGATATGATTGTGTGACTTTGCAGAGTCCTTTAAATTGTCTTTTGTGAAAGCCCCTTTCGACAGCTTGCCCCTGTTCAGGCTAAAAGTTAAAGACACACTAACCAGGTATGAGCAAGAAGGAAAAACTCTCTCTGCTGTAGGAGTCCATTTTTCCCTACCTACCAGACCTTATCCTAAGGGTCAAAAGGGAGGAAAAATGTGGTTCCGAAAATCCCAGAGAGTTTTCCAGGACACGTGGTCATTCTTCCCCCAGGGGCCGAGGGGGAAGCAGTAACTGAAGATGGTGACCACGCGGCAGAGGGGGTCCGCAAAATCAGGGCGACAGGGAATCTTTCCTTGGTAATCCCTTCCAGCACTCTTTAAAGGAGGCCTGTCTGTCCATCTCTGGAGGCAGTTGGGGGGGGTCAATTATCTTTGTACCTGGAAGCCTGGCTTCCCCGTCCCAAACATAAAAAACATCCCAGACATTCCACCCAGTCAAAGGGAACAAGCAACTCTAGAGATACAAAAGTTGCTAGAAAAAAAGGTCATCCAGACAGTCCCTACAGACGAAATAGGATCCGGAATATACTCTAGGTTCTTTTCAGTTCCAGAAAAACGGGACTGAAGACCCATCCTGGAGCTCAGGAAATTAAACAACTCTGTAAAAAAAAAATCAAAGTTTCAGATGGTAATACTGCAGTTGATACTCCATTTTCTGGGAAAAGACTATTGGATGTGCTCTGTAGACCTCCAGGATGCGTACTATCACATAAAGATGGACAGGTGATCCAGGAGTCATTTGCACTTTTGGCTGGGAGACAGTCACTACCAGTTTTGAGCTCTGCCATTTGGTCTCACTACAGCCCCCACAGTATTCAGTGTATAGCAGTAGTCACGGCTCACTTAAGACGCCTAGGATACAGGGTTTTTCTGTACCTAGATGACTGGCTCCTAACCGTCACCACCGAGCATCTACTAATAAAAGTGAGAAGACACCACATTGAAGCTCTGCTCTCAACTAGGCATCACAATAAATTACAAAAAGTCTGCCTTATTGCCATCTCAACATACCATTTTTATAGGAGCAGATCTACATACAACAAAATGATGTCAAACCTTCCCCCCAAAAGAGTTTAACACCTACGACATCAGGTCTTAAACCTTCTTTCCAGGAAAAGAGTACAAGCAAGTACAGTTCTAAAAGTCTTGGGGACTTAGTTCCATTAGCATGCTTGCATATGAGGATTATGCAGTGGCTACTGTTCACTCAGTGGTCCTTGCAGGAACTTCCCATTTTCCATCAAATTCTGATAACAGAATCTTGCAAGAAAGACCTTCATTGGTGGCTTCACTCCACTCATGTGTCATTAGGTCGACCATTTTTTCTTCCTCAGCCATTAGCCACAGTAACCACGGATGCTTCCCAGATGGGGAGGGGGCATTATCTGGGAAGGACAGTTCAGACTACTTGGCAGGATCATGAGGCCCATTTGCACATCAATGTCCTATTGATGAGAGCGGTGCTTTTAGCATTGCAGACATTCCAGGACTCTCTTCCACTGGGAACTATTGCGATACAGACAGAAAACATGTCGGCTGTTTGGTACATAAACAAACAGGGAGGAACCAGATCTTATCCCCTTTGTCGAGAGGTCCTGAGATTATGGCAGCGGGCTATCTCCTCCCAACACTTTCTGATAGCAATGCGCATCCTGAGGAAATCCAATGTGATAGCAGACAAACTAAACAGATCAATTCTAATGCGTCACGAGTAGTCCCTAAAGCAAGAGATAGCAGATATGATTATCTACAAATGGGGCCAGCCTTGCTGCAATCTTTTTGGCATGTCTTTGAATGCCAAATGCAGCAGCTATTTTGCCCTAATCCCCCCTACGGGGGAATCGCCAAGGAATGCACTTGTACACGATTGGCCCTTGGGGCTCTTCTGCACTTTTCCTCCCTTTTCGTTGATACCCAAAGTTCTTCAGAAAGCCAGCTCCTTGGGAAGGACCCTGATACTTGCTGCCCCCTACTGGCCTCTTCATATCCGATTCCCCTTCCTTTGGCCTCATCTCCAGGAGGAGCCGTGGATCCTGGACCCAGTTCCAGACCTTCTGACTCATGCATCTGGAATGCTCCACCCAACCCTTCAAACCCTCAAATTGACAGCTGAGTTGCTCTGATTCCAAATATAGTCAGGCTCCCTAACCTTTCTCCATCATTGAAACATATCTTGATTTCGTCTCATAAGGCTTCAGTGAGGAAATTATATCTCAGCAAATGGAAGAGATTTTCCTCTTGGGCCATGAAAAATTACATTGACGCTTTCTCTGCCCCTATATCTTCTGTATTAGAATTCTTGGCAAAGCTTTTTCATGAGGGTTTAGCTGTGAATACTATTCGAGTTTAATTAGCACCAATATTGAATTTTCATATAGGTGAATCGGGACCAAATGTGATATCCCACAGACTTTGTAAAGTGTTTCTGAGGATTACTGTTCTTTTAAGACCACCCATTAAGGCCCCTCTAGCACCGTGGGACCTGAATTTTGTCTTATCCCATTTGATTCTTTCGCATTTGAACCTGCATCATCCTGTGATCTGAAGTTTTTAACTTGGAAGACAATTCTTTTAATAGCTATCACTTCTAGTAGAAGAGTTTCAGAGTTACAAGCATTATCTATAAAACCCCTATATGCTTTTCCACAAAGACAATGTGTCTGTACAAACAAATCCGTCCTTTCTACCAAAAGTATGTTCAGAATTTACCTTAAACCAGTCCATAAGATTACCAGTTTTCTTTCCCAACTATGGCAATAAGGCAGAATTTATGCTTCATCAACTAGATGTTTACAGACAATTAAGTTTCTATTTGCATAGCACAAAGGACTTCAGAAAGACTGAACAATTGTTTGTGTCCTTTTCAGACTACAAGAAAGGTGCTCCTGTTACTAAGATCACTCTTTCCAGATGGCTATCAGATTGTATTACTTTTATTTTCAAATCTTTCAGAACAAAGAACACCCAGACAAAGTAAAAGGTCATTCTACAAGAACAATATCTACCTCTTCTGCCTTTCGGGCGAGACTAACAATTGATACCATTTGTGCTGCAACAACATGGTCAAGGCCTCATACCTTTATTACTCATTACAAAGTTGATTTGGACTCCAGGAACAGGGCCTCTTTTGGGTCCGCTTTCCTGAAGAATATACTCCCTTGAGCCATCCAAGAAAGATGGTTCTAGGGATGCTGTCCCAACCAGTACCGAATGAAGGCGAGATAGGACAACATCACATAAAGAAGTTTTGTACTCACCATAACATTCCATTTCTGTTGTCCATCACGCCTTCATTCTTACATCCCACCCTCCTTCCCCCAGCCATTAGCTCCTAGAGGACTGAGTGGATACAACTGGTGACTAATATTCTCCAACGTTCTGACCTTCTTTATAGGTTTTGTGGTAGTAAATGTCTTATGTATAAATGTTATATCAGCAAACAAGATCTGGGGAATTTCCTGGAGCATCATGGAATAGGGTTTTCAGCCACATGATAGTGGAAGACCTCGATCTTTTGTATAGGTCGAGTCGGAACCGAGGATCGGTTCCGAACCCAACCAGTACAGAATGAAAGCGAGATGAACAACACTCATGGAACATTATGGTGAGTACATAACTTCTATTTTTTGGGCACATCAGAAATACATTGACCACTTCTCATCTCTGGTACAAAGTGTTCTTGAATTTTTAGCAACAATTTTTAATAAAGGAGCTAGCTCTTCAATGATTACAGTTCAATTAGTAGCAATTTCCAACTTCCATATTAGCTTTGAAAATTCTTCATTGGCTTTGTAAGGCCATTTTGAGAAGGGGTCTATATTACCAGATCGAATATTTAGGTTGTCGAATATCTAAACATCGAACTGATAATATCGAAAGCCAAAAACCGTGAAAGGCCACTTTCACGCAGGGAAAAAATTCCCTTGGCCATTTTAAAAAAAAACTTTTAAACCCAAATGAAGTGGGGTCTCTGCCCCCCACACCTCTCAATGTGAGGGGGCTCTGCCACCCACACTCCCCTAAATAAATGCACCAACTCCGAGCTTGCTCTACATTGGACAAATGGGCAAAATCTGCATAACGGCCATGGGAATTCTTTCCCTGCGTGAAAGCGTCTGTTAGCGGTTTTTGGCTTTCAATATTACCAGTTCGATGTTTAGGTATTTGACAACTTAAATGTTCAATCTGGTAATATAGACCCTATGAGAAGCATTCTCCTACTGAGGGCTCCCTATAAAGATCCTACTCCACCATGGGATTTAAATTTGGTACTGCAGGCCTTAATTCGCTCTCCTTTTGAACCAGCAGCAAAATGTGATCTTAAATTTCTGACCTGGAAAACTTTTTCTAGTGGCCATTACCTCCTCTAGAAGAATTTCAGAACTTCAAGCATTGCCCTGTAAACCTCCTTACTTGATTTTCCACAAGAACAGCATATAATTATGTACCAGTCCTTCTTTCCTTCCTAAGGTGGAGTCAGAATCCAATATTAACCAGTCCAGTAATCTGCCAGTTTTCTTTCCTAAATTTATGAACAAAGGAGTATATATCTTGCATTTATTGGATTTTCACAGACAATTATGTTTTTACTTGCATAGAACAAAAGAGATTAGGAAGATAGATCAATTATTTGCTTTTCAGATTCTAAATTGGGCAAATCTGTTGCAAAGGTAACTCTAGCCAAATGGCTGACGGACTGCAAGTCATTTGTCTACTACCAAGACCTTTAAGAGCTCATTCAACTAGGTCAATGGCTACTTCTTCAGTGTTCCTATCTAGAGCGTCCATAGATGACATATGTGCAACTGCAACTTGGGCCATTCCTCATACCTTTATTACTCTTTACAAACTGGATTTGGTCTCAAGAGGAAGAGTAGCCTTTATTCTCAAATGTTCTCAGGAATATCCTTCCTAAGAGTCTACCTGGTAATTTAGGTAGCTGGGGACTCTGTCCCAACAGTTGAGGATAGAATGAAATTTGACAACATCAGGTAAAGAATTTATGTACTCACCATAACATTCCATCTGTGTTGCCCACTTTCATTCTTCCTCAACTCCCCACCCAACAAGCTCTATCCTTTTTCACAATTGACTTGACTTCTTGGAGAACAAGAGTTCTAAGGACACCACTGTCCTTCATGTTGAGCTTCAGATATAGCTCCTTCTGTTAAGAATCTTATAGTAGTACTTCCTAATTTATGTCAAACAGCAAACAAGAGCTGAGGTATGTTAGGAGTTAGTGCATTATAGTTAAGGGAGGAGCTTGAGAGTTTTTCGGTGGCCACGAGCTAAAGTAATGGCCGAGTCAGCTTCAAGAATCGGATACGAACCCAACAGTTAAGGAAGAATGAAAATGGACAACACAGATGGAACATTATGGTGAGTATATAACTTCTTTTACTGACAGTGGGAGCCTGGAAAGACACACACACATATGGATCTGTTTATTAAATCTAACCTACATCCCCCAAAAAATTCAATGCAACACAGTTTTTTAAATTGATAAGCATACTGTGTAACACTAAACACAAAAATATGTAAAATCCTTTTCTGGGATTGTTAACAGCTGTCAATTCTTTAAGCAAAGCAAATAACAATACCCATTTTCAAATCATGTTTCATTACAGTAAAAAGTTATCGGATAAGAAAGCTGGCAATTTTCAACTGCTTGCTAAAAAGAAGAAATGCTTTTTCCACCGATACATAAAGTGAGATTTTAGTTGGATAGCTTGTATTACAATGATCCACTCTAAATTAAAAAAATTAGATCTGATGTTATCATTTTCATTCATTCCTCAACTGATGTGTTTGGATCCAAGACTCGGATCTGACTTGGCCTCTTCTTCCAGATCATCGGATCCTAGAATTCTCGAGTTCCTCTCTCTGCCCATAATGCCCCACTAACTTAACGTACCTCAGATCTCATTTGCCACCAGCAGGTATCAGACATGGATTCCTAGCTCTCGAGCATTTTTTTGTGTACTCTTCAAATTTCCTGTTACTAATTGGGTTTTGTGAATGGTTATATTTTTGGCATTTTACCTCTTTTTTTCTTGCTTCCATAATTTACTTTTTTAGCTTCTCCCTTTCTCAGAGCTGTTACCATGTTTCAGTAGTTCTTTCATACCATAATTGGTATTCCTTTGTACTCCTGGAGTACCTTTTCTACCATTGTTGGCATTTTTTTTCTTCTCTCCCTACTTTTCTCTTTTCTTTGCTTAAAAAGAATGGCTTGTTCATCTGTTGGTAAAGTGGAGAGTACAATATCATTTCTTGGCTTTTTTACTAAGATCTTGTTATTACTGTTAACATTTCAGAAAAACCTTCTGGGTTTAACAGTATTTTCTGTGGGCATAAGATCCCAAATTCTGATGCCCTCATGAAATGTGCTTATTTTTCTGGGTCCAGCCCACATTGATATAGACTGCGCTATCTCCTCTGGTTTTAACAGGCCCTGATGGTTGATCGTAAAAACAAGTTGATTCTCTGGTGTCTATTACCTTCTAAATCTTCTTCCTCGGTGGCTGAGTCTCAAACCTCTTAGAAGCTTGACAAAGCTAAAGGTGATTTTCAGTGTAAGCACAAATAAGGCACTTAAAAGGTCTCCAGAATGTCCTTCAACTTCACTTTTGGCTTCCTCATTGGAGCCCCCTGCCAAGGTCCAAAAAGGATGACCCATTGGTCCTGGATCCAGAATCTCTAAACTCAAGATCTCCATGGATCCATACCCCTCCATTCCCACCAGATCCTATGTCATCCAGCCTCCCCTCACCATTCCTAGAGGCTTTGTCTCAGTGGCATTCTAGACCTCCTTCCACTACCTCCTCTCTTCGGTCCTCCAGAAGTCTTTCCAAAGCAGACATGGACAGGATGATAAAGAAGTTCCTCAGAGCAAAGATACAGATGAGAACTACCCCTTCTGGGCCCGAGAGCCAAGACTTACTTTACCTTTGATATTTCCTTCTCTGGTCTGTCCTGATTTGGCGCCATCAGATCCGAGATCTCTGTGGGTGTCTACTTTTGATCTAAAGGCTATTGTTTTAAGTCCAGTGGTCCCCCTGAGTTGACTGGCATCAATTACCTCGAAGCCAGAGGACTCGCAGAGCCAAAGCATCGACACTGGGTCCAGGTGCTTGGAGTCTACTCTGAATCTTTTGGAGCCATCTGTTTCCCTCAGAGCCTAGGCACTGGATAGTGCCTAGGCTCCGAGGGAAACAGATGGCTCGGAGCCAAGGCGCTGGATAGCTTAGGTCTGACTTCCTCCTATGATGGGGTTGTAGGAGCTGATGTTCCAAGAGTTTTCAGTACTGGATCTGTCGACTTTTGTTTCTGCTAGGTGTTCCACTTTTGAGGTTGTGGAGATAGTTTTCTCTATGCCTAGAGAACAGACATCCCTGCCCCATTGGATGAGACAACTCTACCTCATACTGTTCTGTGTCCTGAGCCTTGATCATCTCTTCTACTAGGATGGCCAGCCCAAGAAAGCCTCCAGCCAGTCCATCAGGGCATTGTAATCTCTTCCGATACTTCCCCAGAACACCTCACTGAGGAAGTACCTCCGAAGAGAATATGCAAAAGAATACACTTAGATTCCCCTCAGGAATCTCTCACAGAGGACGCTAATTTTGATGAAGAGGAGGGATCCCCCAAATCACAACTTGATGACATCTCCTTCAGAGAAATCCTAGAGCTCTTGAAGCAGTGAAGTAGTTGGTCTTCTGATACTGCATCTCAAGATTAATCAGTTTTCCAGGAGGCTTTTGAATTTGGCCTGTGTACTTCTTGGGTGACCCTCCAGCCAACAAGCTCAGTGACTTAGTCTCTCAGCGGGTGTGAAAGGAGCCAGACACTGTTGGACCAATACCTAAGAGAACGAAGATTCTTGCTCCCCCTAAAGACCATGCAGACTGGAATAAGGGAGTTCCTGTTGATGCCATGGTTGTTGCTGCAGCTACAAGAAAGGAACTAGCAGAACAGAGTTCCTCTGTCCATCTCCTAATAGGGAGTCTAGGGCATTAGACAGATTTGGGAAGCGTGTTTATGCTTCAGCTCCCTTTGCACTTAAGTCGCTGAATTATTTGGCACACTTTTCAAGACTACAAAAGGATTTGATCAAGGAGCTTACCAAATCTCTTTCAGTGTCCATGTCCTCTGAGGATGGAAATAGACTCTCCTTGTAGCTGACCACCCTCCAATCAATGTCAAATTCACCCATGAGGTTGATCTCCCATGCTGTGGAAGGTACCTCACACGTGGCAGATTCAGGCATAGCCATCAAGAGACATGCCTGGATGCACTTATGTGATTCTGCAGAACCATTTAAGTCTTTTTTTTTTCAATGCACCCTTTCACGGATCTGCTGGTTTGGCCCCAAGGTTAAGGACATGTTCTCCTGGTGTGAACAGGAGGGAAAGACCCTGACTGCTGTAGGCGTACGTTTTTCTACCCCTCAAAGACGCTTCTCCGGGAACCAAAGAGGTGGAAGAAAGATGTGGTTTAAGAAATCCAAGGGTCATATGGAGATGGTTCCCCAAGGGCAGAGGGGGAAACTAAATGGAAGACACCATCCTCATGGCAGAGGTGGTCCACAGAACCAGGGATCTAAAGATTCTTTCTCAGACAGGCTCTTTCAGTACTCCTGGAAGAAGGCCCAAATGTCCCTCTCTAGAGGCAGTCAGAGGTTGTTTATCCCTGCACCAGAGAGCCTGGCTATGTATCACAAAAGATTTGTGGGTACAGATCATTATATCCAGAGGTTATACCATAATATTCTCCCTATCTACTTCAATAGTGCTGAAGAAAATCCCTGAAAGAATAGTATTTTTTTTTCAGAACACATTGTTCCAAATCCTTATGGTTTACTACCTGTAGCTGTAGACTTATTGTCTTCTGTTGCGAGCGCTTGCTGATAAAAATATTGGTTAATGACTTTCCAAATTCAAGAAAACTTCCATTTCCAAGCCTTTCATAATTTTGGCTTATTTTTCAAGCATATTTGCTTAAAAAACTGTTTATAGTTTAAACCAAGGCCATTAATCTAGACATCTACCCATGTAAAGCAAGGAAGATTATCTTTACTCTACATATAATGTGCTTTATAAACTTTTACATCCACCATCCCAGCAGCCCAAAGTCACGGTATTATATTAAATTGAACTTGTTTCATTCCTGCCTTTCGAATCTTATTACAATATAAAGCTTGGATACATTACAAAAGTAATTTTTTGCTTTAATGTCTTTTGCGTATACAGCAGTCACTGATAAGACTCCTCCATTTCACATTTAAAATACTCCTGACTATACCCTATATAAAACTACTTTACATTATAAGGTGCAATTTATATGAATTTGTATGTAAACATTACTAAGAGCAAAGAGTGTTTATTTACATTAAATTCTTCAGTCTCTTTAGTGTCCTTATATACATTAATGACAGAGTCGGTTATATGCTTTTGTAATTCATCCACCGGTGGTGACAAAATTTCAATCTTTCTCAGCCATATTTCTTTTGCAAATTTACACGTCATATGTTTAGCTTTACTGCCTTCCATTTAATCACTAATTTCACAATGTTGCTGGCCTTCCAGATCATCTCCATCAGTAAACAACAGTCTGTGGTTCAAAGCTAAGCGAATCCTGATTCTTTTAGTTAGCTCTTATACTTTTTTTCTGCTGCTAAATTATTTTCTTTTGGAATAATGGGAAAGGTTTCACTAGCAAAGTCTCTCTTTGGGCTTTGGTATTGTCAGAAAAAAATAAGGCAACCATCCACTTTTGCTTCATGGCTCATTCTTTGCTGGCTACATTTTCTTTATTTCCTCCTTATCCTGTTATGATTTTGATCTTCCAGGAAAAAATATTCAGAGGTGAGCTGGATACAGAAGCTTGAATCTCTTTCCTGTCTCTCAACATTCCTGATTGCTGGAATAAACTTATTTTTCTTCTGCTTCATGTACAACGAATAATCAGCTGGGAGCCGACCCTCGCCCGACTGCCACCTAAAGTTCCTCGAGTTGGTTCCCCCCGCCCCATCCCCTCTTTATAGGCTAAACAATGCGAGGCAGAGTTACAGATCTCGGCTTGGCCGCCACAGCTCGAGGCTGGCTGCTTTCACCGGTCCTGTAGATGTTAAGTTGTTGTGTCTATTCTCATCATTCTTGCTGGATGGGTTCGAGCCCGACTGCCCGACTCGCCCACTCTAAAGCCTCGAGAGTTGGTTCCACGCTCGAGGCTCCCCTTATATCCAGATCTTTACTCCCTTGTCCGGGTTTGCGGTTGGTTTGAGGTGTTGGTGGTTCCGTTCCTTTTTATTTTTTTTTCTTTTCTATTACTTTTTACTTTTTAGTTTTTTTATTATTTAATTATTATTGAAATTAGTGTAGTTTTATCCCTCCTATTTTTTTTCCTTTTTTGTTTAAAAAAACTTTTTAGTTCTTCCTTTTAAGGAGTGTTTTGTGTAGTTAAACTACTGTTTATTGTACTTGTTTGTACTTATTTTTGTTCACCAGTTAGATTCTGAGAGGCTTGTTAGCCTGAGGATTCCCCTGTCTCTCTCAAACAAGGAAGCCTCCAAGGGTCTCGGGGTCGGGCTTCTTGAGCCGAGAGAGAGGTTGTTTGTTCTTGCCTTATCCTTTTTCTCGCTCGGCGATAGACCGAGTCCATCACAGTTTCTGTCTCTTTTCGGCTGCCCGCTGGAGCCGAGGGTGGCCGCACCTGTGTCGGCTCGACAAGATCTTCGGAGCCGACAACCAGAAAGAGGTCTAGGTCACCTTCTCCCAGGATCTCCCTGCTGTCTGTCAAGTCTGAGGCACTAGTCCAGATGCTTCAGAGCCCGACTCATCAGTCGGTGCCTGCCCCGTCCATCAACTCTTTCCTCCTTCTCTCTTGAGTTCGGGAGAGCCGGTCGCGGGAACCGACTGTGGTCACCTCACCGCAGACAGACATTGTCGCCTCGCCCGCCTCCTCCGCTTTCCATGGAGGAATCGCCGCGGACTTCGAGCCATCACTGTGCTGCCTCAGGCCTCATCCCGGACCGCAGAGAGCCAACTCCTCAGGAGCTGATTTGGCAGAAGAGCCCTTGACTCACCTGAGTCTACTTCTTCCCCCACAGATCTGGATGATTCTGAGGGTTCCTCTGCCCCTTCTGAAGATGTCGCAGACATTCTGGAGATCCTTAAACAGAGCTGTGTATCTTGAGGCGCTGGCTCTCGCCCTTCCACCTCCTGGCATGCAGGTGGTTGCTAAAAGGCATGGGCGGCTCCTGATTCAGTGGACCCCACTCCCAGGAGACCCTCCAAATTCATCACAGCTCCATCAGACAAGGAATTTTATCAAAAGGAGTCTCTGTGGATGCTATGGTGGTAGCTGCCGCCACAAAGAAGGAACTGGCTGATCCTTCAGTGCCTGTCCATCCACCTAACAAGGAATCTAGGTCCATGGATAACTTGATCAAGAAAATGAACGCTGGCTATCCTCTTATGCGGATGGAGCGGAGAGCCGAGCGGGAACAGGGTAGCCAGGGTAGCACGCACGGATCTGAACTATGCTATGCAATTTTGGAACCTTTCATGTTGATGGATCATCTCTTTTGGTCCACAAGTGAAAGAAACCCTGACTGACTGATGGCAAGACCCTTTCTGCCAACAATGCCAGAGGCAGAGGGGAACAACAATGGTAGACGCCGCGCCTAAGAACCAGGGCAATCGGAAACTTTCTCTGATAAGCCCTTTCAGCATCCCTGAGTGTTGCCCGACTGCCCATCTTCGAGGCAGTCGGGGAAGATTGTCACTGTACCCAGAAGCCTGGCTATCCTTGACACAAGACAAATGGGTACAGTCCATCTATTCTATCCTTTCCAAATCAGTCAAAAATCCCTTCCAGATGTCCCGCACAAGGGATATAGCAGCTTTGGAAATTTCAAAACTGCTTGCAAAGAGCTATTCAGCCAGTGCCAGCAGACCAACTAGGATCCGGAATCTACTCAAGGTTCTTTAGTTCCAAAGAAAGGACGGGACTGGAGACCAATTTTGGATCTCAGTATCTTGAACAGATCGGTCAAGAAAACAAGATTTCGGATGGTCACGCTGCAATCCATTCTTCCCCTATTGGGAAAAAGGAAACTGGATGTGCTCTATAGACCTTCAGTATCACATAAAATGAACAGCCAGAAGATTCCTCCGGGCTGGGAACCAGTCATTTTCAATTCAGGGCCCTGCCCTTTGGTCTCACCACTGCCCCCGGTGTTTACCAAATGCA
Source organism: Protopterus annectens (assembly GCF_019279795.1). NCBI lineage: Eukaryota > Metazoa > Chordata > Ceratodontiformes > Protopteridae > Protopterus > Protopterus annectens. The sequence goes on from NC_056744.1 coordinate 400,085,153, forward strand.
TGGCAGTGGTAGCTTCTCACCTGAGACGACAAGGATTCCAGGTGTTTCCATATTTGGACGACTGGCTCCTCACAGCTCCCACCAAGCATCTCCTTCTGATGGCCAGAGATTACACTTGCTTGTCAAAAACTGGGTATCTCAATAAATTGCGAAAGTCTGTTTTGTCGCCTTGTACTATTACCTACATAGGCTAAAATTAGATACTGTAAACATGTCTGCAACACTAATGAACCAAAGGATATCAGACATTCAGAAATTGGTATCACTACTTCTCAACAACAACAGAGCCAAAGCCAGGTTAGTTCTAAAGGTGTTGGGAATCATGGCAGCGCCATACCCTCCTTCCATTGGCCAGATACCACATGCGGATCCTTCAGTGGATGCTTTTTCTCAATGGTCATACCAGGAACTTCCAATGTCTCACACCATTATGATCACGCAAGCGCGCAAAAGCATCTCATGTGGTGGATGTCTTCCCCAGCTCCTGTTGGGGAGACCATTTGTTCCACCTCCTCGGTTGCTACTCTGACAACGGATGCCTCCTGATCGGGTGGGGGGCATTATCAGGGCAGGACAGTCCAGGGCACATGGCAACCAAACTAATGCCACTTGCACATAAATGTTCTGGAGATGAGAGCAGTGCTTTAAGCCCTTCAACACTCTCTTCCTTGGGAACGATTGTAATCCAGACAGACAATATGTCTGTAGTGTGGTACATCAACAAACAAGGCGGAACCAGATCATACCCAGAAGCACTCAGACTGTGGCAATGTTTCTGATAGCAACGCACATCCCCGGAAGTCCAATCACATTGCGGACAAGTTGAGCAGAGCTATTCTCATGCCTCACGAGTGGTCTCTGAAAGACTAGTGAGAGAGATTTTTCTCAAGTGGGGTCAGCCTTACTGCGATCTTTTGCTACTCCCCAAAACAGCAAGTGCAGAGAATACTTCACTCTATTCCCTTTACCAGGCCAACCCAGCAGGGACGCTAGTCCAAGTTTGGCCCCGGGACTTCTGTATGCATTTCCTTCCCACTGATCTCTCAAGTAATACAGAAAGCTATGAAGGCCTCATTGATCCTCAAGTGTGGTTCCCCTTTCTGCATCGATTTCTTTTTTGAGCGACGTGGAATCTGGACCTAGTTCCAGATCTTTTGATCCATCAGTCGGGTCAGTTTCATCGCCCTCCCTCTCTGAACCTCACTGCTTGGTTCCTCCACTTCCAACCAAGTGGCTTCCTCAATTATCTCACTCTGTTAGAGATATTTTGATAGCTTCCCATAAATCTTCCACTCGAAAGATTTATTTGAGTAAGTGGAAACGATTTTCATATTGGGCACAAGGAAAGGACATAGACCCTTTCACCGCTTCCATCCAACTAGTCCTCGATTTTCTTGCTGAACTCTTCCATGCAGGTTCATCTCCATCTACTCTTAAGGTTCAATTGGCAGCTATTTCTAATTTCCATGTGGGCATTTCTGAATAATGTCCCACAAACTCTGCAAAGTTTTTTGAAAGGAGTTTTTCTTCTCAGACCTCCTGTAAGAAATCCTCCTTCTCCTTGGGACCTAAATTTAGTTCTTGCTTCTTTGATTCTTAACCTGCAGCTTCATGTTCCTTAAAGTTATTATCATGGAAAACTCTCTTTCTGGTGGCTATCACATCAGCTAGAAGAATTTCAGAACTTCAAGCACCCAGTTGTCGTTCTCCTTACCTTGTGTTCCATAAGGACAGAGTTTCGCCCTTTTGCCTAAGGTGGTTTCAACATCAAACCTAAACCAATGCATTGACCTCCCTGTCTTTTTCCGGAGTATTCAAATAGGTCTGAACAAAATTACACTGTCTGGATGTTCATCGTCAATTAAGGTACTACTTGGACAGGACGAAACAATTCAGAAAATCTGATCAGCTGTTTGTCTCCTATGGAAAGCAGAAAGGGACTTCCAGTTTCAAAGGTATCTTTATCCAGATGGCTAACATCTCTGATTACCCTTGTTTATGAGATTAGACACAAAATTGCCTAATAAGCCTAAAGCCCATTCCACCAGAGCTTTGGCTACTTCTAGCCTTCCAAGACAGACTGCCTATTGACACCATTTGTGCAGCGGCTACTTGGGCTACTCCTCACACTTTTATTTCCCATTATAAGTTGGATTTAGCTTCTAGGCATAGAGCTAATTTTGGTTCCACTGTTCTCAGGAGTCTGTTCCGTTAGGCCACCCGGGACAAGGTGCTAGGGACGCGGTCCCATCCAGCAAGAATGAAGCGAGATAGACAACTTAACATATAGAAGTTATGTTCTTACCATAATGTTCCATGTTAGTTGTCTTCTTCTCCTTCCCCTGGCCTGGACAGACCTAGAGGAGTTGTGATCGTGACCTCTCTTTCTACCACCTCTTTCTTAGCTATATGCTATTATGCATATTTCTTGTTTCAGGATGTAGGTCACCCTTCTTCTTCCTGTTGTTAGAGGTGGATTCGGTTTTTTCACAGTTATACTGTTTCTGTTATAAGCTGGGGTTAGCTTACAAACGAGATCTGAGGTAACTAGCATTGTGGGATAAGGGGAGCCTTGGAACCAACTCTCGTTTAGAGTTGGTGGTGGTCGGAGCCGAGGTCGCTCTCAACCCATCCAGCAAGAAGAAATGGTAAGAACATAACTTCTATTTTTTCTTCTAAAAGTTACTCTTTTACCCCTTTTAAGTTAAATTCTTCTTAGATTAGTGTAGATCACAAAACTTTATCCCGACCTAATTTTCCCATTTCTTTACTAAAGAACCTTTGGTTCTTCCTTTGGGCATTAGGCTTCCCTTCCCTAGTGGAGTGTTTGTGTAGTTTACTTTAATTTTATTGTACTTTAAATTCTAGTATCACTTCTAAAATTATTATTTTTCCTGACAGGGTATAACTTGTGTGTTTGGGTGTGTGTTTGTGTACACCTGTCAGTTAGGAAATGTCTAAAGAAGCAAAGGTCTCGATTCAAGAAGTGTGATGCTGTCAGAAAATGTCTCTGACAGACGCCACTGCAGGACTCCTGTGCTGTGTGCCATGGCTTCAGCCCCAGGGTCCTGCAGGAAAGAAAACAAGTTAATTCTGAGAGGCTTATTGAAGCCAGAGGATTCCCTGTCCGCTTCAACAGGGAAGCCTCTCTACATCATCGTCTTCGGCCCGCTTCTGAGCCGAGACCTCAGGTTGTTCAACCTTGCCTTTATCGGCTGGAGCCGATAAGTCTCAGTCCACAGTTGCCGAGGTTGGTTCACCAGACCAACCAGAAAGAGGTCTAGGTCACCTTCTCTTGGCTCCGTTCATTCTCCCCAGGATCTCCCCTGCTGTCTGAACGGAGCCAAAGGTCTCATTCCTCTAGGTCATCGAGGCTGTCCGATCATGACCTTCAGAGAGTGGTGAGTCGACTACTTACGTCCGTGGCACTAGCCCAGATGCTTCAGAGCCCGACTCATCTGGCGGTGCCTGCCCCGTCCATCAACTCTTTCCTCCTTGGACTTTTTGAGTCGGGAGCCCGGGTCGTCGGAACGACTGTGATGATTATAGCGAGACAAAGACAATTGTCTCCCCCCGCCGCCTCCGTTTTCTTCTTTGGAGGAATCTCGCCAGCAGACCTCGGGCCCGGAAGCGGGTGAGTGGCATCGACCCTTGTCCGACCCTCCCTCTCGGAGCGCGACTAGTGGTGAGGGCTCCGACAGCCGACCTCGGAGCCATCACTGTCGGTGCCGAGGGGTTCTTAGCCTCGGAGCGGGACCTCTGGCTCTGCCTGACAGGGGTGCATTCGAGGTCATGCGGAGTGTGTTAGAGCCTGGCTCTACTCCACAGTCCTCCCGCCCGCCCCTCCTCTATGCTGCCTCAGGGTAAGTCGACTCACTCCCTCATCCCGACCGCAGAGAGCCAGCTCCTCAGGAGCCCCTGTGGGATTTCATCCTCTTCGAGGCCTCTCCTGATTTGGCAGAAGAGCCCCTCGGAAGAGGAAGTGCAAGAGGAAACACATTGACTCACCTGAGTCTATCACGCCAGACACAGATCTGGATGATTCTGAGGGTTCCCCTCCCCTTCTGAAGATGTCTCATTTGCAGACATTCTGGAGATCCTCAAACAGAGGGGAAATTGGCCAGCCCTCAACCCCGAATCTGTGTATCTTGAGGCGGCTCTCGTCCTTCCACCTCCTGGGTGTCCCCGACCCCCATGCAGGTGGTTGCTAAGAAGGCATGGACGGCTCCTGATTCAGTGGACCCCACTCCCAGGAGACCCTCTAAATTCATCACAGCTCCATCAAACAAGCAATTTTTATCAAAAGGAGTTTCTGTGGATGCTATGGTGCTGCTGCCACAAAGAAGGAACTGGCTGATCCTTCAGTGCCTGTCCATCCACCTAACAAGGAATCTAGGTCCATGGATAGCGGATGTTCTCCTCAGCGACATTTACCATGCGTGCCATTTCACTGTCTTCAAAGGGACTTGATCAAGGAAGTGAAATGTTAGATCCTACAGCTGCGGGTTTCAAGAAAAATGAACACGCAGCTGGCTACCCTTAATTCCATATCTAACTCCTCCATCGCCTCCTCTCTTATGCGGCCGATGGAGCGAGCAGAGCCGCAGGGACAGGTGTAGCACTACGGAGGCACGCCTGGATGCGGCTATGCAATTTTGCGGACCCTTTCAAGGCGTCTTTCACGAACTCCCTTTTGATGGATCATCTCTCTTTGGTCCTCAAGTGAAAGAAACCCTGACTAGGTGCGAGACTGATGGCAAGACCCTTTCTGCCGGAGTCCGTTTTCAACTCCTTCTAGGCCTTACCCCAAAGGCCAGAAGGGTGGAAGATGTGGTTCGTAAACAATCTCAAGGACTTTCTGACGGCGACAGAGTCGTTTTCTACCAAAGGCAGAGGTGGGAATAACAATGGTAGACCGCCTCTAGGGGCAGGGGGTCCGCAGAACCAGGGCAATCGGGAAGCCTTCCTGACAAGCCCTTTCAGCATCCCTGAGGTGTTGCCCGACTGCCCATCTTCGGAGGCAGTCGGGGAAGATTGTCACTGTACCCAGAAGCCTGGCTATCCCTGACTCAAGACAAATGGGTACAGTCCATCATTCGAAGGCTATTCTATCCCCTTCGCTTTCCAAATCAGTCAAAAATCCCTTCCAGATGTTCCACCACCAAAGGGATATAGCAGCTTTGGAAATTTCAAAACTGCTTGCAAAAGAGCAATTCAGTCAGTGCCAGCAGACCAACAAGGATCCGGAATCTACTCAAGGTTCTTTTAGTTCCAAAGAAAACAGGGGACTGGAGACCGATACTGGATCTCAGTGTCTTGAACAAATCAGTCAAGAAAACAAGATTTCGATGGTCACGCTGCAATCCATCCTTCCCTTTTGGGCAAAGGAAACTGGATGTGCTCTATAGACCTTGGGATGCGTACTATCACATAAATGAACAGTCCAGAAGATTCCTCCGCTTCAGGCTGGGAACCAGTCATTTTCAGTTCAGGGCCCTGCCCTTTGGTCTCACCACTGCCCCGGTGTTTACCAAATGCATGGCAGTGGTAGCTTCTCACCTGAGACGACAAGGATTCCAGGTGTTTCCATGTTTGGACGACTTGCTTCTCACAGCTCCCACCAAGCATCTCCTTCTGATGGCCAGAGATTATACTTTTCGCTTTGTCAAAACTGGGTATTTCAATAAATTGCGAAAAGTCTGTTTCCTACATAGGCACAAATTTAGATACTATAAACATGTCTGCAAGGCTAACTAACCAAAGGATATCAGACATTCACAAATTGGTGTCACTTCTTCTCAACAACAACAGAGTCAAAGCCAGGTTAGTTCTGAAGGTGTTGGGAATCATGGCAGCGCCATACCTCTCCTTCCATTGGCCAGATACCACATGCGGATCCTTCAGTGGATGCTTTTACTCAATGGTCATACCAGAAACTTCCAATGTCTCACACCATTATGATCACGCAAGCAAAAGCATCTCATGTGGTGGATGTCTTCCCAGCTCTCCTGTCGGAAGACCATTTGTTCCACCTCCTCGGTTGCTACTCTGACAACGGATGCCTCCCTGATCGGGTGGGGGCATTATCAGGGCAGGACAGTCCAGGGCACATGGCAACCAAACGAATGCCACTTGCACATAAATGTTCTGGAGATGAGAGCAGTGCTTTTAGTAAGCCCTTCAAGACTCTCTTCCCTTGGGAACGATTGCAATCTAGACAGACAATATGTCTGTAGTGTGGTACATCAACAAACAAGGCGGAACCAGATCTTACCCCTGTGTCGAGAAGCACTCAGACTGTGGCAATGGGCGATTTCTTCTTTTCTTTTCTGACGCGACATCCCCCGGAAGTCCAATCACATTGCGGACAAGTTGAGCAGAGCTATACTCATGCCCCACGAGTGGTCTCTGAAAGACTCTGTAGTGAGAGAAATCTTCCTCAAGTGGGGTCAGCCTTGCTGCGATCTTTTTGCTACTCCCCAAAACAGCAAGTGCAGAGAATATTTCACTCTATTCCCTTTACAAGGCCAACCCAGCAGGGACGCCTAGTCCAAGTTTGGCCCCGGGACTTCTGTATGCATTTCCTCCTTTCCCACTGATCTCTCAAGTAATACAGAAAGCTATCGCTCAGAAGGCCTCATTGATCCTCATTGCTCCTTACTGGCCTCGACAAGTGTGGTTCCCCTTTCTACATCGATTTCTTTTGGGTCGACCGTGGAATCTGGACCTAGTTCCAGATCTTTTGATCCACCAGTCGGGTCAGTTTCATCGCCCTCCCTCTCTGAACCTCACTGCTTGGTTCCTCCAGTTCCAACGTAGCCAGGCTTCCTCAATTATCTCACTCTGTTAGAGATATATTGATAGCTTCCCATAAATCTTCCACCGAAGATTTATTTGAGTAAGTGGAAATGCTTCATATTGGGCACAAGGAAAGGACATAGATCCTTTCACCGCTTCCATCCAACTAGTCCTTGATTTTCTAGCTGAACTCTTCCATGCAGGTTCATCTCCATCTACTCTTAAGGTTCAATTGGCAGCTATTTCTAATTTCCATGTGGGTGTTTCTGAATCTGCCCTAATGTCCCACAAACTTTGCAAAGTTTTTGAAAGGAGTTTTAGACCTCCTATAAGAAATCCTCCTTCTCCTTGGGACCTAAATTTAGTTCTTGCTTCTTTGATTCTTTCCTTTCGAACTTGCAGCTTCATGTTCCTTGAAATTATTATCATGGAAAACTCTCTTTCTGGTGGCTATCACATCAGCTAGAAGAATTTCAGAACTTCAAGCACTCAGTTGTCGAGCTCCTTATCTTTTGTTCCATAAGGACAGAGTTTCCTTACGAACTAACCCGTCCTTTTTGCCTAAGGTGGTTTCAACATCAAATCTAAACCAAAGCATTGACCTTCCTGTCTTTTTCCCAGAGTATTCAAATAGGTCTGAACAAAAATTACACTGCCTGGATGTTCATCGTCAATTAAGGTACTACTTGGATAGGACAAACAATTCAGAAAATCTGATCAGCTGTTTGTCTCCTATGAAAGCAGAAAGGGACTTTCAGTTTCAAAGGTATCATTATCCAGATGGCTAACATCTTTGATTTCCTGGTATATGAAATTAGACAACAAAATTGCCTAATAAACCTAAAGCCCATTCCACCAGAGCTTTGGCTACTTCTTTAGCCTTCCAAGACAGACTGCCTATTGACACCATTTGTGCAGCGGCTACTTGGGCTACTCCTCACACTTTTATTTCTCATTATAAGTTGGATTTAGCTTCTAGGCATAGAGCTAATTTTGGTTCCACTGTTCTCAGGAGTCTGTTCCGTTAGCCACGGGACAAGGTGCTCCCATCCAGCAAGAATGAAGTTATGTTCTTACCATAACGTTCCATGTTAGTTGTCTTCTCGCCTTCTTCTTCCCACCCTCCTTCGCCCTGGCCTGGACAGACCTAGAGGAGTTGTGATCGTGACCTCTCTTTCTACCACCTCTTTCTTAGTCATATGCTATTATGCATATTTCTTGGTTCAGGATGTAGGTCACCCTTTTTCTTCCTGTTGTTAGAGGTGGATTCTGTTTTACAGTTATACTGTTACTGTTATAAGCTGGGGTTAGCTTACAAACGAGATCTGAGGTAACTCAGCATTGTGGGATATGGAACCAACTCTCGAGCTTTTTAGAGTGGCAGCCGGAGCGAGTCGGCTCCGAACCCATCCAGCAAGAAGAAGGCGAGAAGAAGACAACTAACATGGAACGTTATGGTAAGAACATAACTTCTATTTTTCTGCAATCAGTCTGCTGTCTCCAATTTTTAATACTTTTCCTTTCTGCCACAGTTTTGTCAGGAGCAATTATTTGCACCAGTGTGATTGCATTTGTATTAATACAGAGCTTGGCTGATTTTTCATGGCCAGGTTTGGAGAATACGCACAACAAGCCCTCTCAATTAACAGATCCTACTCTGGAACACAGTCCTGTTGTTTGTTTGTACTTTCATAAAATTAATACTGTCTGTTCCTTCCAGTTTTTATTGTATAGCATAAAATCTCAGATTTTCTCTGTCTACACTGTTTTTTATGTGTTTTTTGGAACAACGCTTTATGAGAAGCGTCTTGCTCAATCACACTTCTTCCTTTCAGCCTCTGATTTTTGCAGTTTTATCAGCTAATACAAACAGCTATTTAAAGCTTCTTTTATTCTTGAGCCTTTTGTCATTTGAGTTGATATATTTCTTCAGTGTTTTGCTTATTTTAAGCACCTCTGAGTGCATTTGATTTATCTTGTCCTCTAAATTACTGGAAGATATCTCCTGTAACAAAGCTGAAACTTGAACTGCTTTTTGCTGAACAAGCTGTCAGTTTCTTTCCAGTCAGAAGTTTTGTTTTTTTCTGGTTGATTTTCTGTTATTTTCTCCAAATTGCTTTTCTGCTGGCATTCAGGCAATATAATTACTAGTCAGTAACCAGTTTCCCCCCAGATGAATAGCTTTAACTATCTTTTTTTCACAGTTGCAGTTTTCACACTGAAAGAGCTCTAATCATTCTGCTGATCAGTATGCAGTCATCTTGGAAATCCCCTACAACTGCTAAGTCTTGAGTCATGAATCTTCTAAAAATTTTAGTACCATGTCTCCTACCAAAAGGTTACAGTTTGTTGTCAAATGCCATTTTCCTTTACTCCAAGTCTTGACAAAACTATACTAGCTGTTGCTACAGTTAAAATGAAAACTGTAACCCTAGATACAGCTGAGCTGCAACACCTTAACATAGAAGCAAATGTAGACTATCACAGACAGAAAAGTCTTAGCAATGTCCTGTATTAAATTTTAGTTTTGAGTGCTCCCATGTCTGGATTTTCTTACAGCACATTGTAACACTCAAAAATAATCTTATATTAAAAATAGAAATAAAAGTACATGTTACAGTTTTTTTCATAGCTAAATGAAAGTAGTTTCTAATATTGAACATGACCAAACAACTACCTGATGAATAGATAACTCACAGCTTTAATCTAAATTAGCACTTCATCCAATGACAAAATTTGGCATCTTTATTTCTTAACATTTTTCTATTGTTAACTGATGAGCAGAGAAACTGTTTTACATTTAAAAAGAAAATAATATGTTCTGTATAGATGAAGTAGTACAAAACCATTTACAGATGTCCCATTTTCAAAACATTATTCTTAACAGAGTCTGTGTTTTGGGAAGTACTGGACCTTCTGTAAAAAAAACTATCCCCTCCTCTTATAACAATGGGACTCAAAGCACCTATTGCCGCATGCCACCACTCTATCAAGTGTTACTTCTTGTACAACAAGCAGTTGTCTTGGTTTTAAATCACATCATACAATACATTGTTTTTCCTGCAAGACAAGTATTTCCCCTACAGTCAGATTTGAACTTTAGTCATATTAATGGCTGCTGTAGCTACATTGTAAAAACCATTAGCAGTGTCATAAAATTTAAAAATTACCTTAAGCATTGTTTTCTGAAGTATTGTATCTTACATTGTCTCCATTAATGGATTTTTCTCCATTATGGTGGATCAACGCTGACAACCTCCACTGTAGAACTTCTCCGCATGCAATCTCCTCCCCTCTCTTACAGTGTAACGCATTCCTCCCCAGATCTTGTTTGCTACCTTCTGCACCAGACACATTCCTGTAGGGCTTGTCTATTTCTTCAGTTAAGTGATCATTTTTTTCTCTCCAATATATACAGTAGTGGATTCAGGAATCTGTAGAGAGAGGTGCAGTCTAGTTAACTGACTACTGAGGAGGAAGTGGGAAAGTGGGACACTGGATTTGGGGGATGTGGAAAGATCACTTTAAGTTGTTCTGACATCATGTGTGAAAAGACAGCAACATGCATTCAGTTGCACAAGATTTTCCTGTGGATGTGGTAGCAGAAGCAGGTATTTCTGATACAGGACACATCACATTTACAAATAACACATTTTTTCAGTGCATGCCTGAAAAAGAGATTGGTCGCCCATGTTAAGTCACAGTCTCCTTCCATGGCGTAGTTGGTATATGCATTGTTGTTATGAAACAGTCCAACTGAAGGTAATATTAGCCACATCGAGTATCATAGTAAATTTAAGTATTTTTTTTTTTTAAGTAAATAATAATATATGTGGAAACAATGAAGTTCAGAAGTAAAAGTAACAAGGCAATTAAGAAAGTAGATGTTATGAAAACGTCCCAAAAAGCAAATTCTCCATTTAGTAATTGTAGTAATCTGATAGATGATATTAAAACAGATATTTCCATATAAATATCTTCTGACTAAATACTTTCCAAGCTTTTATTAACAATGCTGTTTTAGCTTCATCTTGGATTTTTCTCTGTGTTAAATCTAAAAAAAGTCAGTGTCTTTCTTTTCATCTTTTCACGGTATTCAGGTTTACAAGTCAAATAACCAATATGAAGTTGTTCTATCTCGCTGCTCATTCTTACTGATGGGTTCAGAGCCGATCCTCAACTCTGACTCGGCCAGATACAAAAGCTCAAGGTCTTCAACCAGCTCGAGGCGTACTCCCTATCCCTTGATGCTTTGATGTTATCCTCAGATCTCGTTTGCCACTGCAACAGATCGGGAGTGCTCTGGCCAGTCAAACTTTCATATTTGATATTTATTTCATATTTACTTAAAATTTTGTCTTAGATTAGTTAGATATTGTAGTGAATACATTTTCTTTATCTTGTCCTGTTATAGCTAGTTAGTAAATAAGTCTAAGTGCGTGTGTGCTAGTAGTTTGTTTCTGGCCGTGTTTTTAGGCCTTTAATATCTCCCTACCCTAGTCTATTAAATTCTCTGGTGTTATTCAAAGCCTATTATATTTCAAGGCTTGTTTTGGTGTTCATTTCTTTTAGTGTGTGCTGAGGAACTGGTTTAAATTAGAGGGTTCATTGCTGTTGTATTTCCAAGCCCAAGTTTTAGGGCCTAGTAGTTAGGTAGTTATTTAATAAGTTCTTTTGTGTGTCTTACAAGCCTATTTTTTATACAAGGCTTAAATGCTGCAAATTTGTGTGTTTTGCATTGATATATATATAGGCGTTTTATATATATATATATATATAGGTGTTATCTGTGAGACATGCCTCAACAACAAAAAGAAAAAGAGGTTAAGCAATCTAAATCTGGATTCAAGAAGAGCCCAATATGTGGGCAAAAAATGTCCATAACAGATGGACATTCTACTTGTGTTTATTGTTTAGGGGAGGTTCATCTCCAAGAGGACTGCTCTATATGCCACTCGTTTAGTGCTAGGGTGTTGCATGAGCGTAAAAGGAAATTGATTGATAGAGGTCTTTTAAAATCCTAAATCCTCTTTTCAACAGGAACTGGGCAAGGACAACTGTGACAAACCTTCTAAATCTTCTTCTGGCTCATTGGAGCAGAGTAAGAATCCGTCGACCAGCAAATCCGGAATGGATAAGTCTTCAACATCGGCTCCACCGCCTTTGGAGCTGACTGTTGTTACAGTTAGGAGCCGGATCCTAGTATTGGAGCCGGTGTCTCCTACTTTAAAATCACCAATATTACAGTCAGTGGCTTCATCCATTCTGTATTCTCAGTCTTCAAGCAGGCTGTCAGACATGGATGTGGATCGTGTGGTGCAGAGATGTCTGCAGACACTGGCACTGGCCAGACTTCTATCGGGACCAATCCCTGGGACTTCGGAACTGACAAAAACCCTTCCATCTTCTTCTGCTCCTCCTCTGATCTAACTCGAGGCTTCGGAGCAGGCATGCTTGGAGATGATGATTGTGGGGCCATCGGGACCGATGCCTGCTTCAGGTCTGTCAGTTCCGACTACACTGTCATCTTCAGTGTCGACCGAAGGGTCTAGGGGCCAACACTTACCATTCGGGTCCGGAGCGGACAGTCAAACTGATTTCTCGCTTCTGACTTTGCCTCTTGGGGCTTCAGCTCGGTTGAGCTCAGCTTCTACCTCGGGCTCGGAGCCCACAGCTCTGGCGTCAAGGGAATCTCCTATTTCTTCAGATCCAGAGGTTTCTTTCCGTCGGAAATGAGGGGCATTCGATGCCAGGAGGAGGGTATTGCCAACTCCAACAACCACACCATCAGAACCAGCAGCTCCTTCCCCTAAAGCACCGGTGTCTACCTCTACATCACACATCCCTCTAAAGTGTAGAGACCCTGACCCTCAGGAAGCCCCATTGGGTGAACCCTGCTCTTCCGAGATCTCTCCAGAAGCTCCCACTGTAGAGGTCCCCAGGAAGAGACTTTGGAAGAGGAAGCATCTGGACTCCCCACAGGAATCGTCACTTCAGACACTGACTTAGATGAGTCAGAAGGGTCCCCACGGTCCCCCTCAGAGAATATCTCCTTTATAGATATCCTGGAAATTCTTAAGCAGAGGGGTGGCTGGAAGTCCATTAACCCTACTGATGATGAGTCAGTACTCCTGAAGGCTTTTGGTTCTCAGCCCTCCACCACTTGGGTGTCTCCACCCTTTGATGAGCTGATTGAGCTAGTCTCTCGAAGGGCGTGGGAGTCCCCGGATACCATGGAGCCTGTCCCTAGGAGCCCTAATAAATTTATAACTTCCCCCCAGGACAAGACCTTCCTGACCAAAGGAGTGCCCACTGATGCTATGGTGATGGCGGCAGCCACCAAGAAGGAACTGTCAGAAACGTCTGCATCTGTCCATCCTCCAAATAAGAATTCTAGGATCATGGACAGATATGGTAAGTGCATGCTTAGTTCAGCGACTTTTACTGTCCGATCACTGAACTACTTAATGCACTTTACTAGGTTGCAAAGAGATCTCCTGAAAGAACTAGGAGATACCCTACAGGGTTCAGTAGCTGTGGAGGTCTCAGAGAAGGTAACTTCCCAGCTCACTACCCTTAATTCTCTTGTAAACTCTTCCATGCATCTGGTCTCGTATGCAGCTGATGGAGCAAGTAGGGCAGCAGGTATAGGAATTGCTCTTAGGAGACATTCCTGGATGCACTTATTTTCCTTTGCGGAGCCCCTTAAGTCATCCTTTATTAACACCCCTTTCGATGGCTCATCCCTTTTTGGACCCAAAGTGAAGGAAACGCTTACCAGGAGTGAGCAGGACAGAAAGACTCTGTCTGCCATCGGAGTCTGTTTTTCCACCCCTACCAGACCTTACCCCAAAGGTCAGAAAGGAGGAAAGATGTGGTTCCGTAAAACTCAAGGAGCTTTCCAGGGCACTCGTGGTGAACCCCCCTCTAGAGGCAGAGGAGGGGGTAATAATGGAAGACGCCGCCCACACGGCAGAGGTGGTCCACAGAATCAGGGCGACAGAGACCAGTTCTTTGGGATGTCCTATCAACGCTTCTGAGAAGAGGCCCACCTGTCCATCTCTGGAGGCAGTCGGCGGGACTTTCTTTGTACCCAGATGCCTGGCTAAAAATAACGAAAGACAGCTGGGTACAAAACATCATATCCAGAGGATATTCAATTCCCTTTGGCACTCCCCCCCGATAAGAAAAATCCCAGATGCTCCACCCTGTCACAGGGAACAAGCAGCCACAGAGATTCAAAGTTTTATGGAAAAAAGAGTCATCCAACCAGTCCCAGCAGATCAGAGAGGATCTGAAACTTATTCAAGGTTCTTTTTAGTTCCAAAGAAAACAGGGACTGGAGGCCCATTTTGGATCAAAGCAGACTTAGCAAGTCGGTAAAAAAGACAAAATTCCGGATGGTCACGCTACAGTCAATACTTCCCTTTTTAGGGAAAGACAATTGGATGTGCTTGATAGATCTCCAGGATGCGTACTACCACATAGAAATGGACAGGCTATCCAGAGATCATCTGCACTTCCGGCTGGGCTGCCCTTTGGTCTCACTACAGCCCCCAGAGTGCTCACCAAATGCTTGGCAGTAGTCACGGCTCACCTGAGACATTTAGGATTCCAGGTGTTTCCATACCTAAGTGACTGGCTCCTCACTGCCACCACCAGGCATCAACTCATACAAGCAAGGGACACAACTTTGAACCTCAGCAGTCAGTTGGAGATTACCTTAAATTCAGAAAATTTGCCTTATTGCCATCGCAATATACCGTTTTTATAGGAGCAGAGCTAAATACCATTACCTTAAACCTTCCACCAGAAAGAATTTGTGTTCTACGAAAACAGGTTCTGGACCTGCTCCCGAGAGAAAAAGCCCCTGTTTCAATGGTACTCAAATTGTTAGGAACAATGGCGGCAGCAGTCATTGTGATTCCTTTAGGTTGGATACATATGCATGTACTGCAAAGGCTTCTGTTCATGCAGTGGTCTTTTCAAGAACTTCTAATGTCACACAAAATCATGATAACGAATTCATGCAAGATGGACCTTCAGTGGTGGCTGACATCTCACCAAGTAACTCTAGATCACCCCTTTGTTCTACCCACTCCTTTAGCCATGGTGACCACGGATGCCTCCCTGATAGGATGGGGGGGCATTATCAGGGAAGAACAGCCCAAGGCACGTGGAGGAAACACGAGGCTCATCTGCATATCAATGTCCTCGAGATGAGAATGGTACTTCTAGCATTGCAGTCCTTTCAAGACTGTCTCCCTTTGGGAACTATTGCAATTCATACAGACAATATGTCAGTGGTCTGGTACATAAACAAACAAGGAGGAACCAGATCTTATCCCCTGTGCAAGAGAGCCTGAGAGTATGGCAGTGGGCAACTTTCACCCAGCACTTTCTGATAGCAATGCACATCCTGGCGAGATCTAGTGTGATAGCAGACAAACTGAGCAGGTCAATTCTGTTGCCTCACGAGTGGTCCCTAAAGGAAGAAGTAGCGGAAAGGATATTCCACAGATGGGGCCAGCCTTACTGCAATCTCTTTGGAAATCCAACAAACACGAAATGCAGCAGCTACTTTGCCCTAATCCCCTCTCCGGAGGATGCCCCAAGGGATGCACTTGTACACAATTGGCCCCTGGGTCTCTTTTATGCCTTCCCTCCTTTCCGTCTGATACCCAAAGATTTACAGAAAGCCAAGGCTCTGGGAAGGACCATCATTTTACTAGCCCCTTACTGGCCTTTTCAAATTTTGATGTTCATCGTGTTTCACTGTTGCAGTCATTACTCTTGGTTTATCCTGCTGGCAGGCTACCCTCAGTTGGCCAGAATTCCAAAGTCTAGGTCCGGCGTCAGTTGCTGTCGCCTCTTCCCTGACGTCAGTGCGCCAGGGGTATAAAAGATGCAGCCGATGCCATTTTCCTCAGTCTTTCTTGCCGCGTGGTGCCCGAAGCAAAAGCAGTTCGCAAGTGCCGGTCAGTCGACTCCTGAGATTTTCAAATCCGAATTTCAGAACCGAAGTCTTCATTAAAGCTAAGTACCCCATTGGGGAAACTTTTTTCTTGCTCCAGACCGATGTCAGAAAAAGTTAACAATTGTATTTCTTGTGGGAAGCAAATACCTCATAAGGATTTTCACTCTTACTGTATTCCTTGCCTAACTGCGATGGTGGTGCTGTGGTAGCATTGTCACCTCACAGATAGACGTTGTCCTGTTTGATTCTCAGCTAGAACGTCTTCTGTGTGGAGACATGCGTGAATGGGTGTACCTTCGTTGAAGGTTGTGCGTCAGGGCTGGCAACTCGGCACGTAAAAATCTACTGCCAGTCATTAGCGGACCGGAGTTACGCTGTGGCGACCCCTAACCAGGAAAAGCCGAAAGACACAACAACAACAACAACTGTATTCCTTGCCTAGGCCCTGATCACAACGTTGCTAGTTGTCGGTTTTGTGCTAGATTTAACCAACGCACTATCAAGCGTCAGTTCGATTTTACATTTCATTATTTTGGCAGAAGATTTAATTATATAATGCCGTTGGAACAGCCGACAACTGGAGTTTACAAAAAACGCAAGGACAAGGATAGGCATCTGAGGTCCAAAACCGACGACAAAGCCACTACTAGGCCAGTCGGCGGTTCGCCGGCCGGTTCTCAGTGAGGCGCTTTCGCAGCCCCTGGCGCCTGCTACCTCAGAGCCACAGGCCGCTACCGACTCCCACATGGAGCCGACTGGGCCTCTGGATACTCAAGGTATTGGACACTCGGAAATCATTCCCTCAGATGGGTCCGGAGCCGCTGAGCAGGCATCGGCTTCTGAGGGTGTCTTCAGACCTACACAACTATATATTAAGCCATCTTCAGCTTCAAAGACAAAGACTAAAGCAGCTCTAAAGACAAAGAAACAAGTACAGCATTCTCCTACTCAGACTTCCATGCCTAAAAAACAGATGCTCAAAATGGCCGAAGACCTAATTACTTTGATCAGACGCTCCCACCCCCCTCCTGATAAGAGGCCTAGGCAAGAGACAGAGTATGATTCTTCTGATCAGGTATCTATTTCCTCTGATTCCTCTTCTGAACAGGATTACTCCATGCTTCCCTATGAGGATTCTGATGCTGAAGAATCCATTCCTTCAGCCTCTCCTCCTGAGGATTATTCTTTTGGGGAAACACTGCATACTATGAGGGAGCATTTCCACTGGGAGAGCCAAGATTATTCTGAATCTAAGAAAAGGCTCAGAGACTTTCTGCTTCTTCCTCAGCACAGACCCCTTGCTATTCCACCTGTTCTAGACATTGTAGATGATGTTTTTTCAGAGTCCGGTCTGTCCCCTGACTCTTTACCCCCTGCACCTGCTAAGCCAGATAGATACTACAGGGTCCCGGATTCTCATAAATTCCTATATAAAAACCCCGCTGCTGACCCAGAAACTATATGTCAGGGAAAGCTTCCACTGCAAAAAACCCTGTCCCCTCTGATATGGATTTTAGGGCTCTAGACAGATGGGGGAAAAAAGTTTACACTTCTGCCACCCTGGCTATAAGGGCTTTAAATTGTCAGTTTCATATGCTTAAATATCAGCAATATTTAATGTCACTGCTTAAGCAGAAAATGTTGACAAATACTGAATGTTCGGAGAACAAGGAATTGCAGGATTTACTGCATGCAACTGAACAAGTGGGAAAGCATACTTTGCAATGTGGTTATGATTCACTGGAGGCCTCTTGCAGGGCCGCTGTTACAGGTTCTGTTATTAGAAGGCATGCTTGGTTAAAGGAACAGAATCTGCCTGATCATGTTAAAGCAAAATTATTAGATGCACCATTACAGCATGATACTTTGGTACTAAAGTAGAAGAGGTGTTGAAAAAAATGGAGGATAAAGCAAAATCCATGCAGACAGTCAAGGATTTCTTACAGGTACAGCCACCCAGGTTTAGCAGGAACTGGCCTTCAAAAAAATTGGTCCTTTCCAGTCTCAAACAGACCACAAAGAGGCAGATATAGGCATCCCAGAGGCAGATCTCAGCCCCAAGGCTCAAACAGGCCTAAAGAATGGGGTGCTTCTACCTCCAAAAGCAGAGAAGACAAATCACAGCCTTACAGGAAACAGTCCCAATGACTTTCCTCTACCAGTTCCAAGCAGTTTTCTTTTGACAGCCCCCTTAGGGGGAAAACGAGCACTTTTTTCATCAAATTGGCAAATGGTTACCCAAGACAAATGGGTCCTGAACATAGTGTCCCAAGGCTACAGGCTCCATTTTCACACTCTACCAAGGTCAAAGGGCATGCCAGACCTGCCACACAATCAGTGGGCAGAGGCACAAAAACAAATTACAGCCCTCATGGACATGAGGGCATTCAGCAAGTACCACAACAAGAGCAGGGGCAAGGATTTTACTCCAGACTTTTCCTAGTACCCAGGAAGTACAAAACCTGGAGACCAATTCTGGACCTATCTATACTAAATATGTTTCTGGACGTTCCAAAATTCAAGATGTTGACTCTACAGCAGCTACTGCCCATGCTGGGCAAGGGGGCTTGGCTCGTAACTTTGGACCTAAAAGAGGCATACCTGCATGTCCCAATCAGACAATCTTGCAGAAGATACCTCAGATTCATAGCTGGCTCAATGCATTACCAATTCTCTGCACTGCCCTTTGGCTTATCTACTGCGCCCAGGGTCTTCACAAAATGCCTGGCACCAGTAATTGCGTTTTGCAGACAAAAAGGTATTCAAATATATCCCTACTTGGACGACTGCCTAATTCAAGCAGAGAACAAAGACACTCTTCTAAAGCATCTGGCGTTTGTAAAGAGATTACTAATTGGCCTAGGGTACACAGTAAACGAAAAGAAATCAAAACTAGTGCCCTCTCAAGAGATAATATTCCTGGGTGCAAGCTTAAATACAACTGCCCAGATGGCTTATCTCACGCCAGACAAGCAAAAACAACTGGCTACTTACTTCAAAAAATTTACAGCAAAAACCCACTTATCTGCAAGGAAAATCCTGCAGGCCTTGGGTTTCATGGCATCCTGCATTCTACTAATTCCATATGCCAGACTGCATATGAGGAAACTACAATGGTATCTGAAAAGTGTTTGGACTCAGCATTGCCACAGCCTGGAGACAGTAAGTGCACTCATTCCCTGCCTTCAACAGGAGTTTCGATGGTGGGCAGAAGCCTGTCACCACAGGGGTTGGGAGGGTGGCCAAATGGTTAAGGTCTTTACCTTACAAACACAAGGTCCAGGGCTTGAATCTCACAGGAGATAATTGACTAGGCTTAAAATGGCTAAAATGGGCGCAGTAGCCTAGTACTAACCTATGAACCTATGAACCTATGAACAACAAGGGTCTGCCATTCAGTTTACCCACAGCCAGACAGACACTGACAACGGATGCATCAGATTATGCCTGGGGGCCCATATGGCAGGAAGATGTATTCAGGGCACATGGCCTGCAAACCAGATGCATCTTCACATCAATCAAAAAGAGATGCTAGCTGTTCAAAATGCCCTGACAGCTTTCAAGGACCTGCTTCATCCAGGACAGTTACTGATAAAGACAGACAAGACTACGGTCATGTGGTACATAAACAAGCAGGAAGGTACACATTCCTACCCCCTCTGCAGACAAGCAATGACATTATGGGACACAGCATTGGCCTTTCAAGTTCACCTGCAAGCGCAATTCCTGCCAGGAAAAACAAATACTCTGGCAGACGAACTAAGCAGAAACCTCATGGATCCCCACGAATGGAAACTGGATCCTTAAGTATTCAGCATGATAATAAGGAAATGGGGATGTCCAGACATAGATCTATTTGCCTCCCCTTACAACTGTCAATTGCAGAGATTTTGCACAAGGATTTATCACAAGCAAGCATGGAAAGTGGACGCCCTATCATTCAGCTGGAAAAATCTAACAGTATATGCTTTTCCCCCACTGCCTGTCCTTCCCAGAGTACTCCTAAAGGTCAGACAAGAGAAGCCAAAAATGATACTGATTGCACCAGACTGGCCACGCCAGCACTGGTACCCAATCCGAAAGAGCTTGTCTCAAGGCTCAGCATAGATATTGCCTCAAAATTCTCACTTGCTGACCCAACAAAACAATCAGATCCTGCACAGCCAACTCAGGACCTTAAATCTGGCAGCATGGCGAATAATGTAGCCATTCAGAACACTCCTCTTTCAAAAGCTGTTATTGATATTATCTTGGAGGCCAGGAGGCCCAGTACCAGAAAATCTTATGCAAAAAAAATGGAAGAGATTCTGTACTTGGAACCAGGGACAAGGCATTAACACGTCTGTACCAAATATTCCTCAGATTTTACAATACCTAACTGAGATACTGAACAAAGGCCTTTCTTTCTCATCAATTAAGATTCATGCCTCTGCCATTTCAGCACATTACAATACGGAACCACCTATCTTTTCTCATACTTTGATAAGGCAGTACCTCAGAGGGGCCAAAAACATTAGGCCTCCAAGGAGAGCACCAGTTCCGGCCTGGGACCTCAATTATGTTTTGGAAAAACTCACACTGCCTCCTTTCGAGCCAGCATCAACAGCAGATATAAAATTCTTATCCTGGAAAACAGCTCTGCTCCTAGCAATAACCTGCAAGGCAAGTCTTGGAGTTACAAGCACTCATGGCTGTGGAACCTTTCATCATTTTTCATCCAGACAGGGTTTCTCTGAGGACAAACCCTACATTTATGCCTAAGGTGGTGTCCAGTGTGGCCCTCAACCAAACCATTCACTTGCCTACCTTTTACCCAAATCCACAGAACAAGGGTGAGAAAATTCTGCATTCTTTGGACATACACAGGCAGTTCCACTTCTACTTGGACAGAACTAAAGCTTTCAGAAAGACTGAGCAACTTTTAGTGTCATATGCTGCAGGATCACAAGGAAAGGCTATCTCAAAACAGACTATTTCTAAATGGATAGGCCATTGCATCAGTTTCTGCTATTTTCAACATGGCAAATCAGTGCCTAAGGGCATTAGGCCTCATTCCACCAGAGCAGCAGCCACTTCAGCAGCCTTCCTCAGAGGCGTACCAACCAAAGATATCTTAGAGGCTGCAACTTGGAGTTCAGTGCACACCTTTACAAAGCACTACCACTTGCCTCTCTACTCTAAGTCCAGAGCAGGCTTCGCCACTGCAGTTCTGCAGGGCCTCATAGCCTCTCCTAATCCTATTTAGCCCAGCCACCCATCCTCAGCTTTGGGATTCTACCCAAGAGTAATGACTGCAACAGTGAAACACGATGAACATAGTACAGTTGTGTACCTACCATAAATGTAGATGTTCGAGTGTATTCACTGTTGCAGTCCAGGTTACCCACCCTCCATCCCCCTTCTCTTTGCTGGGACTTATCTGCACTTCTCTATCCTATACAACCTTTTTGGTGCATTTGCTTGTAGATGAAGTAAATGTTATTTTTGTGCATGCATTTCTTATTGGTATATTTTTCAGCCTACCTATTTGGGGCACCTGACATCTGGGGCAAGACAAATTGAAGAAAATGGCGTTGGCTGCATCTTTTATACCCCTGGCGCACTGACGTCAGGGAAGAGGCGACAGCAACCGACGCCGGACCTAGACTTTGGAATTCTGGCCGAGTGAGGGTAGCCTGCCAGCAGGATAACCCAAGAGTAATGACTGCAACAGTGAATACACTCGAACATCTACATTTATGGTAGGTACACAACTGTATTTTCCCCTTCCTCCAGCCTTATCTATTGGAAGAACCTTGGATTCTCGACCCAGTTCCAGATCTTCTGACTCATTCATCAGGGGCTCTCCATCCTTCTCTTCAGTCCCTCAAACAGACAGCTTGGCTGCTCCAATTCCAAACATAGCCAGGATTCAAAACCTCTCAGCTACGGCTTAGCATATTTTAACATCCTCTCATAAATCATCTACCAAGAAGTTATATCTTAGTAAATAGAAAAGGTTTTCTATATTGCCATTTCAGAACAATATTGACCCGTACCTGGCTTCAATTTCATCCATTTTGGAATGTTTGACTAAACTTTTCAATGAAGGGGCAGTTGCAGCAAACATTAGAGTTCAATTGGCAGCAATTTCTAACTTTCATCTTGGTGACCAGGGTTCTAATATCATGTCACATAGACTCTCTAAAGCCTTTCTCAAGGCTACTGTTCATTTGAGACCACTCATCAAAGCTCCAGCTATGCCATGGTATCTAAATTTTCTTCTTTCCAGAATAATCCTACCCCCTTTCAAACCAGCCTCATCTTGTGACGTGAAATATCTATCATGGAAAACCATATTTTTAATAGCTATTACTTCTGCTCGGAGGGTTTCAGAGTTACAGGCCTTGTCCATTAAACCCCCTTATTTGATTTTTCATAATGATAGAGTCTCACTCAGAACGAATCCATCATTTTTACCAAAGTTTGCTCAGAGACAAATCTCAACCAATCTATTGAATTGGCCATATTTTTCCCTAAATAAACTAATAAGATGGAACAAATGCTGCACAAGCTTGATGTTCACAGACAACTTTGATTCTATTTACACAGGACCAAACATTTCAGGAAAACAGAAAAGCTCTTTTACTCCTTTTCAGAGTCTAAAAAAGGTGCTGCAGTGGCGAAAACCACTTTGTCAAAATGGTTATCAGATTGTATTTCCTTCATTTATATTTCAGTGAATACACTGTTACAACAGAAGATAAAGGCCCACTCTGCTAGAGCTGTATCTACTTCATCAGCCTTTACTGCTGAATTACCATTAGATACTATTTGTGCAGCAGCTACTTGGGTCAAGGTCTCATACCTTCATCACTCATTACAAATTAGACAAGGCCTCCAGGGACAGGGCTTCCTTTGGTTCCACTGTCCTGAAGAACATTCTCTCGTGAGCCACCCGAGAAAGATGGTGCTTGGGTCGCTACCCATCAGTAAGAATAAACAGCGAGATAGAACAACTTCACATAAAGAAGTTATGTACTCATCATAACGTGCCATGTGAGTTGTTCATCTCACCTTCATTCTTACGTCCCACCCTCCAACCCCCATCCAGACTTCTTGAGGACTGAGAATTCAAGTATGTCATGGTTGTATTGTCTCTTATCTATATATTTTTTGTTTCTAATCTTGGTGTATTAGCAGTGGCATATGATATATTAGCAGCAAACAAGATCTGAGGATAGCACCAGAGCATCATCTCACCTTCATTCTTACGTCCCACCCTCCAACCCCCATCCAGACTTCTTGAGGACTGAGAATTCAAGTATGTCATGGTTGTATTGTCTCTTATCTATATATTTTTTGTTTCTAATCTTGGTGTATTAGCAGTGACATATGATATATTAGCAGCAAACAAGATCTGAGGATAGCACCAGAGCATCATGGGATAGGGAGTAGGTCTCGAGCTGGTTGAAGACCTCGAGCTTTTGTATCTGGCCGAGTCGGAGCCAAGGATCGGCTCCGAACCCATCAGTAAGAATGAAGGCGAGATGAACAACTCATATGGAACGTTATGGTGAGTACATAACTTCTGCCAGTACATGAATAATAGCATGTCCTGTTTTGGTTACAATTTCCCAAGTAAGAAACATGTTTACCAACATGTACTTTAAATACGCAAGATGCTTTATTAAAATAAAATATTTCACAGACCCTGTTGGCAGTGGAGAAAACCAACAAGTAACAATCTGCTTAAATCTGGGTCAGTCATCAGGGACTTGGCTGCCTGTATTGATAATAGACTCTTCATTGACACCCTTGCCTCTTTTTTATTATTCCACCATGGCCTAATGATGTTAGAGTATTACTTTATCCCTCTCTTTTTAGGGTGATCATTGAATATAATGCCCGATTCAGCATGTTCCTCACTAAACACTTGCACATGCTTAAAACACAGCAAAGTTTCCTCACTAGACAGACTAAAATTTAAGTCATATACTTTGTTTCACATAAACTCCTCAGGGGTGATGCTTGCTTATGAACAACCGAGTATTCTACGGCCTCCTTCACCTAACATGTTTCATTTTGATCAGATGTATACACACATAGCATTCCTCCTTATGTCTACCCTTAAAAGGAAGCATCCTGTATATGTCTGATGTTTAACTGTGAGAAAATGAAAAATGTGTACTCCAGATGTTCATCGTGTTTCACTGTTGCAGTCCTAACCAATGGGGTTATCCGGCTCCCAGTAGCCCTCGATCAGCCAGAATACCAAAGGTAAGTAAATATGACATTGGCTGTTGTCGGTTGTAAAGGACGTCAGGACGTCCGATACAAAAGGAGGCAGCCGACGTCACTTCCTCAGTCTTCCTTGCTGCGGAACCCGAAGCAGAAGCATTTTTGCACAAGTGCCGCTCGGCAGTTTATATTTTTGGTTTCCAACTACAAAGTTGACGTCAACTACAACTAAGTACCCCATTGGGGATCCTCTTTTCTTGCCTTAACGAATGTCAGAAAAAGTCAATAATTGTCTTACCTGTGGAAAGCAGATTCCCCATAGAGATTTTCATTCCTATTGTATTATTTGTTTAAGCCTTGACCACGATGTTTCTAATTGTGACCTCTGTGCTTCCTTTAATCCGTGTACTATTCGTCGTCGGGCTAAGCTTTTAGCTAAGCATTTTGGAGTGTGGCCAGAGTTTGTTGGTATGGCGTCCGCTGGTCTTCAGGCTTCGGATATCCCTAAGAAGTGTAAGGACAAGGACCGCGACAGGCTTCAGAAGGTCAAGTCTTCAGATGATGTTAAGTTGGTCGTCAGTCCTGTGGTAGCCAGTGAGGCGCCTTTGCATCCCCTGCAGTTTGCGGATTTTCAACCGCAGGCCTCGATTGAGACCATTTCAGAGTCCCTCAGGTCTCTGGCTTCCATTTTGTCTTCCGACTTTCTGCCTGTTGTCTTTTCAGCTGGATCCAGAGCTGCTAAGCTGACTCCGGTGTCCGAGGCCTCTGTTCTTCATTCGGACAACAAGCTCATACTGACAACCTCTGCCACTACTTCGGCAGTTGCCAGGTCTCCCAAGTCCTTCAGACTTGCAGGTAAACCTTCCAGTAGTAAGCCTTTGAAGAAGTAGGCTCCAGTTTCCTCTTGTTCCCCTCATTCTCAAATGGTTAAAATGGCTAATGACCTTTTGACTCTTATTAGGGGTTCACAGCCTCCTCCTTCAAAAAGGGGTAGGGATGTCTTTCCTGAGGCTTTGTCTTATGCAGGTTCTGATACTTCTAGCATTTCTACTGATGAAGAGGAAGTTTCTCAGGTTTTTTTCTCCTTTTGAGGATTCAGATGCAGAGGAATCCATTCCTAATGCTTCTCCTCCAGAGGATTTCTCTTTTGGTGATACTTTGAATATGCTCAGGGAGCATTTTAAATGGGAAAGTCAGGATTATCCCCAATCTAAGAAAAGGATCCGGGAGTGTTTGGATTTGCCTCAGCATAAGCCTCTAGCTATTCCTCCAATGTTGGAAGTGGTTGATGATGTTTTTCTGGAAAATTCCTTGACTCCAAATTCAGTTCCTCTTGCTCCCAGGAAACCTGACAGGTACTATAGAGTCCCTGATTCTCATTTGTTTTTTTTTCAGGAATCCGTTGGCTGATCCAGAGGTTATTTCTCAAGAGCCTAAAGGAGTTAAGGCCACTGTTACCAATAATCCTGTTCCTTTCGACAGGAAATCTAGGAACCTAGTTAGGTGGGGGTAAAAACGTTTATACCTCTGCCACTCTTGCTATTAGGTCTACTAATTGCCTTTTTCATATGCTTAAGTATCAGCAGCACACCTTGGAGGCTATTTAGTCAAAGATTGCAAGTGTGCCTCTTTTGGCAGAGAGTAAGGATATTCAGAATTTGCTGAATTCTGCCAGTCGTATCAATAAACATTCTTTACATTGTAGTTTTGACATTCTAGAAGCCTCCTGCAGGGCTACAGCTACTGGATCTGTTCTCAGAACGCATGCTTGGCTCAGGGAGCAGCCCCTTCCAGAGCCTGTCAAGTCTAAACTTTTAGATGTACCTTTACATAAGGACAGTCTTTGTGGCAGCAAAGCAGAGGAAGTGTTCAAAAAGATGGAGGAAAAGGCCAAGTCTATGCAAACAGTTAAAGACTTTCTGCAAGTTCAACCTCCTCATTTCAGCAGGAATTACTCTTCTAAAAGTTGGATGTTTCCTGATACCAGCAGACAGAACCGCTCTAGGATTAGAGGTTACAAATCTTCTAGGGGGCAGGTGGCTATCCCTCAAAGGTCTAAGCGTTGGCATGCTTCCACTTCCAAGGCGGGCAGTTCTAAGTCTACATCTCAATCCAAACATTCTCAATGACTCTGTCCAACTACTGCTTGTTCCTGCTTGCCCGGAGAATCCTTTAGGGGAAGGTTGGCCTTTTTTGCAAATGTCTGGGCCACCATCATGGATGACAAATGGGTACTCAGAACTGTATCCCTAGGTCACAGGTTTTCTTTCCACGTCTTTCCAGTTCCCAAAGGATTCCCAGTCACTCTTCCAAACCAAAGGGCAGAAGTAGAAAAGCAAATTTTGTCTCTGTTACATCTGGGGGCAATAGAATCAATTCCTGCTCAGCAGGTAGGCCAGGGCTTCTATTCCAGACTTTTCATAGTTCCAAAAAAAAAGAAGGCACCTGGCATCCTATCCTAGATCAATCCATTCTGAACTCTTTCTTGGTAATTCCAAAGTTCAAAATGCTCACTCTGCATCATTTGCTACCAATGTTAGACAAGGGTTCCTGGCTAGTAACTTTGGATCTCAAAGAAGCTTATCTGCACATCCCTATCAGGGAAAGTTGCAGGCAATACCTTTGTTTCAGAGTGGGCAAGCAACATTATCAATTCTCTGCGCTGCCCTTTGGCTTATCTACTGCTCCCAGAGTTTTCACGAAGTGCCTAGCTCCAGTCACTGCTTTTTGCAGGCAGAAGAAAATTCAGATTTATCCATACTTGGACAAAGGTCTAATTCAAGCAAATCCTCAAGAACAGCTGTTAAAGAGTCTGGAATTTGTAAAGACTCTTCTTGCTTCTCTGGGTTACACTCTCAACGTGGAAAAATCAAAAATGGTGCCATCCAAGGAGATAACATTCCTGGGAGCGAGTCTGAACACAGCCGCCCAGATGATATATGTCACCCAAGAGAAGCAGGCAACTCTTTCAGTTTACTTCAAGGATTTGAAGAACCTGACTCCCTCCAGCTTTTCAAATGTAATAGTTTGCACGGGTTTCTTTCCTGTGTGACCCTCCCACCTGGGATTCACTGCATAAAGCAATTTCTACCTTCTCCACTGAAGCTGGCTATCTTAACTAAGTAAAACCTCTGGAAAGCAAGAATCTGACTCCCTCCAGCTTTTTAATTGTAATAGTTTTCACTGGTTTCTTTCCTGAGTGACCCCCCCCCCACACACACACACACACACCTGGGATTCACTGCATAAAGCAATTTCTACCTTCTCCTCTGAAGCTGGCTATCTTAACTAAGTAAAACCTCTGGGAAGCAAGAACCTGACTCCCTCCTGCTTTTCAATTGTAATAGTTTGCACGGGTTTCTTTCCTGAGTGACCCTCCCACCTGGGATTCACTGCATAAAGCAATTTCTACCTTCTCCACTGAAGCTGGCTATCTTAACTAAGTAAAACCTCTGGGAAGCAAGAACCTGACTCCCTCCAGCTTTTCAATTGTAATAGTTTGCACAGGTTTCTTTCCTGAGTGACCTAAAGCAATTTCTACCTTCTCCACTGAAGCTGGCTATCTTAACTAAGTAAAACCTCTGGGAAGCAAGAACCTGACTCCCTCCAGCTTTTCAATTGTAATAGTTTGCACGGGTTTCTTTCCTGAGTGACCCTCCCACCTGGGATTCACTGCATAAAGCAATTTCTACCTTCTCCACTGAAGCTGGCTATCTTAACTAAGTAAAACCTCTGGGAAGCAAGAACCTGACTCCCTCCAGCTTTTCAATTGTAATAGTTTGCACAGGTTTCTTTCCTGAGTGACCTAAAGCAATTTCTACCTTCTCCACTGAAGCTGGCTATCTTAACTAAGTAAAACCTCTGGGAAGCAAGAACCTGACTCCCTCCAGCTTTTCAATTGTAATAGTTTGCACAGGTTTCTTTCCTGAGTGACCCCCACCTGGGATTCACTGCATAAGCAATTTATACCTTCTCCACTGAAGCTGGCTATCCTAACTAAGTAAAACCTCTGGGAAGCAAGAACCTGACTCCCTCCAGCTTTTCACTTGTAATAGTTTGCACGAGTTTCTTTCCTGAGTGACCCCCCACACACACACACACACACACACACACACACACACACTCCTGGGATTCACTGCATAAAGCAATTTCTACCTAAGTAAAACCTCTGGGAAGCAACAACCTGACTCCCTCCAGCTTTTCAATTGTAATAGTTTGCACGGGTTTCTTTCCTGAGTGACCCTCCCACCTGGGATTCACTGCATAAAGCAATTTCTACCTTCTCCACTGAAGCTAGCTATCTTAGCTAAGTAAAACCTCTGGGAAGCAAGAACCTGACTCCCTCCAGCTTTTCAATTGCAATAGGTGGACTACAATTTAGTTTTTATAAACTGTTGAGGCTTACTGGTGTATGCACAACAACAGTGAACGGATTTAGCCAATTGCCACTAGATTGGGCTATACTACTTTGAATCAGCCTTACACTCACACAGTGTTCCAGTCCCAAGCATTTACTTTTTAATTTGGTAAAGTAATTTCGCTCCCTCCTTATTGACTACACTTGCTAGTTTACCCCTAGGATACAATTAAACTTAGCCTGAAAATTGGTGTAAAATTAAAAAAGAATAAAACAAATTAAAGTACAGCCAACAACACTGCTTACATACAATCATACAAACCAAACCAAAAGCCCAAGGTAACTCTCAGAGTCAGTCCTCACCTTACACTGATAGTTTTCCAGCCCTTCTCCCTGTGGGGGAGGGATCCATAAGTTCCTGGTTAATCCTATCCTGACTGCTCTCTTCTCCAATCTCCCTAACTGCCACCCCCACCCCCTGATTATCTTCATTAGTCAGCCCCCTCCTAGGGTGCCATCTTTAATCAAACTCTCTACTACCTGACTCACATTCATTTCATCCTGTAGCTGTTGTACCTTCCCTACCCCTCTGTTGTTGTGCCTGCACAGTAAGTAAGTTACTTTGCATTACTGTCCTCTCTTTGCTGTTAGCTGCTGATTTATTTGGTTATTACTGTTAACTACTGAGGTATTTGATGGTGCTAAGCTGTAACTGCTGTTCAGAACTCCTATATGTTTTGAGAGCTAGCTAATGTTCTAACTTACAAACTGCTTGTTTTTTATCTTGTTTTATGAAGGTAGAGCTTTAATTGTTGAATATCTGACAGGCATCCTGCTGTTTTGCAGAGGTCATTCATGTTCTGATTACATTTGTAAACATTCCTATGGCATGCTACTGTACTTAAGACTTACAGGCTGGACTTTATAATTGCTTTTATAGGAGGCTATGAATGCAGTTCATGTTACTGTTAGTTCATACTGAATAACATAGCTCTAGAATTATTGTCCTAAAACAGCCATACTTTGCTTTGTGCATTATATCCTGTGTGTATTCTCTGAAGTATACAGCTGTTATCACTGGACTTAGAGGCTGTATGTTACTGCTATTAGTCTGTGGTTTTACAGAGCTGATACTGTATGCACTATAATCAATTTTAATTATAATGTATGCAATATAATTCATTTTACTCTCCAACTCTATTCCTTGCATGCTCTCCACTTCACATTCCTGTAAACTTTGCAATAATTCTGCCTTATTTACCTTTATTGTTCAGTTTGCACTGGTTTCTTTCCTGTGTGACCCCCACCTGGGATTCACTGCATAAAGCAATTTCTATCTTCTCCACTGAAGCTTGCTATCTTAACTAAGTAAAACCTCTGGGAAGCAAGAACCTGACTCCCTCCAGCTTTTGAATTGTAATCGTTTGCACAGGTTTCTTTCCTGAGTGACCACCCCCCCACCTGGGATTCACTGCATAAAGCAATTTCTACCTTCTCCACTGAAGCTGGCTATCTTAACTAAGTAACACCTCTGGGAAGCAAGAACCTGACTCCCTCCAGCTTTTCAATTGTAATAGGTGAACTACAATTTAGTTTTTGTAAACTGTTGAGTCTTAACGGTGTATGCACAACAGTGAAGGGATCTAGCCAATTGCCGCTAGATTGGGCTATACTACTTTGAATCAGCCTTACACTCACACAGTGTTCCAGTCCCAAGCATTTACTTTTTAATTTGGTAAAGTAATTTCGCTCTCTCCTTATTGACTATACTTGCTAGTTTACCCCTAGGATACAATTAAACTTAGCCTGAAAATTGGTGTAAAATTAAAAAAGAATAAAACAAATTAAAGTACAGCCAACAACACTGCTTACATACAATCATACAAACCGAACCAAAAGCCCAAGTTAACTCTCAGAGTCAGTGTTAGCCCCGTTCCGCTCCCCTCCCTGCCCCCAAATTCCACCCGCCCCCACTAGTTCTAAATTTAAACCAGACTTTGCCACTCCCCTCCTGCTAAGTACCAATCAGCACCTCACACATCATTGAGCAACCCTGCCCCCTTAACCCATTTCCTTCTCTCTCATTCTTCCGCACCCTGTTAGCACAGTCAGCCATCAAATTTGTCTTGCCTCCTATCAAAATACAAACAAGCAAAAAAACACTAATTATCCAAATGCCTATACTGTTTCTATTTTACCATTTCACTGCCTATGAACAAACACTTGACCATGGTATTCACTACCCAAATGGTCAAACAGACACCCGCAACTTCACACATAATACCAAACACTTTACCTTCCCCTGCACACCGAATATACCACCCTCTATAAAATACCACCCCTGTACAGCCACAAAACATAATCCTAAAGACAAAGACTATATAAAGCTTATAAACAAACTCCTAAAGCTCAGAATATTCTGTCACTATATCCTTATAACACATGGAGACATTCATCCCAACCCTGACCCACCCACACCCAGTAACCTCCACTCCCCTACCACAACCCCCACAGTCAAGCTTACCATGAATACTCCCACTAGTTCCCTCCTAGCATTTCACCTAAATATTAGAAGTATTAACAATAAGATTCCCAACCTACACATCCTCCTAGCCACCCACTCCCCAGACATTATGTGTCTTACGGAAACCTGGCTAAAACCCAGTACTACTGACCATGAGATACTATCTCCAGGATACAGTATTCACCAGTTAGACCGTGCTACAAGGAAAGGAGGTGGGATAGCAGTCCTTTACAAAAATACTCTAACCGTTAATAGAGATACCATTCAACCTCCCCAATTCAGTAACGCAGAACTCCTCATAACCAAGTTACAAATTAACCAAAACAAACACTTGAACATCGTCCGTGCATACATTCCACCAGGCAACAACCTAAATACCCTAGAAGATCTCCTTTACTGGTTATCCACTACCTATCCCCAAGAAACCATAGTTCTTGGTGATTTTAACACCGACTGGTACCCCTGCTCCTCCGACCCCCCCACTCATATAAACTTATCTGGGTTTAAACAGACCATAACCTCTCCTCCCACTAGGATAAACAAACCAACCAACAAGGAAAGTATTCTAGACTGGATCCTAGTTAATAACCAACCCCAACTGTACACAGCTGGTACTCTCCCTGATGACCTCAGCGACCATTGTCTATCCTATATCATAAAATATAAGGCAGGAAACCCTCACCAGCCCAAATATAAAACAATTAGAAGCAGGGAAAACTTTGATGCTGCTATATTCCAAAATGAATTAAAAGCAGTTGACTGGTCAAAACTAAAAAATCTAACATTAGAGGAGGCCATAGATCACTTTAACACTAAATTTCTAAGTATCCTTGATTCCCATGCTCCAGAACGTACAATAAAAACTAGATCAAATACAGCACCATGGCTCACAAAAGATACTACAGCAAAAATCAAAACTAGAAACAGAGCCTGGGCCAGCTGGAGAACAACCAAAGCCCCCACTTGATCATCTAAAATATCGTCAACTCAGGAATGATACAAAAAAATCTATTTTACTGGATAAAAAAAGTACCTACCAAAATCTCCTACAAAAACACCACAACAACCCTCAAAAGTTCTGGGCAGGCTTAAATCAACTACTTTGTCCAGGTCACTCCACCACCCCAACCCCGGCTAACTGCACCCATAGTTCCCCAGAGACAATAGCTAGCGCCTTTAATAACTTTTTCACTGAAACAATACAATCCCTAGCAAATCAACTAACCCCTTCTAACTTAAACTACATGCCTAATCTGCGTAATAATCATCCGGAATTTGGCTTCCAACCAATATCTACTAGTTTTATTGAAATACTTCTAAAAAAATCTAAAACCTACCACCCTTGCTGCTGACCTCCTCCCTGCAGAGTACCTGCAAATAGCTGCAGATGCCATTGCATATCCCATATCTATCCTCATCAACAGAACCTTATCCAAAAATGCTATCCCCTCCCTCTGGAAAATATCTCACGTCATCCCAGTCCATAAAGGTGGTAGCTCCTCAGACATATCCAACTATAGACCCATTGCCATTCTTTCCCCACTAGCCAAAATAATGGAGAAATGTGTACACAAGCAACTAATGCAATACCTTTCACAGAATAACTTACTGTCCGACTCCCAGCATGGTTTCAGGCCATACCACAGCACCACCTCAGCCCTCCTTTCCTTTACTACTGCCATAAACCAAAACAGGAATGACAATAGGCTAACCTCTGCCCTCTTTCTTGACCTATCAAAAGCCTTTGACATGGTCAACCATGAACTTCTCATTCTTTCACTAAAATCTATTTCCCTCAACAAGCCTGCTATCCAGTGGTTCCAGTCCTATCTGACTGGTAGACAGCAGGCAGTACTATGGCAGGGCAAACTCTCCAGCCAGTTACCTCTCACACTTGGTGTCCCTCAAGGGTCCATACTAGGTCCACTACTTTTCTCTATTTTTATCAACAACCTCCACACTGATATCCCTAAAGCCACCTGCATCCAATACGCAGATGATTCCGCTCTCATCTGCTCAGCCACCTCCCCATCTGACTTGCAAATCTTAACCCAAAATACATTTAACACTATTGAGAACTGGCTCACCAATCAATGCCTACTTCTGAACCCCAATAAAACTAAACTTCTACTCTTCTCTCCCACTAGTAGATCCACCACACTTTCATTCTCTGTCACATCTAACAATGGTACCACTATTTCCCCAGATACTCACACTAGACTGCTAGGGGTTATCATAGACAATAATCTCAAATTTGACCTACAGGTCAACAAAACCATACAGACCATCAACAAGAAGCTTGGATCACTGTATAGAAACAAGACATTTTTAACCCCACTGGCTAGGACTGCAATTGCCCAATCACACCTACTCTCTACTCTCTTATATGCCTCGCCTGTACTCTCAGACCTTAACAAATCCGAACTAGGTAAGCTGTCCCATAGCTACAATCATATTGCCAGATTCGTCACTGGCTCCACCTATAGAACCCACCACTGCCAGAACCTTAAACAACTAGAGTGGCTAGAACGGCCCAGCTTAATTCAATTCAATCAACTCTTAATAGCGCACAAAATTTTGTACCACCCTGAGGATATCCCCTCACTTAAAAATATTATTAAGGCATATAACAATCTAACATCCCTATGGTCAGCCGATAAACTACTGGTCCAAACCCACAAAGCTAATAACTCTGCTGGTGAATCCCTGTTTGCCAACTTCATTGGCAAAACCTGGAATTCGTTGCCAAACTGTATAACCCTACAATCTTCCAAATGTCTCTTCAAAAAAACCTCAAACAGTATCTCAAAGTGAATTGACTATGCCCATGTACCAACCCTGATTAAGTTATAAACTAAAAGCATATTCTGCAATTATCATAACGTGTAACTACATCACCAAGCTGTGCTGCCAATCTGATGTCTCTTACTTTTAATTCTCTGTCCATGACAATTGTGAGTCCCTACTAGGGAATCACTACTAACCCATTGTATATAATCACTTTGTTTTTATAATTGTTTACTAACTTCTGTGTAATCTATGTAAGTTTGTCTTTGTGGAGCTTTTCTCCCCGGGCCTCCGCTGATAATGGACATGTATCCAGTTGGACTATCCCGGTAAACAAATGTAAAATAAATAAATAAAATAATAAATAAATAAATTTGGCAAGCCTGTCCCAGCTCCCTGCAAGGAAATACCTGCAAGCTCTGGGATACATGGCCTCTTGCATTCTCATGATTCCATATGCAAGACTGCATATAAGGAAATTGTAATGGTACTTCAAGAACCTTTGGTGTCAACACACACAGGACCTGGATATGATAATTCCTCTGCTTCCATGTCTGCAGACAGAGTTTCTATGGTGGGCGACAGCCTATCTACAAAACAAGGGCATGCCTTTTTGCCCACCTCCTGCCATTCAAGTTCTTACTACGGATGCATCAGACTATGCCTGGGGAGCTCACCTGGATGGCAGATGCATACAGGGACGTTGGAACACCCAGCAGATGCACCTGCACAAAAACCTAAAGGAGTTGATGGCAGTTCAGCAGGCCTTACTAGCTTTCAAGCATCTTCTTTCTCCAGGAACTCTATTTGTCAGGACAGACAACATCACAGTCATGTGGTACATCAGCAAACAGGGAGGGACTCATTCTTACCCCCTGAGCAGACAGAGCATTATTCCCTGGTCCATAGCAGCATCCTTGGGCCTGCATCTCCTAGCTCAGTTTCTTCCAGGGAGGCTCAATGTTTTGGCAGACCAGTTGTGCAGACAGACCCTGGATCCTCACGAGTGGCAACTGAACAGAGCAGTCCTTTACAGCATCATTCAACGTTGGGGCACTCCTCAGGTGGATCTTTTCTCCTCCCCAGACAACCACCTTCTACCACTGTTTGCACCAGACAGCATCACAGCAAGGCCTGGAGAGTGGATGCTCTGTCCTTCCCTTGGACACTTCTGTCAGTTTATGCCTTGCCTCCTCTTCCTCTTCTTCCCAAAGTATTATTGAAGATAAGGGATGAAAGACCAAGGACTATTCTCATAGCTCCAGACTGGCTCAGACAGCACTGCTATCCACTGCTTCACAGTCTCTCCCAATTTCCTCCTTGGCATCTTCCTCTGAAACCAGATCTTTTGGTTCAGGAAGGGGGAAACATTCTACATCCTCATCTTCAGTCTCTCCATTTAGCAGCATGGCTCATTGCATGAATCAATCCATCTCTTCTTCCCTTTCCCAGCAGGTGGTCAATGCACTTCAGGAGGCCAGGAGGCTGAGCACTAGGAAGTCCTATGCTGGCAAAGGGGAAAGATTCTCTCATTGGATGCAGGCTAGAGGGGAATCTTCTTCTCAGCCTACTCTTCCTCTGATCCTGGAATACTTGTCTGATTTGCTTCAGGGTGGTCTTTCATTTTCCTCTATCAAGATCCATGCTTCAGCCATTTCTGCTCATTGTTCTTTTGAGTAACCCATTTTCTCTCATCCCCTGATGAAAATGTTTCTCAGAGGTGCTTGCAACTTAAAAGCTCCCAGAAGGGCACTTACTCCAGCCTGGGATCTTAATTTTGTTGTAGAGAAACTCACTCTTCCTCCTTTTGAGCCAGCTGCCACTGCAGATTTAAAGTTTCTCCCTTGGAAGACTGCCTTCCTTTGGTTATAACTTCAGCAAGGAGGGTTTCGGAGCTACAAGCTTTGATGGCTGTGGAGCCTTTTCTTATTTTCCATGCAGATCGTGTCTCTCTGAGAACCAATCCCTCTTTTATGCCTAAGGTGGTTTCTAGCCTGGCTCTTAATCAGTCCATACATCTTCCTACTTTCTATCCTAATCCTCGAAGTAGAGGTGAAAGGATCCTACATTCTCTTGATGTGCACAGACAGCTCAGGTTTTACCTGGACAGGACCAAAGACTTTCGGAAATCAGCACAGTTATTGGTCAGTTTTGCCCCTGGAGCTCAGGGAAAAGCTATCTCTAAGCAAACCATTTCTAAGTGGATTGCACATTGTATTACTTTCTGTTATTCCTTTCATAGCAAGGATCCTCCTCAAGGGGTTAGGACCCACTCCACAAGAGCAGATTCCACTTCTGCAGCCTTTTTAAGGGGTGTCCCTACTAAAGACATTTTAGAGGCTGCCACATGGTCTTCTGTTCACACTTTCACAAAGCATTATAATTTGCCTTTGTTTTCTAGAGCCAGGGCAGGGTTTGCCACTGCTGTTCTGCAGGGCATTCTCTCCAGTCCTTGATTCTGTTGGTGCCTCCTCCCTTTTCTCTGGGCTTTGGTAATCAACCCATTGGTTAGGACTGCAACAGTGAAACACGATGAACATAGTACAGTTGTGTACACTTACCATAAATGTAGATGTTCGAGTGTATTCACTGTTGCAGTCCTGGTTTCCCTCCCTCCTTCCCCCTTTTTGGTCCTTTCCTGTTCTCCTTTCCTAAGGTACAGGCTGAATCTGGTTTTATTTGCCAAAGTTTCTTTTGGCTTAAGCCTTGTATTTTGGGGACTCCTAACTGTTATGGCAAGAAAGACTGAGGAAGTGACATCGGCTGCTTCCTTTTGTATCGGATGTCCTGACATCCTTTACAAACGACAGCTGATGTCACATTTACTTACCTTTGGTATTCTGGCCGATTGGGGGCTACCGGGAGCCGGATAACCCCATTGGTTAGGACTGCAACAGTGAATACACTCGAACATCTACAGTTATGGTAAGTGTACACAACTGTACTTTTCTTTTTCTTGAACAGAAAACAGCCACTAGACAAGCAATAGTCAACTTTTACAAATCTCTAATGTGTAATTGTGAGGAAAGTTAAAGAAATAATGACCACACTCACCCCAACTCTCACATAAGCTATAGCAACTTAATGTGAACACCTTTGAAAAGGGTTGATTTTAGACTAGACAAAGCCCAGTGAAGATGCTGAAGATGGAGACCTCCTACTAAGTATGTGTGAAAAAACCCTTATACAGCTGGTGGTGTGGAGGCTGCAGGGCCAAATAAGCTCTGATGGTCTAGATGCTGTGGGCGAAATGTGTTTCTACTGCTTTCTATAAGACTTAGCCCCCCAATGGTGTGTGTGTGTGTGTGTGTGTGTGTGTGTGTGTGTGTGTGTGTGTGTGTGTGTGTGTGTGTGCGTGTGTGTGTGTGTATACAGATAAAATCAATGATACAGTTTTACACACACACTGACACTGCCCCTAGCATGCTACATCTATCACAAGACAGATAAAAATACACGCACTCACAAGCCACACTCTTACCTACATGGCATGTTTTTGGGGAGTTTGTAGAAATGAGAGCACCTGGCTAAAACCTGCAAAAAGACAGGGTGACTTTGCAGACTCCACACAAAAGAAGTCACAGTGAAGAACCTCACTGGAGAACAACGCACTGTAAGATAAAAATGAGTCATGCTGTGTCACTGTGCAAGTGATCAACTGCTTTCACATACATGCTGCCTAGGCTACCCATAATGCTCAGAGAATAAACTGTTCTGTAACTGGGTAAATACTCGGACTTCACCTCAGAGCCTCACAAATATAAAAAAATCGAACAGACCACAGTTGAAGAGTATATAGTTGAAACCAACGTTTAATACACAAAGTAAGCGCTTTCACGATCTGTAACTGACCGCTTCTTCAGACTTATACATTCAAATGAAATAATCATAGCATTTAAATAGTATCTCATCAAGTCAACAATTAGAGTAAATCAGTCAAGTCTATTAATCAAATTAATTAAACACTTAAAAGCACAGTAAATAAATTCTGTCAAAACATTTGAAACCCTAAAAACTAATAAAACAGCAAATTTATAAAAAAAAACAACTAAGCTAATAGCAGTAAATATATTTCAAAAAGCTTAGTGTTTAAGTGGTTTGGCTTTAAGGAAGGGTTTAAGTGACACTGCACCATTAATCCCTGGTAGTTTATCTGCCTGCAGCAGCAAAATCCATTTTTGTTCTGCTGCTTTCATCTTGTTCTTAATGTCACCACCCCTCATGCTTTGTTCTATAATTTCTAGCACTAAAAAGTTAAAAACATGTTGAGAGCCTTCTACTTGAACATGTCTTGCTAAGGCACTAGTTTCTTTAACATTATTTATATCTCTTAAATGCTCTAAAATGCTCTTTTTGAAACTTCTGTTGGTTTTACCAACATAAAATACATAGCATAATTTGCAGAAGCTAAGGTACACTAAATGTGTTCTGCAGTCAGCACAGAAGTCAATGTCTATGACAAACAAGTCAATGTCTATGACAAACTTCTGACTTGGATGTGTGAATGTAGTGTTAGAGTAAATAAACTTGCATGTCATGCAGTTCCTGCAGGGAAATTTTCCTTTTTCTCTGAGACAGCATATTATTATTTCTGCTAACCACTGGTTTATAACGTAATTGTCTTTTAAAGTTTTTTTTTATTCTTAAAAGAAAAACATGGTCTCTTGTCTATAACACCATCCAGTTCTTCAGTAGAATTTAAAATATTCCAGTTCCTCTCAAATATTTGA
The DNA here is from genome assembly GCF_019279795.1 of Protopterus annectens. Lineage (NCBI taxonomy): Eukaryota > Metazoa > Chordata > Ceratodontiformes > Protopteridae > Protopterus > Protopterus annectens. The sequence continues at coordinate 400,123,546 of NC_056744.1, forward strand.
CAAAACTTCTTGATATCACTAGAATAGGAAATAGGAAACCTAACTTTGTGTCTGTTTTCATTTTGTGTATTGTGAATGTCATTCGTACTCTCTGAAAAAAACGAAAGGAAAAGGAAATTACAGCTTCAGCACATTTCTCGAAGGATAATAGTAAAGCAAATAAAATTAGCAACAGTGAAGCCTCTACTTCGTCTTTTTTAGATCTGAAAAAGACTGTACAGACTCCTATTTTACCCTTTGTGCTCAACAATGCCCTGCCGATAAGGGAAAGATCCAAAAGCAGAGGGCAGAAGGGCAGGTATCATCAAATTCAAGAGGGACAAGCAAGCCAAAACAGGATGACGACTCGCAGCAGAAATGCCAAGACTTGGTAATTGACCTTTCTAATTTTGAATTAACTAGAGCACAAATTTCTCTGCTGAATAAGGGTTTATCCTTTATTACAGTGCAGAGAACAGTTATGACTGATCTGTTGAAAGAACTGAGACTGTTTGGGCGCACACTAACGCTCAAAACCATGTTTAAAGATACAGGTAATTTCGCCTGAAACTCTTTTTAAAAATCGAATTTATATGTACCTAAGGTTCATCCTTTTGTGAAAACTTTTGTAACAGTATGCAAAAAAAGATATTAGAGATGCTTTTAGTGAGAAAAGATCAGCTATGTTCTATAACTTAGATAAATCTAAAAATGAAGCCCTAACACAATTGAAGGCATTTTGTAGCATTGAAGTTAGACCTGTGGACAAGGGGGAAGTGTTGTAGTCACGGAGAAACAATTCTATATACAACAAATGATGTTTCTCTTAGATGATGTAGATACATACTTAGACATCTCAAGTACACAGGTGAAAGGTATCATTGATAGGGTGTCTGTGTATATTTTTGAGCTATTTGTGTCACAACAAATCACTGAGGAACTACTTAATTACTTCCAAGTAGAGCATCCGATTATACCCATGATTTATGGGTTACACAAGGTACACAAAAATATGACTGAGCCACCTATGAGACCTATTGTCTCCAGTAGAGGATGGGCCACAGAAGCAATATCCATCTATGTAGAGAAGCAATTGCACCCTGTGTTAGAAACTTGTAATACTGTTTTAAGAGACACCAAGATGTTTCTAATGTCTCTCCATAAGAAGATGGCAGAGATAAATGGTGAATATATATTTGTTACCATGGATATCACATCCCTTTTTACAGTAATACCTAATGCCTGGGGCATTGAAAGGGTACGTGACGTATTAAATACTAAAAAAAATCTATACATATACCAAAGTGAACTTGATATATAGCTTACTGGAGATAATTTTTGAAAACAATGTTTTTGTGTTTAATGATTGCTTTTACCTGCAAAAGATTTGCATAGGGAATGGCACAGCATGTGCCAACAGCTACGCCAACCTAGCTCTAGTCTCATGGGAGATGAATTATCTGTTGCATGGGAATAATTTCGTAGATAGTATCATCTGGTACATACGATTTGTGGATGATGTCTTCCTTCTGTGGGGAGATACTAGTAGTAGACTGAAACTTTTTATTGAATATTTACACAACAATATTGATTTTTTAAGATTTACATATAATTTTTCATCTGATGCTATTAACTTTCTTGATGTGACTATAAATAAAAAATCATCTACACAATTAGTTACCAGCCTATGTAGAAAACCTAGTAGAAAAAATAGCATTCTACATAAAACTAGTATGCATCCCAAACATGTTAACTAGAATGTAGTCAAAGGACAATTTATGAGAATGAGTAGACTGCATAATACGGATGATGGGCTGGATCAAGCAGTTTCCACATTAAAGGATGAATTTATAGATAGAGGCTACAATGCAGCAGATATAGAAACAAGTATTATTGATACGTATGAAGGACATAGTCACAGAGGCAAACCGTTTTTTTCAGAGAGTACGAATGACATACACAATACAGAAAATGAAAACAGACACAAAGTTAGGTTTCCTATTTCCTATTCTAGTGATATCAAGAAGTTTTGTCAAATATTTGAGAGGAAATGGAATATTTTAAATTCTATTGAAAAACTGGATGGTGTTATAGACAAGAGACCATGTTTTCTTTTAAAAATAAAAAATCCTTAAAATGACAATTATGTCATAAACCATTGGTTAGCAGAAATAATAATATGCTGTCTCGGAGAACAGGAGCATTTCTCTGCAGGAACTGCATGCAAGTTTATTTACTCTTAACACTACATTCACACATCCAAGTCAGAAGTTTGTCATAGACATTAACTTCTATGCTGACTGCAGAACACAACATTTAGTGTACCTTAGCTTTATTTATTTATTTATTTATTTATTTATTTATTTATTTGCATTTGTTAACCAGGTTGATCCAGCTGGGTAAGAATTACCCTTTTTCAGTGGAGACCCGAGGGGAAAAGCCCCAAACAGACATACAAATGCATACGAATAGAGACAAATTAACAATATTACAGAGGAAAACAATATTATGGGTACAATGGATAGGAAAAACAAACAATGCAAAATATTTATGAAAAGGTGTTCTGAGCAAGATCTCTGAATTAACTTAAAGAAGGCAAAGAAATGATGATTTAGGTGTGGAGTTAGTTCTGCAAATTATGCTATGTATTTTATGTTGGTAAAACCAACAGAAGTTTCAAAGAGCGCATTTTAGAGCATTTAAGAGATATAAATAATGTTAAAGAAACTAGTGCCTTAGCAAGACATGTTCAAGCAGACGGCTCTCAACATGTTTTTAACTTTTTAGTGCTAGAAATTATAGGCAAGGTTCAAATGACAAATTCACCACCGTAACAGGAACAGGGAAGCAAAAACTGAGGGTGATGCTACTCAATGCTAGAAGTCTAAATCTCAAAATGCACTCACTCGAGGCACTCCTTAAAATGGAGAACATCGATATCTGTGCAGTGACTGAGACCTGGTTCAAGGCTCCAGGGAGCAACCCTGCACTACCAGGCTGTAACTCATACCACACTTTTCGGCCATGTAACCTGGACCGGAACACCAAAGGCAGAGGTGTGTCCGTATTCATTAAGGATATCCACACCTCCAGGCTAGTTGCTCAGCATAATGCAGCCGAGGTTATCCAAGTGCAACTAACTCTGGGCAAAACTGCAATCCAAATTGTAGCTTGCTACAGATCACCCACCATGCTCCAGGATTCCACTCCTCTTTTCTTGATGTACTGGAAAATATTAGGGTTCAACCAAGCACCCTAATAATGGGCGATTTCAAGTACTCCACCATTAACTGGGAAAACTACTCATGTACCAACTCCTTCGCTCAACGCTTTCTGGAATTCATAAACTCCAATGCCCTGGATCAGCTTATCCACACCTGCACCAGGGGCAACAATATCCTAGATCTAGTCATTACCAACATGAGTGACCGGTGTTCCACACTTTAAGTCAACGCCTCATTGGTCCAATCCAACCATAAGCTAATTATCTATGATATCCACATCCTGCCCCCACCCCCCATTAAGGAAACCATGGTAAAACATTTCTCCAAAGCCAACTTCATGCTTCTTAAGACAGAAGTGGTGAACTTCATGACACCCATGCAGATGGACAATACAGTTACGACTACTGAATCCTACACAATTGCACTTTATAAGCACTTACATGAGTGCATGGATCGTGCTATCCCAAACAGAACCAAGATGCTATCCTCCAAAAAAAGGAAGCCAATCTGGTGGTCCCTTGCTATAAACAAACTGTACAACAGAAGGAAGAAACTGTTGCAAAGGAGAGTAAAATCCTATGAGTGGAGGAGCTCCCTGGTCAGCCTCAGTAAGAAGCTGCGATCCCTGATAAAATCCTCCAAAGCTAGTTACGAAAACAAAATTACCACTGATTCTAAAGACAACCACAAAGCATTCTATAGCTATGTCAAGAATCTCAATGGCAACACTCAGATCTGCTCTGAGTTACAGCACAATGGCACTAAATATACAGACCCAACTGATATTGCCAACATCCTAGCAGATAGGTTCAGTGCTAACTTTACCCCCCTCTCACCCCCTAAAGAGCCCATCTCTATACTGGAAGAATGCAGAGTTCCTGTAATCACGGCTGCACAGGTAAAAACCACACTCTCCAAAGCCAAGAACACAGCATCCATGGGACCTGACAACATCCCAGGCTGCGTTCTACATGAACTACAAAACGAACTGGCACTCCACCTAAGTACCATGTTCAATCATAGCCTCACCTCAGGCTTTGTGCCTGCTGAATGGCACACAGCAATGGTTAATCCCACTCCACAAGGGAGGAGCCACCACAGACCCCAGGAACTACAGCCCCATTAGCCTGACGAGCCTGGTCTGCAAGGCCATGGAACGTATCATCATGGAACTTATAAACAAAGACATTGGTAATCTCCAAACTCTGGACCCCACCCAGTTCGGGTTTGTAAAAGGCAGATCATGTCGCCTAAACCTGACAGACTTCTTTGAAGCAGTCACCAAAGCCATAGACAAGGGTAAGGTGGTTCACACAGCCTATCTAGATCTTGCCAAGGCTTTCGACACCATCCCCCACTCTGGAATTATAGATAAACTCACTCAACTGGGTATAAATCCCTTTGTCACAAGATGGATTGCCAACTGGCTCACTGACAGAACCCACACTGTGAAAGTAGCAGACTCCAAATCCAACTTCAGACCAGTGACAAATGGAGTACCACAGGGTTCAGTCCTGGATCCTCTCCTGTTTGGTATCTACTTGTCTGAAGTACAGGCTAACACAGAAGGTCCTTGGCTAATGAAGTTCGCAGATGACTGCAAACTAGGAGCCATAATCGAAACTCCTAACGATGTGGACATCCTACAAAAGGGCCTCACTGAGACAGATGCCTGGTGTCAAAGCCATAGCCTCAAGCTCAATGCCAAAAAGTGCATTGTCATCCCCTTTGGTAAAAACTCTGTACCCATGAATTACAACATAGACGGTAGTATACTTAACACTGAAAGTGTGATAAGAGACCTTGGGAAACAGGTAGACAGTAGTCTCTCCTTTGATAATCATATCGCCACAGAAGTCAGGAAATCCTTCTACGTGGCACACCTCATCACAAAAAGTTTCTCATCCAGAAAAAAAGAGGTCATTGTTCCCCTCTACTCATCACTCATTAAACCCATTATAGAGTACAACGTCCCTTTTGGTATGTACCTCACAAGACATCTACAACAACTGGAAAGGCCGCAGAAATACCTCACAAAGAGGATTACCGGCCTCAAACAGATGCCCTACGCAGACCGTCTCAAAAAACTCCAGCTTTACTCCGTCACATATCACCTATTCAGAGGTGATCTCTTCCTAACATACAAAGCTATGTCAAACCCAGAGCTGTTGGACATGCTCCACTTAAAGAAATCCCAATCCCTCCGAGCTACATGCTCTAGGGACTTAAACCTTGTCACCACAATAAACAGAACATGCCGGAGGGATAGATTCCTGTCCCAGAGACTTCCCATACTCTGGAATAAACTACCTATCTATATCAAACAAAGCTCCTCATTAGCACTCTTCAAGAAAAATCTTGATGATTGGATGTGAAATAGGGAATTCACCGCGGGGATCACCTCTGTGGCTCTGCTCGACAGTGGCACAGGAAAATAATTTTCTTGGGTGGCAAAAGCCAGGGTACCTTTTTGGCTGGAGTTGTATAGGCCCCAGGGCCTATAGCCTAGTACCTACGTATGAACCTATGAACAAAGCATTAGGGGCGGTGACATTAAGAACAAGACGGAAGCAGCAGATCAAAAATGGATTTTGCTGCTGCAGGCAGATAAACTACCAGGGATTAATGGTGCAGTGTCACTTAAGCCCTTCCTTAAAGCCAAACCACTTAAACACTAAGCTTTTTGAAAGATATTTATTGCTATTAGCTTAGTTGTTTTTTATAAATTTGCTGTTTTATTAGTTTTTAGGGTTTCACATGTTTTGACAGAATTTATGTACGGTGCTTTTAAGTGCTTAATTAATTTGATTAATAGACTTGACTGATTTACTCTAATTGTTGATTTGATGAGATACTATTTAAATGCTATGATTATTTCATTTGAATGTATAAGTCAGAAGAAGCAGTCAGTTTCAGATCATGAAAGTGCTTACTTTGTGTATTAAACAGTGTTGGTTTCAAATATATACTCTTCAGCTGTGGTCTGTTTGATTTTTTTATTATATTTTGATACCCAAAATACTCATTTATTGCTACAGTACTGCATATTTAATGAACAAATAATTGGAAATGTAAATAACTGCAAAAACAAGGATAGACACCAGTTATCAGTGCAGCATTTTTCCAGCACTATGTGTTTCATTTCATACCATACAGTGCCATATAAACACATTGTGGTACAATATATTCATATATTTATTAACAAATAGCATATATGCATAATATTTCTGGAAAATAGCTCACATTTTCTCTGGTACCCAAAGCCAGATTACGGTCAAAGGGGGCCCTATACAAAGTAATGGCTGGGGACCCACGCATGCACAGCACCTCCCACAGCCATTCCAGTGGCACATTACTTGGCTATTTTTCCTTAGTTATAACATTGTTCAAACCTCTCAGTGTCCATACTATTTTATTCTTTACTTCTGCAGTGATTACAGCTGTTTGCATTTAATTCAAAACTTTTATTTCAAATTTTATAGCACAAACACTGATAGACATTTGCTAAACAAAACAGTACAGTCTCACAGTGAAAACAGACTTAACATTAACAGTAAACTTCTCTGGCCTTGAAACTCACATTCATTGAATGGCATTGAAACCCACATTCAAAGACAATGCATCTGGCCAGTGGTGGAAAAAGTTTGCCTTTGGGCTGTTTTCAAACCATAGGCACCTTGCCACATTTTTAGGACTTACTGATTGTATTAAATTAGATTCCTTGTATAGTACAGCACCACTTGTTAGGTTGTGTTTTACATTTGTAGTTTTGAACATTTTTCCAGTAAGCAATGAAACAAAATGTATGACCCAATGACGACAAAACTGCTCATTTTAGAACATTTCAACCATAAAAGGCCACTCGATCTTCTGTCATTGCAATCCAACAATATCAGTCAATGTACACAATCTCGGCAGAGGTAAAAGTCATCTGAATAATTCCACATTAAAGAGGTCTGTAACTAACGAAGAGGTTGATGCTAGCAAACAGCTTTATATTTCAGTGTTTCATCTACAAATTCAGTTCCTGCTGCCCTTGAAGAATACATTTCCTATGTTACAAAAGAAAAATCAGTAAGCTGATAATATTGCAAATGGGAATGGAGGGCAAGTGGACAACATGTTCATAGTTATTAGGAACCCCATCTACATCCTGTGGGAGTACAATCCACAGCCTTCTGCATCAAAAGCAAGTATGCTACCTGTTGTGCTACTAACACTGCTTTTAAATTTTAAGCACCAATAGTGATGACCATTTGCTAAACAAAACAGTTGCACATTGAAAACTGATTTAGTATGAGTAGTAGTAAACGTCTTTACCCTTGAAGCTCGCATTTCCATAAAATGCACTGAAGCTCTCAGTTCCTTGAAAATGCACTGAACCAAGTAAACAACCCTGAATATCACCAGTTCCTCCCTTTGTAAAATAATTTCACAACCTGTTACAGCTTAAAAAATGAGTAACTAAAAATAACTGTTATCTCTACAGACATTGAGTTAGAAGAAACAGAGCCAGATCATAGTCAAATGAGGCTCTACACACTCACACACACACACACACACACACACACACACACACACACACACACACACACACACACAGTCCCCAATCCAACCCCCACCCGCAGCCATTCCTGTGTCCTATTAGTTGGCTATTTCTCTCCCATTACCATAAACACCGTTCATGTTTCTCAGTGTGCATACTGCTTTCTGCTGTACTTCTACAATGCTTACAAATACTTGGATTTAATTTAAAACTTTTATTTCAGATTTTATAGCACAAACACTGATAGACATTTGCTAACAAAGCAATACAGTGGTAACAGTGAAAACAGACTACTCACTAAACTTATCTGCCCTTGAAACTTACATTCATAGAAATGGCATTGAAATCCACATTCAAAGAAAATGCATCTGGCCAGTGGTGGATAGAATTTACCTTTGGGCTGTTTTCAAGTTATAGACCCCTTGCACACATTTATGTGTTCTTTGATTCACCTTCCTGATTGTATTAAATTATATTCCTTGTATAATACAGCACCACTTGATAGAACATGTTTTAATTTATTTTTCAGTAAGCAATGAAACAAAAACGTATCAACCAATATTGACAAAACTGGTCAATTCAGAACATTTCAACCATAAATGGCCACTGAAACTTTTGTCATTACAAACTATAATACTTACCTTATAGCTTTAGGACACCTTAGGAAACCTTGTAAACTGCAATGACCTCGCTACGTTCGCCCTTGCTATGCTCGGGCTCTCTTCGCTCCCCTCCCTGCCCCCAATTTCCTCCCGCCCCCAGTACCTCTAAATTTATAGTACTTTAGCCACTCCCCCACTTTCTAGATCCTATCTGCTTTCATCTGGGATAATTCCTCCCATCCCCATTCTTCTACCTACATTTTAATAGCACTTATTAGCTTTCATCTGTCATTTTCCCATCCCCTTCCAGTACCTTTACCTCATCACTCTATCTTCTGGTGTTGCATCAACAGGTAAAACAGTTCCTTAACTCACTAGCTGAATCACAGATAATGATATACTTCTCTTTACTACCCCTCTTGTTCGCACCATACCTCCTTACCTTGTATGAAAACCAGTTTCTCACAGGATATCAGGTCCCGAAAGGCCATACTATCACCCCAGCTTTAAATCCTCCCACCTTCAACCATAGTTACAGTACCAGGTCCTATCCAACATCTTGTTCAGTCTATCAACATCTCAACCCCAGGCACATTAGCTCTAGTTCCAAACACTACCACAAACTAATAAACAAATTCCTGAAGTTCATCACCAAGTATAAACTTAACCTAATACTTGGTGGTGATATTCACTCCAACCCTGGCCCACCCACTTCAGATACACATACCCACTCTACTTGCAATCTAAGCTACAAAGCTACAATTAATAGGTCAACTAACTCTCTCCTAGCCTGTCATCTCAATATTAGAAGCATTAATAACAAGGTACATGAATTGCATGCACTTCTGGATGTCCACTTCCCTGAGATTCTCTGTTTATCTGAAACCTGGTTAAAACCTAACACTACAGACAATGAAGTGTTACCACGTGGGTACAACATACACAGGCTGGGTTGTGCTTCGAGGAAGGGGGGTGGGGTAGCTGTACTCTATAAATCTGAGTTGAATGTCACCATAGATGTAATACAACCACCTCAGATTAATAACTCGTAGATTCTTGCCACCAAATTGCAACTTAATAAAAATAAATGTATTAATATCATCTGTATGTGCATTCCCCCAAGTAACAATATATCTACACTTGAAGATGTCCTGCACTGGCTATCATGTCACTATCCCCAAGAAGCCCTACTACTTGGAGACTTTAACATAGACTGGGGCACCTGTTCCTCAGAATTCCCAACCACCCATATTAACCTGCATGCATTTACACAAATCATATCCACCCCTACCAGGAAAAAGAAAGCATACTTGACTGGGTACTCATAAATAGTCACCCCCAACTGTACACCTCTGGTACCCTCCCTGATGGCCTAAGTGATCACCTTCTCACATATGTAATTAAGCACAAAGCCATTAATTCCCAACAACCCTTACTCAGAAAGGTTAGAAACAATAAAAACTTTGACCCTGCCAAATTCCAACAAGAGCTAAACTCATGTAATTGGTCTATTCTAAAACACCTCCCCTTAGAGGAAGCAGTAGCATATTTTAACAACAAATTCCTTGAGATCCTTGATTTGCATGCACCTGTTCGTTCAAAGAGCACAAAGGCAAAAACTGCGCCATGGCTTTCGAAAGAGTCTAAACTCAAAATTACCCTTAGAAACAAAGCATGGGCTTTATGGCGTTCTTCTAAAGACCCCCAAGATCACATTAAATACAGGCAATCCAGGAATGAAACTAAAAAATCCATTTAACAAGACAAAAAACAATACTACTGTAATTTACAGACAGTAAATGAAAATAACCCTCAGAAGTTTTGGGCAGGTTTAAATAATCTACTACATCCTGGGCAAACTTCAACCCCAGTCCCTGCTGCTACTATTGATAAAACCCCCGAAGATGTTTCTGACAGTTTTAACCGATTCTTTACTGAGACAATTCAAGCCCTAGCTAGCCAACTACCTCCTAGCTCCCCTGGTCCTGAAAGTAGCACCCCTAGAAACCTACTCGCATTCAGCTTCCAACCAGTTGCCACTTCACTTATTCGTACTTTGATCAAAAAATGAAAACCCACTACACTTTCTGCTTATCAACTCCCTGCCGAGTACCTACAAAAATCAGCTGATGCTATTGCTTACCCAGTCTCAATACTAATCAGTCGAACCATCTGGAAAATATCCTATGTAATCCCACTTCACAAAGGAGGCAGCTCTACTGAATTCTCCAATTATAGGCCAATAGCTATACTCTCTCCACTTGCAAAGATTATGGAAAAATGTATTCATAGACAACTCATGCACCACCCAATCCAGAATCACCTTATGGCAGATACTCAGCATGGCTTTCGTCCTCATCACAGCACTACTTCAGCCCTCCTAGCCTTTACCAACACCATAAATCATAATCGCAGCAATAATTATATATCCTCAGCCCGCTTCTTGGATCTTTCCAAGGCATTCAATATGGTTGATCACCAACTTTTAATCCACACCCTGAAAACATTCTGTCTATATACTAGAGCCCTTCAATGGTTTCAATCCTACCTGAATGGTCAATAGCAGGCTGTCCTCTGGCAGAACAAACTCTCTAACCTTCTACCTAACACCCTTGGAGTACCACAAGGCTCTATACTAGGGCCCTTGCTGTTCTCCATCTTCATTAACGACCTTTATACTGTCATCCCAAAAGTCAACTGTATCCAATATGCTGATGATTCTACTTTGATTTGCTCGGTCACATCTCCAATAGAGTTATGGTCAGCTACCCAGACCACCTTTAATACAATAGAAAACTGGCTTTCTGAACGTCATCTGATCCTAAATCCCAAAAAAACTAAAATGCTGTTATTTTCACCAACACGTACATCTACCGCTTTCACCTTTACCATAAATTCAGATGATGGCACAATAATCTCCCCTGACCCCTCTACAAAACTATTAGATGTCATCATAGATAATAATCTAAAATTCGACCTACATGTTAACCAAACTATCAAAACCATCAATAAAAAACTAGAGTCACTTTACAGAACAAAAGCCTTCCTAACCCCTCCAGCTAAAATTGCCATAGCTCGCTCTCACCTTCTTTCAACCCTTCTGTATGTATCCCCACTATTCTCGAATTTAAACAAGACTGTTCTTAACAAACTCTGAATTTGCTACAACCACATTGCCAGGTTTGCCACTGGGCTGCCTTTTAGGACACATTATTAAATCAATCTAAATCAGCTTGGGTGGCTTGAACTACCACCCTAATCCAGTATTACCAACTGATTATGGCCTATAAAATCCTCTATAATCCAGACAATACTCCTGCACTTAAAAATATTATCACCCCCTATAACAATCCTAGACCGCTTCGATGCTCTAACAAACTACTAATTCAGACTAGCAAAATTAATAACAAAGCTGGTGATTCTCTCTTTGCAAACTATGTAAGTAGATCCTGGAACTCTCTTCCAGCTGATATTACCTTACTTTCCACCTTAGGTCAATTTAAAACTAGACTCAAACAACATTTATCACTTAACTGGATATGTCAATGTATCAAGCCTGGCTAACTTTCTCTAGAATGTAACAAGATACAGCTTACGCCACCAGCTCTGTAGTCTTGGGATACCGGTAACCTCCACCAATTAAAACGAAAATACAGGCAGCACACTTTGACCATAAAATCCACTGTTTATTGTAAAACACGATACAGCCATAAAATCAAAAAATTGTTGAGCGCTTTCACTCGTTCAAATTACAGGCTTCATCAGAACTGAATTACGTCCTTAGTTAAAACCCAGTTTAAATAAAATTTTTGGCGCCAAACAGTACACACAAATTTAAAGCCATACTACACCAAAAATATAACTACATTAACGTACTATATATCTAAATGTATTTTCATATAGTAGAAATACTGATAAATAAATTGCTAATAATAAAATACTTACCATTAAAAAATGCATACCATTTAAGAAGTTTTGTCTAAAAAAATGTTAATATTAAAAAATATATTATGCTAAAAATAAATGCTGAAAAATGAATATTAAAAATCCTTAAATAAGCAAGGGTTTAATTAAAATTATTATCATTTAAACCAGGAGCCGTAGAGGCATCTGTAAATAATTGCCACCACATTTCACGAAAAGATAAATAGCCTTTACTGTCACCCCCTCTGGGGTCTGACTTAATAATGTCAACTATATCAAAAGTGAAATGATGGTCTAGTCCAAACTGTTTTATATGTCTATAAAGAGCATTCTTTTCATCGCTCATTTTAATACAATACATGTGATCATAAATATGCTTATTAAATTGCCTCTCGGTCTTTCCAATATAGAAAGCTGAACATGTAACGCATAATGCGATATAAACCACAAATTTGGTTCTACAATTTCCTTGTCTAAATTTGATGTAGGATCTCGTAATATTATCTAATCTGACCCCTTCATCGGTGTTAATCAAAAAACACCAGTTACAATTTCCACATTTTTGAGTATGTTTAAGTGTATTGTATACTTGTATAGGTCCCCTCTCCAAAAGTCTTTTAATGTTAGGACCCATTTTATTAACAAATCAAGGACTATGTCCGACAATGTTAGCCACATATGTATCAGCCTGAATAATATTCCAATTTTTGTTTAAAATTTCTTTGATCTTAAATGTATGTGGTCCGTACTCAAGTATACAAGCTCTACTATAATTCGTAGACTTAGGGGTACTGAAATTTAACTTGTTACTAATGTGGGAATTCTTGTAGGCTAAACCTAATAACGGGGTATATATAGTCCCCCAACCCTTCACTACTTGATTTTTTACTTTGTTCATCATTTGTATATCATAGCCTCTATCTTTAAATATTTTATTTATTTATTTATTTATTTTACATTTGTTGACCGGGCTAGTCTAGCTGGATATATGTCCATTTTCAGTAGAGGCCCGGGGAGAAAAGCTCCAAACATGAATATTGAGACAGTTAACAATACATAGAACCATTAAGAATCAATACAGAGGTAGCAATGGTCTAGTGAACAGTTATAATAATACATTTGTATACTAAACAGTATTAGTAGAAATTAACTAAACAATTCTATAAAAAACTAAGCTAAAAACAATTCTACAAATCACACTAGAAGGTATGAGCAAGTCTTAGTTATGGGAAAGAATATATATGTCATTGTCTTATTCAAGAGGAAGAGTAGTACTACGATTTGGAAGTAAAGGTTAAAGGAGAAGGGATAGGGTTAAGAATAGAAGGGGAAAAAGATGTCAGTCTGGGTTAGTACATGGACAAAGCCAATGAGCTTTCAGATGTTCTTTAAGATGTTTTTTAAAAAGAGAAGTAGAAGCAAGGGTAGATAATTCAGCAGGAAGCTGATTCCAGAATTTTCCTGCAGTGTTTGAGAAAAGTGAATCCCTGGCTTTGTTGTTGGCTTTATGTGAGGAAACTAGAAGCTTGTTAGCAGAGCGTAGTGTAGCTAGATTAGTGTATGCTGTAATTAGATTAGTGAGGATAGGGGTGTTGTTAGGGTGGTACAGGGTCTTGTGCGTAATAAGTAATTGTTGAAAGAGTATCTGTTTTTTCAGTTCTAGCCATCCAGGTTGTTTGAGGTTAAGGCAGTGGTGAGTTTTAAAGGGGGAACATGTGATGATTCTAGCTATACTATTATAACAGGTGGAGAGTTTGGCGAGGTTGTTTTTGAATAGGTTGGTATATATAACAGAGGCATAGAAGAGGGTAGAAATAAGGTGGGTTTGGGCAATTGCTTTCCTTGCAGAAGGGGTAAGGAAGGGTTTTATTCTATAGAAGGTGCCAAGTTTTCTGTTAACAGACTTTATAGTGGAGTTTATGTGTTCATCGTAGTTGAGATGATTATCAATAGTTATACCTAGTAGGCGGGTTGTAGTCTCTGGGTTGATGTTGGTACCATTGTTAGAGGTTAAAGAGAAGAAAGGAATGGGTGATTTATGAGTAGGAGTAAAAAGCAGTAGTTTTGTTTTTTTGGGATTAAGGAGGAGGCAGTGTTGCATAAACCAGTTTTCAACATTCTGAAAAGCAGTTTGGGTGAGGGAGTGGAGAGAGGATATATTCTTGGCTGTGCAGATTAAAGTGGAGTCATCAGCATATTGAATGCAGGTGGCTTGAGGTAAGTTGATGTGTAAGTTATTAATAAATAAGGAGAAGAGTAGGGGACCTAAGATAGAGCCCTGGAGTACTCCAATATTTACTGGAAGTCGTGAAGACAGATTGTTATGCCAAAGTACTGCTTGCTGTCTATTTTCCAGATAAGACCTAAACCATTGTATGGCTTGAGGATCGAGAGAGTGAGCCTTTAGTTTGTTTAATAGTAGGTTATGGTTAACCATGTCAAAGGCTTTTGACAGGTCAATGAAAAGAGCAGAGGAGAAAGAGTTATTGTTACGATTTCTGTATATAGAGTCGGTAAAGGATAAAAGGGCAGTAGATGTGCTATGGAATGGCCTGAAGCCATGTTGGCAGTTTGCCAGTAGGTTATTTTGTAGTAAGTGGTTAAGCAGTTGTTTGTGAATACATTTTTCCATTATCTTAGCTAATGGGGAGAGTAGAGCAATAGGACGAAAGTTACAGAGCTCAGTAGATGGTCCTCCTTTATGTAGAGGGATGATATGGGATATTTTCCATAAAGCAGGGATTTTGCCCTCAGAGATAGTTCTGTTAATAAGGATTGAGATGGGATAGTCTATGGCTTTTGCGACAATTTGTAGGTATTCAGATGGGAGATGGTCAGCAGAAGGGGTGCAAGGTTTCAATTTTTGAAGACGCTTGCAGATGAGAGAAGTAGATACAGGTTGTATTTGAAAGGTGGGTAGAGAAGTATTGCATTTATTAGGTTGGGTAGCAATGGGGGGGTGGTAAAGAATTGGCTAGGGTTTGAATGGCATCTGTGAAATAGTTATTAAAGGCATCGGGGATTAGGTTGGAGTTGCTATTGTTGAAACCGGTTGGGTCAGGAATAGTAGTGTGACCTGGCTGAAGAAGTTTGTTTATCCCAGACCAGAATTTTTGTGGAGTTTGTTGATTGGTTTGTTGAAGGTGTAGGAAGAAATCTTTTTTGTCTCTAAGAATATCCTTTTTGGTGGAATTTCTTAGTTGTTTAAATTGGAGGTGGGTTGTTGTACATTTGGTAGATCTCCATTTGGTCCAGATTTTATTTCTGAGGAGTATCTTTTGCCTAGTTTGTTTTGTGAGCCAAGGGGCAGATTTGGTTTTTATTCTAGTGGAGCGATAAGGTGCATAGGAGTCTAGGATTTGAAGAAAATTTGTATTAAAATAGGTGACAGCTTCGTCTAGTTCTAGATAGGTTAGTGGTGACCAGTCACATGCTTGCAATTCGGTTAAGAAGCTGTCTGGATTAAATAATTTTTTTAAGCGGGAGGTTTTGAGATTATGAGTAGTTGCAATATGGACTTTTTGTCTAATAATGTAGGTAAGTACGTGGTCACTGATATCATCTGGAAGGGTACCTGGAGTATAAGATTCAGGGTGGTTATTAATAAGAATCCAGTCCAGAGTACTTTCCTTGTTACTAGGTTTATGGATTCTTGTAGGAGTTGTTATTAATTGTGAGAATCTGAAGAGGTTTATGTGGTTGGTAGGGTTTAGAGAACTACAAGTGGACCAGTCTATGTTAACGTCACCAAGTACAATGGTCTCCTGGGGTAGTTGGGTAGAGAGGTGACTCAGCAGGTTCTCTAGAGAATGTGTGTTATTACCTGGAGGTAGATACATGCAGATTATATAGATAGATTTGGAGTTATTGATTTGGAGTTTGATAGATAGGGTTTCAGATTTAGAGTCTAATGATGGAAGCACATTAATGGGGGAAATTTGGAGATTAGATTTATAGAGAATGGCTAACCCCCCACCTTTTTTTATTTTACGGTCATTTCTGAGGATGTTATAGCCAGGAGGGCTAATTTCCTGGTCTAGAGTAGATGGTTTTAGCCAAGTTTCTGTAAGACATAGAATGTCAAATGAATGGATATCTAGGAGTGCATGCAGGTGGGAGATTTTATTGTTAATACTTCTAATGTTAAGGTGAGCTATCAGAAGGGAGTTAGATGGATTCGTAATTGTAGAAAGTATAGGTACTGTAAAATTGGTAGGGTTTGGATGAATGTCGGGGTCAACCGTGCACAGATTTTGTTTTTGATAACATAGTAATATAGGCAACTTCTTCCAGCATAACAGAATGTGATGATGTCATTCTTACGGCTTGGACTAATTGACCTTTAAATATATTTCTCATGAATGTTTTAGGATGGTTGCTGGAATATTCAAGATAGCTATTAGAAAAGGTGGACTTTCTATGTATTCTGGACGCAAAATGAGTACTTTCCTTAAAAAATGAAGGTATCTAAATACGCTAACCCTTCCTGACTATGGGAAAAAGTAAATTTAAGAAAACCACTACTAGAATTAATATAATCTAAGAATTTATGAAGACACTCTTCACTACCTTCCCGTAATATATAAATATCATCCAGGAAGCGTGAATAATATTTGATGTATCTATAATATTCACATTGAAAAATAGTAGATTCTTCCCAATCAAGCATAACTAAGTTTGCAAATACTGGGGCACACGCTGCACCCATCACCACACCCTTAGTCTGTCTAAAAATTTCACCTTCAAAATAAATATAGTTATGCTCAAGCACCATGCTCATCCTATCCATGATGAGACATATTTTATCCCAATCATAATCTGCATATTTTCTCATACTTCTAACAAATGCCTCTAAATCTTCATCTTTCGGAATACAAGAATATAAGTCTATTACATCGATGGTAACAAATAAAACGTTTTCATTAAAGGCAGATGTAGGATACTGGGACAAAAATTCCCATGAATCTTTCACTAGATGCAGGGTTTTCTCATAAATAGATTTTAACATAGTATCAATAGTTACCCCCAGAGGGAAGGTTTTAGATCTACTGCCAGAAACAATTGGTCTAAAAGGAGGATCCTCTATGCTTTTATGAATTTTGGGTATACCTACTAATGTTGCAGCTACTAGATGTTCGACTTTTAAGAAATTATAAGTGTCTAAGGTAATACGTTTATCAATTAAAAATTCCTCAATATGTGAATTGATTCTTCTATATGCTAAATTTACTTCATTTAAAGACACAACTTCATAATTATCAGTAGAATGTAAAATGTCAAATATCTTAGAAGAATATGTCAACTGATCGTACAAAACAATACCTCCACCTTTATCTGGTGTCATTACTCGAATTGTTCTATCATTCCTTAGCTCTTTTAAAATTTCTACTTCATCATCTGATAAATTACATTTAATCTTATTACCCCTAAGAAAATTGTTTAACTGATAAATTTGCTTAACCACAGACTTCTCAAATACTGCTATAGTTGGATGGTTGACTGGCATAAACGTAATTTTCTTTTTCAAAGTACTGAGACCTTTTTTACTATATGGTCCTTTATCTTTAGTATTATTAAACATAACAGCCAAATTTAATTTTCTGGTATATAATTTAACTTGACTGATATTGTCCACTAATTTGAAATTTGTGGTAGGAATATATTTTAAACCTTTGGAAAACAGATTAAAATGAGAAACGCCTAACTCTACATCCGTGTAATTGTAAATCTTAAACTGTTTATACCTGTTAATAACACCTACAGTAGTAATGCCTAATCAGTTATCTGTAGTTTTATGACCACACAAGTCAGCATCCTCTAAGTCATATACTGTAGTTTCAATCGCATCCCCTTGTGTCATTCCATTCACTCCTATTGATAATATTGGGTTTTTTTCCAATTCCCGCCTCATTTCCAGTCCCTTGTCTTGCCGTCCCTCCTGTTGTTCCAAAAATGTGAATTCCTATCATCCTGATTATAAACATCGTTCTTTTCATAACCATAATGAGTAAAATCATGCCTATCATCAGTATTATGTCTCCATCCATAAACTGTACCATTATTATACAGTTTATGGATGGAGACATAATACTGATGATAGGCATGATTTTACTCATTATGATTATGAAAAGAACGATGTTTATAATCAGGATGATAGGAATTCACATTTTTGGAACAACAGGAGGAACGGCAAGACAAGGGACTGGAAATGGGGCGGGAATTGGAAAAATCCCCAATATTATCAATAGGAGTGAATGGAATGACACAAGGGGATGCGATTGAAACTACAGTATATGACTTAGTAGAGGATGTTGACTTGTGTGGTCATAAAACTACAGATAACCGATTAGGCATTACTACTATAGGTGTTATTAACAGATGTTAAGTTGTCAATCTCACCTTCATTCTTGCTGGATGGGTTCGGAGCCGAACCTCGGCTCCGACTCGGCCGAATACTAAAGCTCGAGAGCTATTTTTACCAGCTCGAGGCTATCCTATGTCCAATAATGCTAGGTGAAATATACCCAGATCTCGTTTGCCGCTTAGCTGCGAGGTTGCGTTTTCACCGGCTCCAGGTCATATATTTTTATTAATAACTTTTGAGGTAGTTTTTAGTCAGTTTTTTATCCTTTTTTGTTCCTTTAGTATCAGTGTAGTTAGCGACTAGTCTCCCCCCCCCTTTTAGTTGCTAATCTCCCTTTTTCTCCACCCTTAAGGTGGTTGGGCCTCTGACCCTCCCCTTGTAGTACAGTTTTCCCCTGGTTGTTCTGTGTGTGTGTGTGTGTAGAATTCTGTCCTTCTACTTAGTGGTAGTTCCCTCTTTTATAGTAATTGTTATTATAGTTTAGGGTATTGTGTGTTGTTTTTTGTTCAGTATGTCTAAGGATACTAAGGTATCGGGTTTCAAGAAGTGTGACTCGTGCTGTCAGAAGATGTCTCTGACAGACGGTCACACTTCTTGTGTGTATTGTTTGGGCCCTCTGCACCTGCAGGACTCGTTCCATCTGCCATGCTTTTAGCCCTAGTGTCTTACAGGAGCGCAGAAACAAACTTATACTTAGAGGCTTGTTAAAGCCTGAAGATTCCCCGGCTAAGACTATGGCTGGGAAACCTTCAAAGCCCGCCAAATCGTCGGCTCCATGTTCGGATCCGGCGCCGAGCAGTACTCTTGCTGCCTCATCAGTTCCGGCTGGAACCGAGGCATCTAGACCTGAGTCGGCTGAGCCATCCCCGAGCAGAAAGCGCTCTAGGTCTCCGTCTCTCAAGTCGGTTAGATCGGCTCTGAAGTCTCCACTCTTGTCGGAGCGGAGCCATAGATCTCATTCCTCTAGGTCTTCCAGGCTTTCGGACCATGACCTCGAGAGGGTAGTCAGCCGGCTTTTAAAGTCGCAGGCACTGGCCCAGTTGCTACATAGCCCGGCTCAACAGACAGGGGCTACTCCTACACCCGCTCAAGTTCCTCCTCCGACTACCCTGCTGAGTTTGGAGCCGGAGGTCGTCGAGGTGCGTACTGTGGGGGCGTCGGAACCGATCCCCCTGTTGTCGGTTCCTTCACCGGCTTTGATCCCGTCCTTGGCTCCGTCCTTGGAGGGATCCGGGCGCCGAGACTCCCTCGTCAGCTCTGAGGGGGCGAGTGGCATCGGATCCTTGTCCGACCCCGCTCTCCCTCTTGGAGCTTCGGCGCAGGTGAGTTCAGCCCCGACATCGGCCTCGGAGCCGTCCCTCTCGGTGCCGGGGGGAGTTCTCATCTCCTCGGAGTTGGGTCCTTCTTCCCTGCCTGACAGGGGTGCCTTTGAGGTGATGAGGAGCGTGCTGGCTCCCATACTGGCACCACGATCGGCCTCTTCGGCCCCCTCCCTCCACGGTGCCTGCTTCGGCCCCTGCCTACCCACCTGACCCCAAGCGAGGAGAACCGACACTCCAGGCTGCCCCATTGGGCCTTTCTTCCTCTTCCAAGGCCTCCCCTGACCCTGCGGGGGAACCCCCTCGGAAGAGGACATGTAAGAGGAAACATATTGACTCTCCTGAGTCAGTGACATCTGACACCGACCTGGATGATTCAGAAGGGTCCCCAAGGTCCCCCTCTGAGGATGTCTCCTTCTCTGACATCTTAGAGATCCTCAAACAGAGGGGGAACTGGTCTGGCCTTAACCCATCTGAGGACGAGTTGGTGTACCTGGATGCCTTCGGTTCTCGCCCTTCCACCTCCTGGGTGTCCCCGCCTTTCGACCCACTTATGGAAGTAGTGGCTCGTAAGGCGTGGACGGCTCCGGATACTATGGAACCAGCTCCCCGGAGGCCCACAAAATTTATTACTGCTCCCACAGATAAGCAGTTTCTTTCCAAGGGTGTCCCCGTGGATGCCATGGTGGTGGCGGCAGCCACTAAGAAGGAGTTGGCTGACCTTTCAGTACCTGTCCATCCTCCTAATAAGGAATCTAGGAAGATGGATAGGTACGGCAAGCGGATGTTTTCCTCAGCGACCTTTGCTATGCGGTCGCTGAATTACTTATGCCATTTCACCCGACTTCAGAGGGACCTTCTCAAGGAACTGGGTGAAACATTGCAGGACACAACAGCTGTGGGGTCTCAGGAAAAGATCAACTCCCAGCTAGGGACCCTGAACTCTATCGTCAACTCTTCCATGCGGCTCATCTCTTATGCAGCCGATGGAGCGAGTAGAGCCGCAGGTACGCATGTTGCTCTAAGGAGACACGCCTGGATGCGGCTCTGCAATTTTGCTGTCCCCTTCAAGGCGTCATTCACTAACACCCCCTTTGATGGTTCTGCTCTTTTTGGACCTCAAGTGAAGGACACCTTAACCAGGTGCGAACAAGAAGGCAAGATTCTCTCTGCCGTGGGGGTCCGTTTTTCCACCCCTTCTAGACCGTATCCTAAGGGTCAAAAGGGCAGAAAAATGTGGTTCCGCAAACCTCAGGGAGTTCTGCCAGACGCACGTGGTGAGCTTGCCTCTAGAGGCAGAGGAGGGAACAATAACAGACGCCGCCCTAGGGGCAGAGGGGATCCGCAGAATCAGGGTAGCAGAGAATCTTTCTCTGACAAACCCTTTCCGCACCCCTGAGGAGCTGCCCGACTGTCTACCTTCGGAGGCAGTCGGGGGAAGACTTTCGCTGTACCCAGAAGCTTGTTTCTCCCTTACGCAGGACAGATGGGTACGGTCGATCATATCCGAGGGTTACAAAATCCCATTTATCCACACCCCACATCAACCAAAAGGGCCTCTTCCAGATGTTCCACCCAGTCTGAGAGACCAAGCAGCACTAGAAATTTCAAAGCTGCTTTTAAAAAGAGCCATCCAGCCAGTCCCGGCAGACCAACAAGGATCCGGAATCTACTCCAAATTCTTTTTGGTACCAAAAAAGACAGGGGACTGGAGACCTATTTTGGATCTCAGCAGACTGAGCACATCGGTTCAAAGAACAAAATTCTGGATGGTCACGCTACAGTCCATTCTTCCCTTTCTGGGTCAGGACAATTGGATGTGCTCTATAGACCTTCAGGATGCGTACTACCATATCAAAATGAACAGGCGCTACAGGAGGTTTCTCCGCTTCCGGCTGGGAGCCAGTCACTACCAATTCAGAGCCCTGCCCTTTGGCCTCACCACAGCCCCCAGGGTGTTTACCAAATGAATGGCAGTGGTTGCGGCTCACTTGAGATGTCGAGGATTCCAGGTGTTTCCATATTTGGACGACTGGCTCCTTACTGCCACCACCAGGCATCAGCTTCTTCAAGCCAGGGATTACGCTGTATAAACCTGCAAAGTGCTAGGCATCTCTATAAATTTCGAAAAATCTGCCTTGTTGCCTTGTCAGCATATTACCTTCATAGGCGCCGTGTTAAACACGGTAGAGTTGTCAGCAAAACTTCCTACGCAAAGAGTATACGACATTCGCAGTCATGTTCAAGTCCTGCTACAAGAGGACAGGGTCCAAGCCAGGTTTGTACTGAAAACGCTTGGTCTGATGGCTGCAACAATCACCTTGCTCCCCCTAGCTCGTTTTCATATGCGGATACTACAGTGGGTGCTTTTTTTCCCAATGGTCCTTTCAGCAGCTTCCCATGTCACACAAGATTCTCATCACTCAGTCTTGCAAACGACACCTATCGTGGTGGATGGACTCACCCCAGGTGCTTCAAGGCAGACCGTTTGTTCTCACCCCTCCGGTTGCCACTGTGACAACGGACACCTCCCTGAACGGGTGGGGGGGGCATTTTCAGGGCAGGACAGTCCAGGGCACATGGCAACCCTTCGAGTGCCACTTGCACATCAATGTCCTGGAGATGAGAGTGGTCCTTTTGGCATTGCAGGCTCTGCAGGACTCTCTTCCCACTGGAACGATTGCAATACAGACAGACAGTATGTCTGTAGTATTGTACATCAACAAACAGGGCGGAACCAGGTCCTACCCTCTTTGTCGGGAAGCGCTCAGACTCTGGCAATGGGCGATCTCTTCTCAGCGTTTTCTGGTAGCAAAACACATTCCCGGGAAGTCCAATGTCATAGCAGGCAGGCTGAGCAGGGACATTCTCATGCCCTACGAGTGGTCTCTCAACCAACTAGTAGTGGACCAAATCTTCAGAAAGTGGGGTCAGCCTTGCTGCGACCTTTTCGCAACCCCTCAAAACAGCAAGTGTCAAGACTTCTTCACCCTCTTCCCTCTTCCGGGCCTCTCTCCCAGAGATGCTCTAGTCCACAATTGGCCCAGGGGTCTCCTTTATGCTTTCCCCCCTTTCCCTTAATCACTCTGTTAGTCCAGAAAGCAACTGCCTTGAGATCCAGGATGATCCTCATTGCCCCTTACTGGCCCCGACAAGTCTGGTTGCCGTTCCTACAACGTCATCTACTGGAGCAGCCCTGGCATCTGGACCCTGTGCCAGACCTTCTGACCCATCAATCGGGCAGGCTGCACCAATCCTTGTCATCTCTCAACCTCACAGCTTGGTTGCTCCACTTCCAACCCTAGCCAGACTTCCCTTAATCTCCCCGTCAGTATGTCAGATTATCCTTGCCTCTCACAAGTCTAACACCAGAAGGACATATGCAAGTAAATGGAAACGTTTCTCTATTTGGGCAGAAAGGAACCAAGTTGATCCCTTTACTGCCCCTGTCCAAACAGTTCTAGATTTTCTAGCGGAACTCTTTCAAAAAGGTTCCTCTTCAGCCACTATCAAAGTCCAGTTGGCGGCTATTACTTAGGCCCCCAGTCAAAGACCCTCCTCCACCATGGGATCTAAATTTGGTACTGTCATCTTTAATTCTACCTCCTTTTGAGCCTGCTGTCTCCTGCTCGTTAAAACTGCTCTCGTGGAAAACACTTTTCTTGATAGCTATTACCTCAGCCAGAAGGGTTTCAGAACTACAAGTACTTTCGGTGCGCCCCCCTTATCTTGTTTTTCACAAAGATAGAGTGGCTATTAGGACAAATCCATCCTTTTTACCTAAGGTACTCTCAGAAAAAAATCTGAATCAGACCATTGATCTCCCAGTTTTCTTTCCAAATTACACTGATAGAGCTGAGAGAAAATTACATTGTTTGGATGTCCATAGGCAACTACGTTTCTATCTGGATGGAACCAAGCCAACGAGAAAATCAGAGCAACTCTTCTTGTCTTATGCCGAAGGGAAGCAGGGCCTTCCGGTTTCTAAAGTGACCTTGTCAAGATGGTTGACCTCTCTTATCTCTTTAACCTATCAATTGAGGCATAAGGAGCTCCCTACCAAGCCTAGAGCTCATTCAACTAGAGCATTAGCTTCCTCAGTTGCTTTTCAGGTGAGATTACCTATGGACTCTATTTGTGCAGCGGCCACATGGGCCTCTCCTCATACCTTCATCTCATTACAAACTGGATATTGCCTCCAGAAATAGGGCTGATTTTGGTTCCACTGTACTCAAGAGTCTGTTCCATTGAGCCACCCGGGACTAAGGTGCTAGGGACGCTGTCCCATCCAGCAAGAATGAAGGCGAGATTGACAACTTAACATTAAGAAGTTATGTACTTACCATAACGTTCCATGTTAGTTGTCTTCTTCTCGCCTTCTTTCTTGCGTCCCACCCTCCATCCCCCTAGCCTGGAAAGACCTAGAGTATTGGGTGAATTTTTCCTTGTCACCAGGATTATACCTTCAGCTAGAGCTCTTCTTCCCCTTTGGTAGCCCTGGTGACAAGTAGGCTGTAGGGTTTATAGTTCTACATAGCTCTCAGTTTTATCTTTTTCTAGTGGTGGGACATGTCTGTCCATAGTGTTAGCTATCAAATGAGATCTGGGTATATTTCGCCTAGCATTATGGGACATAGGATAGCCTTGAGCCGGTAAAAATAGCTCTCGAGCTTTAGTATTCGGCCGAGTTGGAGCCGAGGTTCGGCTCCGAACCCATCCAGCAAGAAAGAAGGTGAGAAGAAGACAACTAACATGGAACGTTATGGTAAGTACATAACTTCTTATTATAAACAGTTTAATATTTACAATTACACGGATGTAGAGTTAGGCGTTTCTCATTTTAACCTGTTTTCCAAAGGTTTAAAATATATTCCTACCACAAATTTCAAATTAGTGGACAATATCAGTCAAGTTAAATTATATACCAGAAAATTAAATTTGGCTTTTATGTTTAATAATACTGAAGATAAAGGACCAAATAGTAAAAAAGGTCTCAGTACTTTGAAAAAGAAAAGTACGTTTATGCCAGTCAACCATCCAACTATAGCAGTATTTGAGAAGTCTGTGGTTAAGCAAATTTATCAGTTAAACAATTTTCTTAGGGGTAATAAGATTAAATGTAATTTATCAGATGATGAAGTAGAAATTTTAAAAGAGCTAAGGAATGATAGAACTATTCGAGTAATGAAACCAGATAAAGGTGGAGGTATTGTTTTGTACGATCAGTTGACATATTCTTCTAAGATATTTGACATTTTACATTCTACTGATAATTATGAAGTTGTGTCTTTAAATGAAGTAAATTTAGCATATAGAAGAATCAATTCACATATTGAGGAATTTTTAATTGATAAACATATTACCTTATAATTTCTTAAAAGTCGAACATCCAGTAGCTGCAACATTAGTAGGTATACCCAAAATTCATAAAAGCATAGAGGATCCTCCTTTTAGACCAATTGTTTCTGGCAGTAGATCTAAAACCTTCCCACTGGGGGTAGCTATTGATACTATGTTAAAATCTATTTATGAGAAAATCCCCCATCTAGTGAAAGATTCATGGGAATTTTTGTCCCAGTATCCTACATTTGCCTTTAATGAAAACGTTTTAATGTTAAGTTGTCAATCTCGCCTTCATTCTTGCTGGATGGGTTCGGAGCTGAACCTCGGCTCCGACTCGGCCTATACTAAAGCTCGAGAGCTAATTTTACCGTCTCGAGGTAACCCTATATCCCATGATGCTAGGCGGTAACTACCCAGATCTCGTTTGCCGCTTACGCTAGCGAGGTGCTCTTTTTACCGGCTCACAGGTTAGTGACTATTTTTCCAGTAAAATCTTGGTCTTCTCCTTAGTTTTTCCCTAAGTATACTAATTTAATCTTTAATAGGCTAGTTTCTTGGTTAATTTAAATTTTAGTCCCTATTTTTTATCCCTTATCCCTGTCATACTCCCCACCCTAGGTTAGGCCTTAGGCCCTTCCGTTTTATTCTTAATTCCCTCACAGGGATTCTTAGCTGTGTGTGTGTTCCCTCAGTATCCCTGTATCCCTATTTGTTGGAGTGTGTGTGTGTGTGTGTGTGTGTGTGTGTGTGTGTGTGTGTGTGTGTGTGTGTGTGTGTGTGTGTGTGTGTGTGTGTGTGTGTGTGTGTGTTTTCTTCTATTTTTGTTGTTTTTCCTTTCGACAACAATATGTCGAAGGAGACAAAGGTCTCAGGCTTCAAGAAGTGTGACTCGTGCTGTCAGAAGATGTCTCTGACAGATGGTCACACTTCTTGTGTTTATTGCCTGGGACCCCTGCACCTGCAGGACTCTTGCTCTGTGTGCCATGCATTCAGCCCAAGAGTCCTGCAGGAGCGCAGGAATAAATTGATACTAAGGGGCTTATTAAAGCCCAAAGGTTCCCCGGCTAAGTCTGTGCTGGGGAAGCCTTCGAAGCCACCTAAACCGTCGGCTCCGAGCTCTAAGCCTTCGGATGGTGGCTCATCTTCTGTGACATTATCGGCTCCGGCTGGAGCCGATACCTCTGTATCGCAGCTACCTGCATCGGCTCCAGCCGGAGCCGATACCTCTAAGACTCTGTCTTCAAAGTCAGCTCCGGCTGGAGCCGACGTGTCTACGGCTCCATCGGCTCCATCAACCCTGATGCCCTCCACACACAAGAGGTCCAGATCTCCATCTCTGGAGTCTATCCATTCGGCTCCGAGGTCACCGTTACTCTCGGAGCGAGCCAACAGAGCCATTCCTCTCGATCTTCCAGGCTTTCCGTTCATGACCTTGAGAGGGTGGTAAGCAGACTATTAAAGTCTCAGGCACTGGCCCAAATGCTTCACAGCCCGTCTCATCAGACAGCGGCTACGTCCATACAACATACTATTCCTCCTTCGACTCTACCCCAGTGTTCGGAGCTGGATCTCCACAGAGCCGTGACCATTTTAACGTCGGAGCCGATACCTCCCCCTTCGGCTCCGTCGTCTGCTCCGATCTCGTCCATGCCATCCTTGGAGGGATCTGGGTGCTTGGACTCTCTCGCCGGCTCCGAGGGGGGCGAGTGGTATTGGACCCTTGTCCGACCCCGTTCTCCCTCTCGGAGCGTCGGCGTTGGTGAGTTCGGCCCCGACATTGGCTTCGGAGCCGTCCCTGTCGGTGCCGGCTGGGGTTCCTAGCTCTTCGGAGCAGGAGCTCTCTAGCCTGCCTGACAGGGGCGCCTTCGAGGTCATATGGAGTGTACTGGCCCCAGTGCCTGCTCTACGGTCAGCTCCATCAGCTCCTCCCGCTGTAGTGCCTGCTGATGTCTCTTCCCACTCTCTCGCCCCCGGCCATCGAGATCCAGTGCCTCAGGTTTCCCCATTGGGAATATCCTCCTCTTCCGAGGTTTCTCCTGATCCGTCAGGTGAACCCTCGCGTAAGAGGACATGTAAGAGGAAGCATGTGGACTCCCCTGAGTCCGTCACATCTGATACCGACTTGGATGAGTCGGAAGGATCCCTAAGGTCCCCCTCTGAGGATGTCTCCTTCTCTGATATCCTAGAAATCCTTAAACAGAGGTGGTCTTCCCTTAATCCTTCCGAGGACAAGTCGGTTTACCTGGAGGCTTTTGGTTCTCGAACCTCCACCTCCTGGGTGTCTCCGCCTTTCGACCCCCTTATGGAAGTGGTGGCACGGAAGGCGTGGACGGCCCCTGACTCGATGGAACCCACCCCACGGAGGCCTTCTAAATTTATAACAGCCCCTTCTGATAAGCAATTTTTATCTAAAGGTGTCCCAGTTGATGCCATGGTGGTAGCGGCAGCCACTAAGAAGGAACTGGCTGATCCCTCAGTGCCTATCCATCCGCCTAACAAGGAATTTAGGGCAATGGATAGGTACGGCAAGCAGATGTTCTCGTCAGCGACCTTTGCCATGCGGTCGCTGAACTACTTATGCCACTTCACCCATCTTCAAAGAGACATTCTTAAAGAACTGGGTGAGGTCCTACAGGATCCATCAGCTGCTGGGTCTCAGGACAAAATTAACTCACAGCTAGGAACCCTGAATTCCATTGTCAACTCCTCCATGCAGCTTATTTCATACGCAGCCGATGGAGCGAGTAGGGCCGCAGGCACAGGTGTGGCTTTGTGGCATCACACCTGGATGCGGCTTTGCAACTTCGCAGACCCCTTCAAGGCGTCTTTCACTAACTCCCCCTTTGATGGTTCAGCGTTGTTTGGACTTCAAGTGAAAGATACTTTGACCAGATGCGAACAAGATGGCAAGACTCTTTCTGTCGTAGAAGTCTGTTTTTCTACCCCATCTAGACCATATCCTAAGGGTCAAAAGGGTGGAAAAATGTGGTTCCGTAAATCACAAGGAGTCACGCCTGACGCAAGAGGTCAGTTCACCCCTAGAGGCAGAGGGGGGAACAACAACAACAGACGCCGTCCAAGAGGCAGAGGGGGTCCGCAGAACCAGGGTAGCAGAGAAACCCTCTCTGACAAACCCTTCCAGCATCCCTGAGGTGTTGCCTGACTGTCCACCTTCGGAGGCAGTCGGGGGAAGATTATCGCTGTACCCACAAGCCTGGCTCTCCCTCACTCAAGACAAATGGGTGCAGTCGATCATATCCAAGGGTTACAAAATCCCCTTTATCCAAACCCCAATGATTCAAATGGGGTCTCTTCCAGACGTTCCACCCAGTCTAAGGGAACAAGCAGCACTAGAAATATCAAAGCTGCTAAAAAAAGAGAGCCATCCAGCCAGTCCCAGCAGACCAGCTAGGATCCGGAGTCTAGTCAAAGTTCTTTTTGGTACTATAAAAAAACAGGGGACTGGAGGCCAATATTGGATCTCAGCAAACTAAACAAGTTTGTAAAAAGAACGAGGTTCCGGATGGTCACGCTACAGTCCATTTTACCCCTTCTGGGCAAGGACAATTGGATGTGCTCAGTGGACCTTCAGGATGCGTACTATCACATCAAAATGCACAGGCGCTCCAGAAGGTTTCTCCGCTTCCGGCTGGGAGCCAGTCACTACCAGTTCAGAGCCCTGCCCTTTGGTCTCACTACAGCCCCCCAAGTGTTCACCAAATGTATGGCAGTGGTTACGGCTCACCTGAGACGCCAAGGATTCCAGGTGTTTCCATATCTAGACGACTGGCTCCTCACTGCCACCACCAGGCGTCAACTTCTTCTAGCCAGAGACTACACCATCCACATTTGCAAAGAGCTAGGTATCTCTCTAAATTTTGAAAAGTCTGCCTTGTCGCCTTGTCAGTCTATTACCTTCATAGGCACCACCTTGGACACCGTTCAGCTCTCAGCAAAGTTAACAGAGCAGAGGGTCTTAGATATTCAAAATCATGTTCACATCCTTCTTCAGAACAACAAAATTCAGGCCAGGTATGTTCTGAAAGTATTAGGTCTCATGGCGGCAGCCATCACGCTTCTTCCCCTTGCCCGCTTTTACATGCGGCTTCTTCAATGGATGCTTTTCTCCCAGTGGTCCTTCCAACAGCTCCCTATGACACACAAGATCTTAATAACTCTATCTTGCAGAAAACATCTATCTTGGTGGATGGCCTCCCCTCAAGTCCATCAAGGCAGACCTTTTACTCCCCCCCCCCCCCGGTCGCCACAGTCACAATGGATGCCTCCCTGACTGGGTGGGCATTTTTAGGCCAGGACAGTCCATGGCACATGGCAACCCTTCGAATGCCACTTGCACATAAACGTCCTGGAGATGAGAGCAGTGCTTTTGACGTTGCAAGCCCTTCAAGACTCTCTTCCCCTGGGGAGTATTGCAATTCAGACGGACAATATGTCCGTCGTATGGTATATCAACAAGCAGGGTGGAACCAAGTCCTATTCCCTGTGTCGAGAAGCACTCAGACTCTGGCAATGGGCAATCTCTTCTCAGCGGTTTCTGATAGCAACGCACATCCCCGGGAAGTCCAACGTCATAGCGGACAGGCT
This sequence comes from Protopterus annectens, assembly GCF_019279795.1. Classification (NCBI taxonomy): domain Eukaryota; kingdom Metazoa; phylum Chordata; order Ceratodontiformes; family Protopteridae; genus Protopterus; species Protopterus annectens. Next base: position 400,153,452 of record NC_056744.1, read on the forward strand.
GAGCAGAGCTATTCTCATGCCTCATGAGTAGTCTCTCAAGCAATCGGTGACGGACAAAATATTTCGGAAGTGGGGGTTTCCTTTCTGCGATCTTTTTGCAACACCACAAAACAGCAAGTGCCTCAACTTCTTCACTCTCTTCCCCCTTCCAGGCCATCCCCCCAGAGATGCTCTAGTCCACGATTGGCCTGGAGGACTTCTTTAAGCCTTTCCCCCCTTTCCGTTAATCACACAAACAATTCAGAAAGCTACCGACTTGAGGGCCAAGATGATCCTCATTGCCCCTTATTGGCCTCAACAGATATGGTTCCCTTTCCTGCATCGCTATCTTTTGGAGCAGCCTTGGCATCTGGATCCAATACCAGATCTTTTGGCCCATCAATCAGGGCAGCTGCACCAATCCCTCCAATCTCTCAACCTCACAGCTTGGTTGCTCCACTTCCGTCCCTAGCCAGGCTTTCAATGATTTCAAATTCTGTCCGGGATATTATTGTAGCTTCCCTTAAGTCTTCCACCAGAAGGATCTATGCTTGTAAATGGCAATGTTTTTCCTTTTGGGCAAAGGCTAGGAACATAGATCCCTTCACTGCTCCAATACACTCGGTCTTCCTCCACAGTAAAAGTTCAGCTAGCAGCCATCTCAAGATTTCACATAGGCTTGTTGGACTCCAGCATCATGTCCCATAAGCTTTGCAAGGCATTCCTCAGAGGTATCTTTTTACTCAGGCCTCCAGTCAAAGACCCCCCACTACAGTAGGATTTCAACTTAGTTTTAGCATCCTTGATTCTCCCTCCTTTTGAACCTGCGGCCTCCTGTTCCTTGAAGTTACTTTCCTGGAAGACACTATTCCTAGTCACCATTACGTCTGCTAGGAGAGTATCTGAACTTCATGCCCTCTGCATTCGCCCTCCTTATTTAGTGTTCCACAAAGACAGAGTTTCTCTAAGAACTAACCCGTCTTTTTTACCCAAGGTGGCTTCTCAGACAAATTTAAATCAATCTATTGATCTTCCAGTTTTCTTTCCTAATTATTCAAACAGGGCGGAGCAAAAACTACATTGTCTGGACGTTCATCATCAGCTCCGTTTCTATCTGGACAGAACAAAACAATTCAGGAAATCCGATCAACTCGTTTTATCTTATGCTGAAAGTAAAAAGGGTCTTCCGGTATCTAAAGTAACCCTGTCTAGGTGGCTGTCTTCTGTGATTACCTGTATTTATCAACTCAGAGGTAAAGAATTGCCTTCTAGGCCAAGAGCCCATTCAACCAGAGCGTTGGCTACATCTACAGCCTTTCAAGCTAGATTACCAATAGACACTATCTGTGCGGCTGCCACATGGGCCTCTCCTCATACTTTCGTTACACATTACAAATTGGACATGGCCTCCAGAAACAGGGCAAATTTTGGTTCCACCGTTCTCAAGAGTTTGTTCCAATGAACCACCCGGGATGAAGGTGCTAGGGACGCGGTCCCATCCAGCAAGAATGAAGGCGAGATTGACAACTTAACATTGAGAAGTTATGTACCTACCATAACGTTCCATGTTAGTTGTCCTCTCTCACCTTCTTTCTTGTGTCCCGCCCACCATCCCCCTAGCCTGGACAGACCGAGAGGTTTTTCCTCTTCTTCCAAGGGACCTTATCTTGCACTATTCCAAGCTCAGACAGTTGGTCCTGGGGTAGATACAGCTTCAGGTAGTGATATTTGGGGAGTTCTTCTTTCTCCTCCTCCACCTCAGAGGGGAGACTGAATTGGCTATTGTTTCTTAGCTACCAAACGAGATCTGGGTAGTTACCGCCTAGCATCATGGGATATAGGGTTGCCTCGAGCCGGTAAAATTAGCTCTCGAGCTTTAGTATAGGCCGAGTCGGAGCCAAGGTTTGGTTCCGAACCCATCCAGCAAGAAAGAAGGCGAGAGAAGACAACTAACATGGAACGTTATGGTAGGTACATAACTTCTCATTTGTTACCATCGATGTAATAGACTTATATTCTTGTATTCCGAAAGACGAAGGTTTAGAGGCATTTGTTAGAAGTATGAGAAAATATGCAGATTATGATTGGAATAAAATATGTCTCATCATGGATATGATGAGCATAGTGCTTGAGCATAACTATATTTATTTTGAAGGTGAAATTTTTAGACAGACTAAGGGTGTGGCGATGGGTGCAGCGTGTGCCCCAGTATTTGCAAACTTAGTTATGCTTGATTGGGAAGAATCTAGTATTTTTCAATGTGAATATTATAGATACATCAAATATTATTCACGCTTCCTGGATGATATTTATATATTATGGGAAGGTAGTGAAGAGTGTCTTCATCAATTCTTAGATTATATTAATTCTAGTAGTGGTTTTCTTAAATTTACTTTTTCCCATAGTCAGGAAGGGTTAGCGTATTTAGATACCTTCATTTTTAAGGAAAGTACTCATTTTGCGTCCAGAATACATAGAAAGTCCACCTTTTCTAATAGCTATCTTGAATATTCCAGCAACCATCCTAAAACATTCATGAGAAATATATTTAAAGGTCAATTAGTCCGAGCCGTAAGAATGACATCATCACATTCTGTTATGCTGGAAGAACTTGCCTATATTACTATGTTATTTAAAGATAGAGGCTATGATGTAAAAATGATGAACAAAGTAAAAAATCAAGTAGTGAAGGGTTGGGGGACTATATATACCCCGTTATTAGGTTTAGCATACAAGAATTCCCACATTAGTAACAAGTTAAATTTCACTACCCCTAAGTCTACGAATTATAGTAGAGCTTGTATACTTGAGTACGGACCACATACATTTAAGATCAAAGAAATTTTAAACAAAAATTGGAATATTATTCAGGCTGATACATATGTGGCTAACATTGTCAGACGTAGTCCTTGTTTTGTTAATAAAATGGGTCCTAACATTAAAAGACTTTTGGAGAGGGGACCTATACAAGTATACAATACACTTAAACATACTCAAAAATGTGGAAATTGTAACTGGTGTTTTTTGATTAACACCGATGAAGGGGTCAGATTAGATAATATTACTAGATCCTATATCAAATTTAGACAAGGAAATTGTAGAACCAAATTTGTGGTTTATATCGCATTATGCATTACATGTTCAGCTTTCTATATTGGAAAGACCGAGAGGCAATTTAATAAGCGTATTTATGATCGCATGTATTGTATTAAAAAGAGCGATGAAAAGAATGCTCTTTATAGACATATAAAACAGTTTGGACTAGACCATCATTTCACTTTTGGTATAGTTGACATTATTAAGTCAGACCCCAGAGGGGGTGATAGTAAAGGCTATTTATCTTTTCGTGAAATGTGGTGGCAATTATTTACAGATGCCTGTACGGCTCCTGGTTTAAATGATAATATTTCAATTAAACCCTTGTTTATTTAAGGATTTTTAATATTCATTTTTCAGCATTTATTTTTAGCATAATATATTTTTTTAAAATTAACATTTTTTTAGACAAAACTTTTTAAATGGTATGCATTTTTTAATGGTATGTATTTTATTATTAGCAATTTATTTATCAGTATTTCTACTATATGAAAATACATTTAGATATATAGTACATTAATGTAGTTATATTTTTGGTGTAGTATTGCTTTAAATTTGTGTGTACTGTTTGGCGCCAAAAATTTTATTTAAACTAGGTTTTAACTAAGGATGTAATTCAGTTCTGATGAAGTCTGTAATTTGAACGGGTGAAAGCGCTCAACAATTTTTTGATTTTATGGCTGTATCGTGTTTTACAATAAACAGTGGATTTTATGGTCAAAGTGTGCTGCCTGTATTTTCGTTTTAATTGGTGGAGGTTACCGGTATCCCAAGACTACATAGCTGGTGGCGTAAGCTGTATCTTGTTTCATTTGATTATTTGGTTGCTGCGAACGCCTCTTTTGGTTTTAATCTCTCTAGAATGTGTAAAAATCTGTTAACCATCTTACTGTGTAATTTAATTTAATCCTGATTTAGCTCGGGATTAACTCTAACTGTTTCATTTGATTATTTGGTTGCTGCGAACGCCTCTTTTGGTTTTAATCTCTCTAGAATGTGTAAAAATCTGTTAACCAGCTTACTGTGTAATTTAATTTAATCCTGATTTAGCTCGGGATTAACTCTAACCTGTGGAACTTGTTTAACTTGCTTACTTATGTAATCTCTGTAAATAGTCTGTTTGTAATATGTAATGCTGGTATTATGTAATGCTGTATCTGCTTACCCTTGGAGCTTTTCTCCCCGGGCCTCTGCTGAAAATGGACATGCATCCAGTTGGACTATCCCGGTCAACTAATATAAAATAAAATAAATAAAATAAAAATTATATCAGTCTGTAGGGTACCCACATTTTTTCATATTTAGATGACTTGCTTATTTTTGCAGAGTCTTTTTCAAATTGTCAGGAATCTCTCACTTGGGTGTGAGATCTCTTACACAAGCTGGGAATTCCAAGAGAGCATTAAAAAGTCCTCATTCACACAGGATTGTGTTCTTGGGGTGTCAGCTAGACATCTCAGTTCAAAGAGCACAGGAACATGTATATCTAGATTTATTTCTAAGGTTTTCCACTCAGACATCAGTCACTGAGAGGGAATACCTCAGGATTTTTGGGTCTTATAGCAGCTATAATTCTCATGGTACCCCTGGAAAGACTGCACATAAAAAAGCTATAATGATATCTAAAGTCTGTTTAGTCCCAGCATCAACATCCTTTGTCTTTTCAAATCCCAGAGCTTGGATGTGTCAGAAGAGAAATCTCTTGGTTGAGATAGCAAATTTCTCCTCCCTGTTGCAAAGCAGTCAGTCCCACCACAGATACCTTGGCTTGGAGGCATAAAAGCGCAGGGTGTGTGGGACACCAAGGGCAGATGCAAGCACATAAAAGAGATGTTTGTCCTGATCTAGGCACTCAAGTCTCTGAATCATTGTTGATCACCTGTACCTCTTCAAGTTGCTGCAGACAATACCGCAGTTATGTGGTGCATCAACGAGCAAGGGGCAACCAGTCATATCCCCTTTGCAGACTAGCCATCTAACTTGGGATATAGCTTCACAGCACAGTCTCACTATACAGACATCTTCCATTCAATCAGAGCAAAATTTTATGGCAGGCAAGTTGAGCAAGACAAGGACAGACCCTCATGAATGGAAACTAGATCAGGGGATCTTCTAAGATTTGATCCATCTGTGGGGAGTTCTATGTGCCTTCTCCCTAAATAGTCAGTTGGCAAGATTCTGGTCCAGGACTCCATACAAGTAGGCCTGAAAAACAGATGCTTTTTCCTTTCCTTGAACATCGAAGTTGCAGATTCTGACTCGAATAAGTGCCCCATTGGATTTTTTTCTTAAGTTTTTTTTTTTTTTTTGTGCTACTGTTGTTTGCTGAGGTTACATGTCATCTAAGAAGGGCAAGTGTCAGGGTGGAAGTTAAATTCCCCATAAGGATACCCACGATCTGTGTCTTTTTTACCTAGGCCCTAATCACAACCATACCTCTTGTGCTATTTGCAAGGCCTTTGTCACAAAGACCCTGCGTAGTTGGCTCACTTCTCTGAATTTATACCTAGAGAATCAATACTTTAAGCATTTAGATCTTGACACTATAGAAAGTGTGTCCGGTCCTTCAGGGGAGCCTGTTCTTAAGAACGCCAAGAAGTCTAGGTCTGAGGTTTCTGCTGCTCATCCAACTCTGGACGTTTCTCTCAAGGCCAGGAGACCTGTTTAAAGGTAGTTGGTGATTCTTCTACAGGCACTGCTGTGGAGGCCGCAACGGATTCTGCTAACATGTCCTTGGGGGATATGCAGATGTCTGCTTTGGATGCAGGGGGGGACCCAGGCTCATTATCTGTGAAGGCCCTCGAGGCTTTACTTAAATCCTGGTTTGTGAGGAAGTCCCGAGCAACATTATAAAATGCAGGCCGATGTCAGGTCCTTCGTCCTTCCACCATATGGAGGCTTCACTTAATGAGAAGCAGAAAACTAAGCATTCTACTCCTCCTCAGGAACAATCTATTGACTGGCGAGCCTTTTCACAAGAACTGTTTAACCCTTCATGACCCTTAGGCAATCCACAGGGGTTTCTCTTTCTTCTCTTTCCCTTTCTCTAGTTTCTTTTCAAAAAAGGATCAGAATTGAGGATTTCTGTGATGAGGATGATTCTTCTGGAGATAAGTCTGGCATATTCTGCCCAGATGTCTTTTCCACTGGTAAATGCTTCACCAGAGGAGGAATCAAATGGAACTGATTCTCCAAGGCAAGTTATTACCTTTGGAGAGACCATAGTGAAAATGAGAGAATTTTCCAGTGGGACTGCTCTCAGGTTTCAGACATTCAAAAAAGATGCTATGACTTTTTACACATGGATTCCTCAACCCCATCTGCAGTACCTCCTGTGCTTCCAGCTTACTTGGATGCTTTCTCGTCAGCTTCCAAGTGTCCAGATTCACAACCTCCTGCCTGTAAAAGGCCAGACAGGTTCTACAAAGTGCCTGAGAATTGTAAGTTTTTGTTTAAGCGCCCTTCTGCAGATCCAACTACAGTATCAGTGGCTGCAGATAAGCCCTCTAAACTTTTGCCCTCTACCTCCCTTCTCCCCTTGAACAAGGAGAGCAAATTCATGGAATGGTTGGGGGAAAAAGTATATACTTCGGCCACTCTGGCCTTTAGGGCCATAAACTACCAGAACCATATGGCCAAATATTCCTTAGCCCTCCTTTCTCAAGCCACTAAGCTCATTTCTGAACTTCCATACTCTTAAAACTAAGTCACACCGTGCTTCCATTCTAGGTTCCTCTGCCCACGTGACCTATTAAATGCAGCTATGATGCAGCAGAAACATCTGCCAAAGCAGTTGCATCTGGCTCTGTCCTTCGCAAGGTACTCTTGGCTGAGACTTCAGCCACTACCAAATATTATCAAAGCTAAAATTATGGATGCTCCACTAGATTCCAAGTGTTTGTTTGTGTCTGCTGCTACAGACTTTTTAAGTCCCTGGAAGAAAAGGGCAAGGAACTCCAGGACCTTAAATATATTTTTGTGTCAAAAGTTCCAAAATTTCAAAGGAACTATCCATCTAAAACTCCCTTTGTAAGGAAGTTAGACAGACCTCCTTCCGGTAAAATAAGTGCCAGAAAGCCTTATTCTACTAAATCTTCTTCTACTACTCCCGCTGCTCAGAAACAGCCCTTTCCGAGCAAGCCAGGTAGTTTGTGACTACCAACCTATTTGCAGTCAGACTCCTCTATCCTTATGTCTTTCCCTGTCCCTTCTTGCTTGGAAACAAATCCCAAAAAACTCCTGGGTCCTTTCTGTTATCCTGAGAGGATACTTCATGGTTTGGAAGTGTCCTCCTACCTCCTGGGATATTCCACAACCTCCAGAAGATCAGATGACTTTCTTCCATCAGGTTCACACCTTGCTTTCTCAGGGTATAATTCAGAAGGTTACACCTTCCAAAACAAGAAAGGATTTCTTCTCAAGAATGTTCCTAGTCCCCAGAAAGGATGGTCCTTGGAGACCCATTCTAGATCTGTCCCATCTAGACACCTTTTTAAAGGTGCCCACCTTTTGTATGCTTTCCTTAAATGCTCTGTTTCTGCTCATTCTTCCACAGGTCTTCATGGTGTTTCTAGACATCAAGGATGCCTATCTTCACATCCCTATTCATCCTCTATACAGGAAATTTGTGTGCTTTGCTATTGCTTCCTCGCATTTTCAATTTATTGCCTTGCCTTTTGGTCTATCTATGGCACCAGGGGTCTTCACAAAATGCTTAGTTCCTGTCATTGCATTTTGCAGGCTCATGGGCATTTAGATTTTTCCTTACCTGGACGACCTCCTCCTCCAGGCTCATTTCCCCAGACATTCTTCTTCAATACCTTCACTTCACAGTGTCTGTTCTGGAAAGACTAGGATTCACTATAAATTTCAAAAAATCCTCTCTCATTCCTTCACAGGACCATGTTTTCCTAGGATGCAGAATTCAGTCAGACAAGATGCTGGCTTCCTTACCTCCTCAGAACGTCTTGTTTCTAACCTCTTACTTTCAAGCCATCATTCCACTACAGACACTGACTGCCAGGGAGTTCCTCCATCTGCTGCGTTTTATGTCAGCCACTGTTCCCATGTTACCTCTAGCCAAACGCCACATGAGGAAACTCCAGTGGTATCTCAGGTCAGTCTGGATGCAACATGCTCATCTACTAGATTTTGTGATTCCTGTCCTTCCCTGCTTGAAAAAAGAGCTGGAGTGGTGGATTCAACAGGTTACCTTGAATCCAGGACATCCACTACAACCCCCCTCCCGTCTCAGGAACTATTCATGAATGCCTCAGATGTAGGATGGAGGTCAACATTTGCCTCTTGGAAGGTTCAGGATGTGTGGTCTCCTTCATAAATGAAGGAACACATAAGTATAAAAGAGATGAAGCCTCTTATTTTTGCCCTGCAAACCTTTCATCCTCTCTTGCAACCAGGTTCCTTGAAGTGAATCGCAGACAACACCACAGTTCTTTGGTATGTCAGCAAGCAGGGGGGTGACAAAGTCATATCTCCTATGCAGGTTGGCTCTCAAGGCTAGAGAGTTGGCAGCTCAGTATATCATCTTACTCTTCAAGCAGTTTACGTACCTTCCAGTCAGAATGTTGTGGCAGACACGTTGAGCAGGTCCATGACTCAATCCCATGAGTGGATGTTGCACGGGGACATGTTTCTGGATATTATCCAGCTAAAGGATTTTCTTCAAGTAGATCTATTTGCCTCCCCTATGAACAGACAACTTCCAAAGTTTTGTGCCAGAGTTCCAGATCCTTAGTCATGGAAGATGGATGCCCTATCTTTTTCTTCAGAGGAGATGTTTCTCTATGCAGTCCCCCCATTTCCCCTCCTTCAGAAAGTTCTGTTAAAAATTCAACAAGACCAACTAAACATCTTACTGGTGACTCCTTTTTGTCCAAGACAGCATTGGTTCCCCCTTTTTCTGCATTTAGCTAAGGGCAATCATCACAAGTTACCTCACAGGGTGGATCTACTCACACAGGACAAGGGATCTCTAATGCAGCCACAAATGTCAACACTTCAGATGACACTTGGGGGAATAAGATTTTGATTCCTCTCAGATACCTATTTTCTGAGGATGTGCTACAAGTTCTGCAGGAGGCCAGAAAACCCAGTACTAGGAAATCCTACATTTTAAAATGGAAAATGTTTTCCATCTGGTGTCTTTCCAAAAGCCTACAACTATTGCATGTGGATATTCCAGTGGTTTTTCCTTATCTGTGTGAATTACTGAAGACTGGATTATCATACTCTTCAGTAAAAGCTCATCTCTCAGCCCTTTCTGCCAGTTTGCCTATGACCCCTCCTTTGGCTTCAAGGTTGGAAGTCAAACTTTTCTTGAAAGGTGTCCTTCATATCAGACCACCAAGGAAACCAGTTTCACCTCCTTGGGATTTAAACTTTGTTTTAGAAAAACTTACATTGCCTCCCTTTGAACCAGCTGTTTCGTCTTACCTTCAACATTGCACTTGGAAGACAGTGCTTCTTTTAGCTATCATTTCAGACAGAAGGGTTTCAGAACTGTAGGCCATTATGACTTTTCCTCCTTTTACAGTTTTCTACAAGGATAGGATTTCCCTATGTACTAATCCCTCTTTAATGTCCAAAATGGTGAATGAGATGTCACTTCTGCCCACTTTCTTTCCCTGTCCACAATCTTCTAGTGAGAGGATTTTACACACCTTGGATGTGCATAGACAACTCAGGTTTTATTTGGATAAAACTGAGTCCTTTAGGAAATCTGACCATCTTTTTGTTTCCTACCATTCCAGGGCCCTGGGTAGACCTGTTTTCAAGCAGACAATCTCCCCCTGGATCTAAGGCTATTTCCTTTTGTTATGTGACTCATGGGAAAACCCTTGCATCTCCACTTAAGGCTCATTCCACTAGAGCTGTGTCCTCTTCAGGGGCCTTTTTCAAGCATCTAGTACTTCTTCTATCTTAGAAGCAGCCACTTGGTCTTCCGTCCATACCGTCACAAAGCATTACAAGTTGGATGGTATATCTAGATCTAGAGCCGGTTTTGTCAGGGCTATTCTTCAGGGGTTTGTAGAGAGTGTTGCTGCCCCTCCTCCCACTCTTTCTTCTGGATGAGCTATGGTATTTTCCCTCGTGCTATGAGTACTGCAACATATAACTAAAAGGACTTAGAATAGTTGTGTAAAATCTTACCATAACCATAGATGTCCTTCTCTTCTATACACTGCAGTATTCTATTCCTCCCACCTTCCTCCAATCCTGTTTGATTCCTGGATGTGGGTTTCTCAATTTACCTTGGACTGGTGATGTTCTTCGTCTTCCATTGCTGCAGTCCTGACTATTGGGTATAGTCCGCGTCCAGTCGGCCCGAATACCAGAGTATGCTGGCGTCGATCATGGCGCCTTAGACTGACGTCAGTACGTCAGGGTACTAATGCGCATGACCGACGTCATATCCTTAGTCTTTTTTGCCGCATGGTCCGATGCAGAAGCAATTTTGCGAGTGCAGGTTGGCGTTCTGAGATATTTCCGAAACCGGAGTTTCAGACCGAAACAGAGTTGGCTAAGTACCCCGTTGGGGAACATTTTGGTTTTTTCTTGCCTCAGTATTTAACCGGATGTCAGAAAAAGTGAATACCTGTATTTCTTGTGGGAAGCAGATACCGCATAGGGATTATCATACATTGTGTATACCTTGTTTAGGGCCTGAGCACGACGTTGTTGGTTGCCGTCTTGTGCTAGATTTAACAAACGCACTATTAAGAGGAGGCTAGATTGTGCCAGGTTAGTGTTTGGGAAGCGTTGCAATTATTTTATGCCGTCGGATGCTCCGGCCGCTTCATCCAAGAAGCGCAAGGACAAAACAGTCAAGCCTAGGGTTGATGAATTCTTTAGAAGGCTCGGTGGAGCCAGAGGTTTTGCCAGGAGTTTCTATGGAGTCTCAGGCAGAAACTTTACTGTTACAGGATGCCTTTCAGGAGGTAGGCCAGGCTGAGGGGCTTCTCAGGTAACTGTTCTTCCCTCTCTTCCCAAGGTAGTTAGGGCCTCTCCTTCTGTTGCCAAAGCTTCTTTTAGAAGTAGGCCAAGTTCAGCTTCTGTGGGGCTTCTCCTAGCATTTCGGCTCTGTTCCTAAGAAACATATGCTTAAAATGGCAGAAGATTTGATTACTATGATTAAGAGGTTCTATGCCCCCGCCTGATAAGAGGCCTAGGGTGGAACAGGAGTTTGATAGTTTTGAACAGTGTTCACAGGCTTCAGAGTCTTCTGTGGAAGACTTACAGGAGTATCCTACTTATTCTGATTCGGATGTGGATGATTCCACTCCTACAGCTTCTCCTCCTGAGGATTTCTCATTTTCTGAGACTCTACACTCCATGAGGGAGCACTTTAAATGGGAAGGCCAGGATTACTCTGATTCCAGGAAAAGGCTTAGGGAATTTTTGTTTTTACCCCAGCATAGGCCCTTAGCTATTCCTCCTGTGTTGAATGTGGTGGAGGATGTTTTTGCAGAGGCTTCCCTGAATCCTGACTCCTTACCTCCTGCTCCTGTTACGCCTGATAGGTATTATAGGGTGCCCGAAGCTCATAAGTATTTGTTTAAGAGTCCTACGGACCCAAAAACTGTTTCTCAGGGGCCTAAAGGTGTTAAAGCTTCTGTGGTTAAAAATCCTGTACCCTCTGATAAAGAGGCAAGGGCTTTGGATAGGTGGGGAAAGAAAATGTATACTTCTTCCACTCTAGCCATGAGGGCGTTGAATTGTCAGTTTCACATGCTAAAATATCACAATTATCTCCTTTCACAATTGAAATCTAAGGTGGATGCTTTGGCGGAAGGTATTGAGTGTAAAGAGTTGCTGGATTTGGTTCATGTGTCTGAACAAGTGGGTAAGCATTCTTTGCAGTGTGGTTTTGATGCTGTACAGGCCTCCTCGAGGGTGGCTGCTACTAGTTCTGTTCTTCACAGGCATGCCTGGTTGAAGGATCAGAATTTGGCTGAGCATGTTAAGACAAGGATTTTGGATGCTCCTTTACAGTCTGATGTGTTGTTTGGATCGCCTGTGGAAGCAGTTTTAAAGAGAATGGAGGACAAGGCTAAGTCTATGCAGACGGTTAAAGATTTTTTGCAGGTGCAGCCTCCGAAGTTTAGTAGAAATTGGCCTGCTAAGGGGTGGACATATCCTGCTTATGATTCCCAGTCTAGGGGTAGGTCTAGACGTGGTAGGGGCAGGGCTCAAGGTTCTTTTAGGCCTAGATCAGGGAGTTCACCTGCTCAGACTTCTGGTGAGGGCAGGGGTCAGTCCTTTCGTAAACAGACCCAATGACCTGCCTTTTCAGCTGCCAGTGGACTCTCGTCTGGCAGCTCCTTTGGGAGGAAGACTGTCTCTTTTCAAAGAAAATTGGGATTTAATTACTCAAGACAAATGGGTGTTGGATATCATTCATCACGGTTACAGATTTTATTTCCACACAATGCCCCCTTTCAAAGGCATGCCAGACGTTCCTCCTCCACCAAGTCAAGACCCTCACAATCAAGTCTCTCACTTACTCCACCTGGCGGCCTTTCAGCCAGTCCCTGTATCAGAAAGGGGCCTAGGTTTTCATTCTCGCCTGTTCCTAGTACCAAAGAAGGGGAACACGTGGAGACCAATTTTGGATTTATCTATCCTCAACACTTATCTGGACATTCCCAAGTTCAAGATGTTGACGTGACAACAGCTTTTACCTCTACTGGGCAAAGATCACTGGATGGTAACTTTAGATCTCAAGGAAGCTTACCTTCATGTGCCTATAAGGCTAGGTTGCAGGAAGTATCTGCGGTTTCGAACTGGAGATTTTCATTATCAGTTCTCTGCATTGCCCTTTGGCTTATCTACTGTGCCCAGAGTATTCACAAAGGTTCTGGCTCCAGTGATAGCTTACTTCAGGCTTCAAGGAATTCAAATCTATCCTTATTTGGACGACTGCCTGATTCTGGCTCAAGAAAAGGAAGACCTTCTACAGCATCTGGAATATGTCATAGCAGTGCTAAGATGCCTAGGGTATTCTGTGAACGAAATAAAGTCCAGTCTAGTACCCTCTCAAGACATGTGCTTTCTGGGTGTGAGACTGAATACAGCAGCCCAGATGGCCTTTTTAACCCCGGACAAACAAAAGAGTCTGTCACTTTACTTCCATCAACTATCTCGTCAGTCCGTGCTGACTGCAAGGACAGTCCTTCAAGCATTAGGGTTCATGGCATCTTGTATTCTGGTGCTTCCCAATGCCAAACCGCATATGAGGAAGCTGCAATGGTATCTCAAAAATGTATGGACACAGCACTGCCAGGATTTGGACACTGTCATTCATATAATACCTTGCCTTCAAAAGAATTCTTGTGGTGGGCTCAGGAATGTCACCTAAACAAGGGACTCTCTGTGACCCGGCCAGAGGCGAGTCAGATTTTAACGACAGATGCCTCGGACATTGCTTGGGGAGCTCATCTAAATGGAAAGTGGATACAAGACAAGTGGCCTGCCAGACTACAGCATCTACATATCAACATGAAGGAGATGTTAGCAGTCCAGTTTGCATTAATGGCTTTCAAGGAGTTACTTCTTCCAGGGCAGGTGTTGATTCTAACAGACAACACAACTGTCATGTGGTACATCAACAAGCAAGGGGGAACACATTCTTATCCTCTATGCAGGCAGGCAATGATTTTATGGGAGACTGCGTTAAGCTTGCAACTAACTCTTCAGGCAAGGTTTCTGCCAGGAGCACAGAACTCCTTAGCGGATATGTTAAGCAGACAAATCATGGATCCCCACGTGTGGAAACTGGATCTTCATGTATTTCAGAAATTGACAGTGTCATGGGGAACTCCAGACATAGATCTGTTCGCTTCTCCACTAAACCACCAGCTGCCAAAGTATTGCACAAAGGGGTTTCATCACACAGCTTGGAAAGTGGATGCTCTGTCTTTCAGTTGGAAAAACCTTCATGTCTATGCCTTTCCACTTCTGCCTCTTCTTCCAAAGGTACTATTAAAGGTCAGACAAGACAGGCCAAGGATGATTTTGATAGCTCCAGATTGGCCTCGGCAACACTGATATCCACTACTGCGGAGTCTAGTAAAGACGCCTCCATGGCCTTTACCTCTGATTCCACATCTGTTATCTCAGAAGGACGGTCATCTACTCAATGTCAAGCTTCACTCTCTTCATCTAACAGCCTGGCATATTCTCTGTTGAAACACAGCAGGTCTCAACTTCCTCAACAAGTTTTAAATGTGATTATGGAAGCTAGAAGACCTAGTACAAGGAAGGTGTACGCAGAAAAATGGAAGAGATTTTTATTTTGGAGAACAGCAAAGAATTTGGAGATTTCTGAGCCTAATTTGAGTGTGGCTCTTCAATATCTTACTGAATTATTGGACAAAGGTTTGTCCTTCTCTTCCATTAAGATTCATGCTGCAGCAATTTCAGCTCACTATGATTGTGACCCACCTTTGTTTTCGCATCTTTTGTTCAAGCAGTTTCTTAGAGGGGCAAAGAATATAAGACCCGAGCTCCTACTCCTGCTTGGGATCTCAATTTTGTGTTGGAAAACTTACTCTACCACCTTTTGAGCCTGCGGCTACTGCTGAATTGAAATACTTGTCATGGAAGACTGCTTTTCTGTTGGCTATTACTTCTGCAAGAAGGGTGTCTGAGTTGCAGGCCCTTATGGCAGTTGAGCCCTTTTTGACTTTCCATAACGATAGGGTATCATTACGTACTAATCCATCCTTTATGCCTAAGGTGGTTTCTAGTGTGGCTTTAAACCAAACTATTCATTTGCCTACTTTTTATGCAGACCCCAAAATAAAGGGGAAAAGATTTTGCACACTTTAGATGTACACAGGCAGTTACGATATTATTTAAGCAGGACTAAGGATTTTAGGCAGTCTCAGCAGTTGTTTGTTTCTTTTGCTTTGAGTTCACAGGGCAAGCCTGTGTCAAAACAAACTATTTCCAGGTGGATTGGCTTTTGCATTGCATTTTGTTATTCCCATCATGGCAAGGAGACTCCATCTGGGATTAGGCCTCATTCCACTAGGGCTACTGCCACTTCAACAGCATTTCTATGGGGTGGCAACTAAGGATATTTTGGAAGCAGCTACTTGGAGTTCAGTGCATACTTTCTCTAAGCATTATCACCTTCCTATCTACTCTAAGTCTAGGGCTGGTTTTGCCACAGCTGTTTTGCAAGGCATGTTGTCAGCTCCTACTTCTTTATGAATTGCCAGCCTCCCTTACCTCTGCTTTGGGATTCTACCCAATAGTCAGGACTGCAGCAATGGAAGACGAAGAACATAGTACAGTTTTGTACCTACCATAAATGTAGATGTTCGAGGATTCCATTGCTGCAGTCCAATTTACCCTCCCTCCTTCCCCTCTGATTTTAGGGGTGGTTGTGTAGGTGAGTTTACATGCTTATGTTTTTGTATATATTGTTGTATATATTGTACATGTTTTTGGGTGCAGGTTTTCTGGGACTTGTCTTTTTAGGATCTTCTGACATCTGGGGCAAGAAAAGACTAAGGATATGACGTCGGTCATGCGCATTAGTACCCTGACGTACTGACGTCAGTCTAAGGCGCCATGATCGACGTCAGCCTTATACTCTGGTATTCGGGCCGACTGGACGCGGACTATACCCAATAGTCAGGACTGCAGCAATGGAATCCTCGAACATCTGCATTTATGGTAGGTACAAAACTGTACTTTCTGACTGGGGCATTCAGTTCTGAGGATGGTGTGTGTCACCATCTTCTATATACCTGACGTCACTTTATGACTGACATTGGACAGGATCCTATGTACGATTTTGCACGTACCTAATGGTAGCTTTAGACTTTTGTATACTAGCTGGACATTTGGAGCAGCCTGTGGTGGACTCTGTCATGTTATGAATACTGCAACATATAGAAGAGAAGGACATCTATGGTTGTGGTAAGATTTTACACAATTATTCTTTCTCCTTTCTTTTGGAAATGGCCAGAGGTACTTACCACAAGCTTCCTCACAGAATAGAGGTACTCACTCAGATTCAAGCGTGTTTGATACACCCCATACCAATCATCTTCAACTGACTGCTTGGATGATAGGGTTAAATTCCCTTTATGCACCTGTTTACTAAGGATGTGCAGCATATACTAATGGAGCCAAGAAAGCCTGCTACTAGAAAATCATATATTAGAAAATGGAAAAGGTTTTCTAGTTGGTACCAGCAACATAACCAGTACCCTTTCAAGGCTAGTTTTTCTTTGCTTCACAATATTTATGTGAGTTACTATCCTATGTCCTTTCTTACTCCTCCATCAAGGTTAGTTTATCGGCCATTTCAGCATGTCTGCCCATGGATCCACCTCTTTCAATGCATTCTTAAGTTAAAATGTTTTTGAAAGGGGTTTTGCATAAGAACCCTCCAAAAAAAACTGGTGGCCTCTCCTTGGGATCTTAATTTTGTGTTATACAAGATAACACTTTCTCCATTTAAACCAGATAATCTGGCTAACTTGAGATTCTTAACAAGGAAAACTGTTTTACTTTGCTATGAGGATATTGATAGCAGTGTTTAGAGAAAGGGATTTCCCAGATGACTGGAAAATAAGCATGCTGGTGCCAGTGTTCAGGAACAAAGGGGACATTCTGAACTGTGGATAGTACAGTGGAGAGGGTCATTGATGAATAATTGTGCAGAGTAGTAGAAAGTAAGATGGGAGAAGAGCAGTTCAGATTCAGACTGGGATGCTGCACAACTGACCCTATGTTGGAAGTAAGACAGATAGTTGAGAAGAAGCTAGAGATGAGGAAAGAGCCTAACTGAGCATTCTTAGACTTGGAGAAAACACATGGCAAGGTCCCAAGAAAGCAGATTTGGACAGTCCTGCTGTGGTTTGAAGTCCCAGAAAAATTGGTAGAATGTGTGCAAACTATGTACAAGGACACAATGACTCAAGTATGGACAGTGTTCAGCCTCAGAGAGGGGATCCCAGTGGGAGTGGGTGCGCAGCAGGGTCAGCTCTGAGCCCACTGCTGTTTATGCTGGTGATGGACTACATTAGCAAACAGGATGGAGGGGACAGATCAACAAAGTTGTTGTATGCAGACAATGTGGCATCACAGGCAGACTCTGAGCAAGAACTTTATCAAAGAATATGAGATGAAACTGAGTACAAATAAGTCAGTTGTAATGGCAGCAAGTGGGGAAAATCAGAAGAAGATGAGAACTGATATAGAAGGGACAATATTGGAACAGGTTAACAGCTTCAGGTATCTGGGAGGGGTGCTTGAGGAGAATGGAAGTCTCAATGAGGAGCTCAAAGCTAGAATCAGAGAGGCTGCAGCCAACTGGCATAGAGTGTGTGTAGTATATGACAGAAGAATGCCAAAGAAGCTGAAAACTATGGTGTACAAAACACTGGGGAGACCAGTACTACTGTATGGTACAGAAACCTGGGCAATAAAGACAGAGCAGTTGAGGAGCTAGAGATAATGGAGATGAAGTGCCTAACACAGGTGGTAAGATGCACACTGTAGGACAGACAAAGAAGTGGGGTCATAAGAGCAGATGCTGAAGCAGCTCTAATTGCAGAAAAGGTCAAAGTTACAGATAATGGTAGTTTGTGCATTTGTGCAGAAAAGCAGAAGACAATCTGGGGATAAAGATTTTCGACAGACAGGAAGAAGGCAAGAAGAAATGAGGACATCCAGCAAAGAAGTGGATGGATTGTGTGAGAGAAGACCTATGACAGTCAGATGTGAGTGTCGAAGAAGGCTGAAGAGTGGCATAGAATAGAAAGAGCTGGTGACAGTTGACACGATATCTGACCTGTCTGGTCTGAGCTCTGCAAGAATTTGCAAACAGTTATGGCGAGTTAATCTTTTCTTATTCTGCATGGTGACAGGGATTCTTTGAGAGCTAATCCTTCTTTTATGACTAAAGAGGTATCAAGCTTACTTTAAATCAAACTATCTCCCCCATTTTCTTTCTTGAACCTAAAAATGAGGGAAAAAGGATACCCCATATTTTGGATATCCACAGACAACTCCGATACAACCTAGACAGAACTAAATCTTTTAAATCTTGAGATCAATCGTTCATTTCATGTGAAGGTGAGAATAAGGGACAACCTGTGTGAAAACAGACTATTTACAAATAGTTGTTTAGAGTTTTTACTCTTTTTATACTCACCACAGGAAAACTATTCCAAGCAGGGTCAAAGCCCACTCTACAAGGGACTTGGCTTCATGTATAGCTTTTTGGAAAGGGTTGAATTCTAGAAGCATTCTAGGAGCACCAGCTTGATCCTCTATACATAACATTTACAAGGCATTACAAAATTGATTCCTTCTCTAGGTGTATATCAGGCTGTACTAGAATAATTTAACAGGGACTTTTGGACATTTCTCTTTCCACTTCCCAAATGTAATATGTTATGGTCATCTACCCATATAGCTAAGGCTACAACAGTAGTGATCAATATGATGAACATAATACAGTTGTGTAAGTATAAGTAAACTTACAATAACAATCGACATTCAAATGATCACTTTTGCACTAGCCGCTCCATCCCTCCACCCTCCTTGTTTTTGGTGTGGTGTTTATACTACAATGAGGACACTTATTTTTGTTGTCTTAGCTTGTCCCTTCAGGGGCCAGCCTTCCTATCCCCCTCTTTTTTGGTATGAAAGCTCTGAAGGGTTTGGCTCAGCTTTTTACTCAGCTCAGCTTGAGTTGATTAATGGTTTGGTTGTGTGGAAGGTGCCCTGAAACTTTGGAAACTGGCCAGCTGCTATATCCTTGGCAGGGTGTAACCCATATAACTAAGGCTACTACAGCAATGATCATTCAAACATCTGCTGTTTTGGTAAGTTTACTTACACCGCTGTGGTTTCTTTGAAAGGATTTTTGCTTATGCAGCGAAACAGGAAGGTGATGTTCCCCTGGCCTTGGTTTCACCCCGAACACAGGTCTATCTGAGATCTTGAGACCTTGTCATTACCCCAAGGAATAGAGCAATGTTGAACTCCTCAAACCTATCCTTGAACAAAGTCGTCGGGACACTTATGGTTCCCTGGAAGATGCTCCCACCACCTCTGGTTCCTAGAAAGTGCAGTGTGAATAGAGACGTATTGATTCCACAACAGAATCCCTTTCACCAGGCGTGCACCTTGATGAAGGGGAAAGATCTCCTAGCCCCCTCCTGAAAACTTTCAACTTTGGAGAGATCCTGGTATATATGCACCAGGCAGGTACTTGGCTCACTCCCAGGTAGCAGAAATGGTATTGCAGGAACCCACTGTTGCGGGGCCCATCTTTTTCAAGTCCAACAAGATTTTACATTTGCCCAGGTACAAGCAATATTGGAGCACTGCTAATCCCTTTAATATGGACAGAGAGAGTGAGAATAGGTCTGGAGGAGTCGGAGTCCAGAGGTCAGTGTTGGCACAAATT
Source organism: Protopterus annectens (assembly GCF_019279795.1). Classification (NCBI taxonomy): domain Eukaryota; kingdom Metazoa; phylum Chordata; order Ceratodontiformes; family Protopteridae; genus Protopterus; species Protopterus annectens. Next base: position 400,172,986 of record NC_056744.1, read on the forward strand.
TTGCCAGAATTGCCCACTCTCTCCAACATCTCAGGCCTTTGACTGCTTGGTGCCCAAGCCAACTTCTGGTCTGGGAGTAGTCTCTGAGTTGGTGTCACTCTAATCTGAGGTTGGCTGTGGTACTAGTTACACTGACTCCTGAAGGGACGTATCTGCATTTGAAGAACTGCAGGGATTGCCCTGACTGCCACTATGTGGGCCACAATGTGAGATGTCAGATAAATTACTTTCTTCAACTCTTATCTTAAGATACCCATCTGTTTACTGACTTTGGCTGTGATCTTGGGATCCACCAGCATAGTACACCAAAAAGCTTCAGGAAGAGACAACTTTCAGGTTCAGATCAGTCCTTCTCACCCTCTGATGTCTCCCACCCTTAGAAAGAGACATGCAGACTCCATGGCTCAGGTCTCAATCAATGGGAAGGATTCCAGTAGCCCCCTTCAGATGACCCCAGGATTTGGAAAATCCTGTAATTAATAAGACAGAGTGGTACTTGGTTCATTTACCCCCCCCCCCCCCCCCCACTCATAAGATGAGATTCCAGAAGAAACTTTTTGAACTACCCCTTCTCCCTGCTGGTTGAGCCCACCCTGCTTACTTCTTCACTGATTTCATAGTGCAAAATGCTTGGCTAGACCCTGATATGGCTAAGCCTATTCGTAGGAAGCCAAGTAAGATTTCATGTCCCTCTATGAGCAGACGATTTTTTAAGGAAAAGGGTCCCCTTGTTGAATTGTGTTGTATCAGCAATCACCATATGAAAGCCCTCTATTGACAGCCAGCCATCCATCCTTGATAGAGATTCCAGGGCACAGAGCAGAAGCAAAGCAGTGATTCTGTTAACTACACTGTTAGAGCCTTAAATTACTTGACACACATGAACTTATTCCAGCATGACCTAGCTGAGTAGACCTTGGATGCCCTGAGGTCATTCAGTGACAGTAGACTGAGCATCTCAGGGTGTTCAATGACAAATGTCTGTTTTAGGCAGCTCGAGGTGCAGGTATGTTTAATTCAAGCCTCTCCATGTGCCTGTTGTATAATGCAGATAATGAAGCAGCTAGGGCTACTACTGATTTTCTTTCTATGTGATTTTGTGAGAACTTCAAAGTGTCTTTTCACAAATGCCCATTTCAATGGGTCATCATTTTATGGACCTAGCAGGAAGGCGAAGCTGGAAAGAAGTGAGCAAGATGGCAAAGTATTTCTGCAGTGTGAGTCAAGTTCACAGACCCCAAAGGTTTTTTCTAGAAACCAAAAAATCCCTAATGACTTGTGGTTTAAAAAGTCCCACAAACACCCCTTTAACCATTTTCAGATTAGCAATTCCCTCTGGGGACATGGAAGATCCTTTAAAGGCTGCAACCTCAGAGAGAGGGGCTCCATAAAATCAAGGTTTCCACTGTTCCTTCCAAAGAAGTCACCAGCAGAAAACAGAAGACCTTGCCTGACTGTCCCACTCTGGAGGCAATCAGGGATAATCTCTCCCTGCATAAGACTGCATGGATGGCCATCACACAAGACAAATGAGTCAGGGAGATATTATCTAAATACTATTACCTTCCCTTTTTTTAGTTTCTAAAACCATCCTCCTCTCCCCTGTCAACTGAACGTGGCACAAGAGAAGGTCTCAAACCTCATGCTAAAGAGAATCACCTAAATAAGTCCCACCAGACCAGATCAGAGAGGATCTGAGATTTATTCAAGATTCATTTTTGGTTCCCAAGGAAATGAAGAAACTCAGGCCAATTCTGAACCTCAGCAACTAAAAAACATTCTGGATTGCTATGGTGCAATCCATCCACATATGTCTTTACCAGTTCTGAGCTTTGCCATTCAGTCTCATCACCGCCCCCAGGGGGTTTACCAAATGCATGGCAATGGTTGCCTCTCACATGAGGACCTGAGCAATCCAGATCTTTCTGTATTTGGATCACTGACTCATCATCATCTGTATTACCATGGAGTCTCTCATTCAACCATGTGATTACCTTCTACAACTTTGCCTGTCCGTAGGAGTCTCCAACAGCCTCATATTTGGAACCATGACATACCCTTGTTTTCCTAGAATGTCATTTGGATTCCTCCCAGCCAAGCCTCAGTAGGAGTGTGTTCTCCCATTCAGACCTCCATAAACATTCTCGTAAAGCCCTCTCCACCATCTGCCTATCAGGCTGTCAAAACCTTGGGCTTGATGGCAGCATCAATCTTCCTAGTACAACATGTCAGATGTCACATGCAGATTCTTCAAGGTTCAGTGTCCACAGTTGATAAGGGTATGAGCACAACCCTCAAACTGGCATATATATATATATATATATATATATATATATATATATATATATATATATATATACACACACACACACACACACACACACACACACACACACACACACACACACACACACACACACACACATACCAGTGGTGCTTAGAAACCTGCAACCTCACAGTGTGCTTTCCATTCAGTCCACCTGTTCCTTCCCTAGGATGGGTAGGTGGGGCAGTATTTAGGAAAGAAAGTCCAATGGATGTGGTCTTCCCAGAACAACAGTTTACTGGAATGAGGGGAAATCTGCCTAGCATTGCAGGCATTCCAGGACCATATTCCTCAGGGTGTGATATTCATAAACACAGACAATATGGCTGTGGTATGGTATGTCAACAAGGAGGGAGGCACCAGGTCTTAATTACTACAGTGTGATGACAATGTATCAGTGGGCAATCTCAGCACAGTGCCTTCTCAAAACAGTGCACATACCATATCAGTTTAACTCCTTGATGGACATGCTCAGCAGGAAAATCTTGATGTCTCATGGGTGGTCCCTCAATCCTCAGTTAGTACTATACTTTTAATTGCTGGAGAAAGCCTTGCTGCATCCTGTTTGCATCCCCCTCCAACACAAAATGCAACAATTTATTTACCTTCATAATCACCCAGGGTCACTTCTCAAGGCATGCTGTAGTTCATCAGTGGCCATCAGGTTTACTTTAAGCCTTCTGTTCTTCCCTTTTCTACCACTGATGACCGCATTCATCAAGAAACTGTAGCTGAGTAGGGCCATGGTCAACTTCACAGTCCCATTCTGGCCTCATCAGCTGCAGTTCCTTCTGTTTTGGCTTCACCTAAGGCAGCCCAATCTGCTTCTAGATCCATCCCTTAGTCTCCTATCTCAGTTGTGTGACATGCCTGATGTCATCATAATATCCAATTCCATTAATTGCCAGGGATTTCACTGTTCCTACTTGATTTTTACAGAGTCCCAGAAATCTTCTACACATGTGCTGTTTAAGTGCACATGACAAAAGATTCTTCCTTTGAGCCAACCACAGAGAATTGAACCCATTTTCTCTTCCAATCTATTCAGTTCTGTCCTTTTGTCATATCTTTTGATACAAAACCTGGTTTCTTAGACATTAAGTTATATTTGTCAGCATTTTCTAACTTTCACAAAGGAGGTAATTGTCAGTCTGTTCCTTCCCAAAAATCTGCAAACTTATCTAAAGGACACTTTCTTACTTAGACCCCATTAAAGATCCCTCAGCTACTTTGGGATCTCAGATTTTTTCTAGAAAAATTGACTCAGTCGCCTGTTGATCAGAAGTTATTTTTTTATCTTGAAAGACACTTTTTCTAGTGGCAAACACGCAAGACCTTCGGAACTCCAAGCCTTATCTTACAAGGCATCATACTTAACTTTTCTTAAAGAAAGTTTTTATTTGCTCACAAACCCTTCCTTTCCTGGCCAAGGAAGTTACTGAGACTACTCTAAACCAACTTCTCCATTTGCCCATCTTTCTTCTATCCTACTCAGACATGGGGAGAATACCTTCTTTGTCTAGACGTTCAGAAACTATCAATATTTTGCCTTCAACATTCAAAGCAATGTTGACAATATGAGTAATTGTTAGTGGCTTTTTCCAAAAACAAATTAGGCAAAAAAGATTTACAAAATCTTTTGTTTATCCAGACTTCTGTCTGATTGCATTTTATACAAATGTGCATTTTCTAACAGACCTTTGCCATGCAAATTAAAGGCTCATTCCAGCAGAATTGTTTCTACTTCATCTACATTTTTCAAAAACTTCTACATTGGATAACATTTGTGTAAGAGAAACCTAAGCATCTCTGCATACCTTCTGCAAACACTGCAATCTGGACATAATATCTGTGTCCATATCCTCCTAAAGCGTTTCCATACTCCATGGCATTTTGTCGTGATCATTATCATCCTTACCACCACACTCTTTTTGCCATTTTTCTACATGGAGTCAGGCTGCTGTCTTATTGTTGACAACTCTCTCAATTCAGTGATACTGTCCTCTTTTCTTTGATAGTCATACCTATTTGTTACAGGTTAGGCTGTAATGCCATGCAATACACCCACCCATCCTTTAGCCAGACATCCTTGTCTCCTCTTGCTTTCTATCTCTTTCTCCTAAATCTTCTTTACATCATTTTCTGCTCTCTTGCACATGTGACCAAACCACTGTAATTTGCTTTCCTTAACCTTCTCTGCAAATGGGGCTACTTTGTCTTCTGTTCTGATATACATATTTCTTTGTCTGTCCCACAGTGTTCATCCTAGGACATTTCTCAAGTACTTCATCTCCATCACTTCAAGCTTCCTCAACTGACTTGCCTTCTTTGCCCAGGTTTGTATGCCATACAGAAGTGCTGTTTTGCACACCTTACTTTTCAGCTTCTTTGGTGTTCATCCATCACATACTATCTTAGAAACTCTGTGCCATTTGGCTGCAGCAACTCTGATTCTAATTTTGACCTCCTCATTTAGACATGTCTTCTCCTTCCAGACACTTGAAGCTTTTAACCTATTCCACTATTTCCCTCTTATCTCAAATTTCAGCTTCTTTTGATTTTCCCCATGTCCTGCCAAGACAGTTTCGTTCCATGTGTCTTCAGTTTTGCATTCAGTTCTCCTAACATTTGCTAAAGTTCTTAATTAGTGCCTGCCTGTAATGCCACAGTGTCTGCATACAGCAGCTGTTTGATCTATCCCCTCTGATCTTTTTGCTAATATAGTCCATCACCATTATGAACAACAGTGAGTTCAGAGCTGAACCCCAATGCACCCCCACTCCCACTTGAAACCCCACTTTGAGACCAAATGTTGCTTGTGCTTATACTTGTATCACTGGGTTCTTGAACATAATCTACACTAATTCTACCAATGTTTCTGAGACTTCATATCATCATACTGCTGCACAAGTTAGATTTCTTGGGACTTTGTCATATACTTTCTCCAAGTCTAGGAATGCCCAATTTGGCTATTCCCCCATATCCATCATCTTCTCCACTATCTTTCTCACTACAAACAATGGGTCATTTGTGCTGCATTGTGATCTGAATCTGAACTGCTCATCTCCCATTTTAATTTTTACTACTGTCTGTATTTGATTATCATTCACCCTATCCAGCACTTTCATGAAGTCTGACAGGAGTTTGACATCTCTTTACTTAGGAGCCATTTCTCTTCTAACTCACCCATCATCTTGATTATCTTCGCCATGACTTCATCTGAGCTTGGTGCTTTCCCTGACTTAATTTTTCTTAGTAATGTTTTTACTTATAGGGTGGGCTCTTCTCATTTCATGATAAGCTATACATGGGGCAGTACAGCATGTGTGGAGTTTTCTTCATTCAGAAGCTGTTGGAAGTACTCCATCCTTCTTTCTTTGATGTATTCTGGAATGGTTAACAGATTCCTTATGAATTGTTTCTGATGATAATCTTCTTTATTTTTCTGTCTTTGCCTTGCAACCTGATTTTCTTTGCAGCTTCTGATGAGTCATTGTCCAGAAGCTGGTAGTGTTTCTGGGACACCTTCTTCTGTTATGATGTCACTCAGGAATTTAGCTGTGGATACTCTGTCCCATCCACTAAAGTGAGCACACTGGATAGTCTAAGATACAATACTTGTGTGTTTAACATAGTGTTTGGATCATTTGAATCCATGTCTGTCCACTTCACCACCCTCCCACCAAAATTATCACCTATTCTCCTGACAGACCTCACCAACACTCTGAGCCATCTCCTTTTCTTAATTTCATGAGGTTTTGCTTCTAAGCCTGAGCCAAGGAGAAAGGGAGTGGTGGTGCATTATCGGAGTTAAAGGGGGAGATTAAGCTGCAGGCGAGCAGTTTGCCCTGTTAGCACCTAACAGTGGATTAGTCACATCAAGGGAAGCAGATGGACATGGGTAGTCAAGATCTAACAATATGTTAAGTACATAACTATCATTTTGGCTCATATAAAATAGTGTGAGTGAATGATGTTGAGTCTCATGATGAAACCACCCAGGTGTGGAAAAATGATGGACTCCAGTTAGACATTACAGGTAGCTGTGTTTATGTAAAACGAGCAGGAAACATTTTAAGTGTGAAGTTGGTGTCATCAGGAGCAGTTCTTGTTAGAAGGCAGTGAGTACATGGAGACTGCATCAGACAAGAAAAGGAGAAAAGAAGATTGAGAGAGGTCCAGATGGGAGTAGTCTGATGGGATATCTAGAAAGGAAGGGGTAATAGTTGAGAAAGTAGAAAGAAAAATGATGGATGTGGAGGAAAACAAAGTTAGGCTCATCATTTAAAATGACATCTGATGTTGTCTCTTCCATCTGTTCCTCAGTGCCTGGGTCTTTGGATTCAATCTCAGATCTGTATTTGACCACTCAACACTTTGGATGCCAAGCTTAGACTCCTCCCCTTACCCATAACTTGCATGCAAAGCCCAATATTATCTCAGATCTTGTTTGCCACGCCTTTGAAACAGACATTGATCACCTTGCTCAGGCATGGGTAAAAGTTGTGAGAAACTTTTTCATTGTTGCTTCCACTTCTGTAGTATAATTACATATCTTTCAGTACTGTATTTTCTGTAATATCTTTATTCTCTACCTCCCCTTTCATAGTTATATTATATAGATGTTTACATTGGATTTATTTACACTTCTATTTCCTTCTGCCTCAGCTGTTTTCCTGTCTAAAAAAAACTAAACTACTTTTATAGCCTACTCTGTTGTTGATAACTTAGGGTTACTGTTTTCACTGTTTGTTGCACTTGTTTTGGTGTGACGCTTAACTATGGCTGAGAAACCTTTGAGTTTTAAAAAATGTGTGGCCTGTGGCCGTAAGGTACCCAACTTAGAGGCACACTTGAAATGTTTTTACCGTCTCTGGGTCTCACACTAGGATGGGCAGTGTGCTATATGATTTTGGTGCCTAGGTGGTGGTCAAGAGAAAGAATAAGTTTATTCTTAAGTGATTTCTCCCTGCCCCTGCAGGAGAATCATCAAAGCCTTAGCACACTGATTCTGGAGCTTCTCCTTATTCTAAAACGTTTTTGGACATATCTAAAGGGAACAAAGTCACGGGCCCAAAGGAGGAGACTAAGGAGCTGAGAAAGTGGTCTCCTGATTGGTCTACACCAGCTTTTGCTTCCTTGCAGCTCTAGCGCCTCAGTCCTCTGTCTTTGGATCTGGTGCTTTTCTCTAAGCCACTCTTGATTGGATCTGAAACTCCTGCTCTCATAGACCCATGTTTTTCTTCAGATACAGTCTCTCCTCAGCTCTGATTATTCTTTCGTCAGGAAAGGCCTAGCCATCTGTCATCAGTCAAAAACTTCTTCTTCCCTGCGGTCAGTCCAGTCAACCAGGAGCCTCTTTAAAACATATGTGGATCACATGATGAGGAAATTTCTTATATCCTAGTAAATCGTATGCCAGTCCACTAGTCAGAATCAGAAGTTATGGATCTGAGCATTTTCCAGAGTTTGTCCACCCCAGATCCAATGATTTAGCTGTCCTTCTACTCTAGCACCATCTCTGACCTGAATGGTCCCAGTATCATTGGAACCTGAAGAATCTCGGAGCTAAACCATCAGTGCAGGCTCCAGATGGACAGGTTAGATTCCAAGTGTTTCAGAGCTGTCCCTTCCTTTTGAAGCCTTGGTGCTGGACAGCTTGACTCCTGTGTCAGTCTCAGATCCAAGCAAAGAGGAATTCTGGCATTTGCCTGGAGGAAATGGCTTCAGCTCCACCAGACAAATCGCAAGATCTCCTTCAGGTTCAGTGTTCAATGCTGTAGAGAGAGCACTCTCCTGATCAGATGGGCAGACTTCTCTTTCTTGTCCGGCTCCACCCATCCCCCAAGATTGCCTGTTGGTCCTTATCCTTCTCATTTGGTACACTTGGGACAGCCTGGCCCACTGAGTCTCAAAACGGTCCATATAGTGGACATGGAAATCTCTTCCAAGTCCTCTCTGGAACACCTGGAGAGGTGGCTTTGGCTCCATCAGACACATCTTGAGATCTCTTTTGGCTTCAATGTTCAGATCTGTAGACAGAGCATTCTCCTGATCAGATGAGCAGGTTTCTGTTTCTAGCTCAGCTCCATCCATCCCCCAAAGAATACCCCTGGGTCATGATCCTTCTCATTCAGTACACTTGGGACAGCTGGTCAAGCCAAGTCTCAAGACAATCCATATAGTGGACTTGCAAATTTCATCTGAGTCCACTCCAGAACCCCCTAAGCAGTGGATACCTGAAGAGCATACATGTAAAAGGAGGCATGTAGACTCTCCCCAGGAGTCTCTCACAGAGGATACGGATCTTAATAATGGGGAGGGATCCCCTAGATCCCCCCCTTGAGGATGTTTCATTCGGGGAAAGTATTGAACTCCAGAGATAGAAAGGTGCGTAGTCCCAAGATGAGTCAGTGTTTCTTGATGCCTTCAGGTCTGGCTCAGCTGTATACTGGATGGTTCTCCCTGCTGACAAGATGGTGGATGTCATCTCTAAGTGGGCATGGAAGGATCCGGGCATGGCAGGACCAATTCTCTGTAGACCAGACAAGTACTTACTGTTCTCAAAAGATCGCCAACATTGGAGCAATGGGCCTGCTGTGGATTCTGTTGTAGTAGCAGTGACCACCAAAAAAGAGCTTGCAGAGGAAAGCTCTTCTGTTTATCCCGCTAACAAAGGAGTCCAGGGCACTGGACAGATTCAGGAAGCAGACTTATGTTTCAGCTACCTTCACTCTGACGGCACTGAATTTCTTGGCACACACCACAAGATTTCAGAGGGATTTGACTAAAGAAATCTTCAAGTTCATCTCTGGGTCTGTATGTATAGAAGACAAGAAAACCTTATTCTCAGTTAGCCACTATAGAGTCACTGTCCAGTGTCTCAATATGTCTTACCTCTGACTTACTGAAGATGCTTTGAGAGCTGTAGCTGTGGGCATTGCCTTAAATAAATATCCCTGGATGCACTTGTGTGACCTTGTGGAGCACTTCAAGATGTTCTTTAGTAATGCCTCATTTGATATCTCAGCACTGTTTGGGTCTAAAGTGAAAGAAACGGTGACCAAAAGTGAACAAGATGGAAAGACTGTTTCTGCCATTAGAACATGTTTCTCTACCCATCCCACAGAGGTCTTTTCTAGGAATCAGGAAGGAGGTAAGAAGCTACAGTTCTGGAAATCTCAAGGGTTCTCTCATGGCACTACTGTAGACAGAACCCACCCCTTGAGGCAGAGGGGTGAGTTCTAATAATGGACATCACAGCTGAGATGGGACGTAAAACCAAGGCTTTAAAGATCCTTTCACTGAGAGACCTTAACAGGACTCCTGAAGGATTGTGTGACTGCCATTCTGTGAAGGCAGTTAGGGGTACTTATCCTGGCACTCCAAGGCCTGGATGTCCATCACAAATGAAAAATGAGTACAAAGGATAATAACCAGAGGCTATTACATTCCATTATTGTGTCTTCTCCAAATTCAGAAAAGTTACTAAACATTCCACCTTTTCAAAGGTCAGAGAAGTGGGGAAACCAAAAAAAAAGCACAAATGGAAATATTTGTGGAATATTTAAATATGCCAAGGTTATACGTAGATGAGGCTCAACAATTAACAGTTAAGACAGGAGAAGATAAGATAAAAATGGTGATTTATAACAAATCTGCAGGAAAGTCTCCAGGAATAGATGGTATTCCGGTGGACATTTGAGAGCTAGGAGGGAAGAAAGTGATAAAGATCTGGGAGGTTTTGTTTACCAGTTTTTTAAAAGTAGGAGAAGCACCAACATCCTGGAAAAAGCTGTGGTGGCTGTAATACCTAAAGACTGTAAAGACTCATCAGATTCGGCTTCATACAGGTCCATTTAAATTCTAAACCATGATCATAAAGTGTTTATAACGGCTAAAACAATCGCAGATTTGTTGCTAAAATGATAGATATGAGTCAGTGTGGTTTTGTAGGGGAAAAGCAAACATTTGATAACATTACTAGAGCAGTGATGTTCCAGAGGGAAGCAAAGTGTAAAAAAATACCACTGTTGTTTGTGGGTCTTGATGCAGAGAAGGCATTCACCAGAGTAAGCTTGTATGAGTAGGGCAATAGAAGCATGTACATTTCCTGATAAAATAGTAAGGTAAATTACGAGGCTATCTGAGGGATTGGAAGCAAAAATCAAAGTGGGAGAGTGGGAGAGTTCCTCTTTGATAAGTTGTGTCTGAAGAGAGGAACCAGGCAGGGCTGTCCCCTCTCCTCTTTGTTATCTGTGTTATATATAGAACCACTGGCAAAGAAAGTCAGGCACTCAGAAATTCAAGTATATAATTGGTACGGTATTCAAGAAAAATTGGCTCTATTTGCAGATGATATTATTTTGTACCTGATGAAACTAGGAATGGATATCTCAATGTTGTGGAACATTCTGAGACAGTTCTTTTTTTTTTCCAGGATATAAAATGAACTAGGATAAAACAAAAGCTATAGCTGTAAACTATATACCCACTTGAATTGGTTCAGCAATACCCATATTTATGGGGACATGATAAAATTAATTATTTAGGAGTATACATTAAAATAACACTGAAATAGACTAAACAAAAGATAGTACAAACACTGAGAATGTGCAAGCTCTTACCTATGGATATGGATAGAAAAATACAAGCATTAAAAATGTTTTTAGTCCCTTTATTTTGATACATAGGTCAGGCATATGTTATCAATCAGAGGAGAAGTTGTGAATAGTAATTAATAAAGAGATGAAGGAATGTATCTGGGTGGGTAGGAGGGCAAGAGTCAAGTGTGATAAGTTGAACCTTCCAGTAGAACAAGGAGGTTTAGGATTACCTGATTCGAAAGGATATTTTAGAGCTATACAGTTAAGGCTGTTATACAAAACACAAGCAGAAAGTTACAATTCAAAGTGAAAAGGGGTGATCATGAAGCGGGGGTGGGGTGGGGGTGGATTCAAGAATAAGAAAAGAGTGGAATTTTGGTTGCAGATTCAGTCATACAGAATATTATATTCATAAAGTATCAGAAAGTATTCTAAGAACTAAACAAACATGGGAGTAGAGAAAAAGAGATTCTGGAGACAGGGATGACTGCATTTAGGGATACAGAGACTAGACAAATGGGGTATGGAATTTACTGGAAGAAGATGGCTTAGGAAACAAGGTATTGGGAACAAATAATTAGAGAGGGAAAGGAAAGAGAATGGGAAGAGGGCAGGAATATACTGGGACTGTAGGCTAGAAAATGCCTTCTCTATCAAGGTTTGATATCCAAGTATAGGCAAAGAGAAAGGGATTGGGAATCGTAAGTGAAAGACCTGCACTGGTTCAGTTTTTAGTTGAATCTAGAAATGAAGCCGCTGTTAAAAACAAATAATTAGTAGGGCATATAAAATAGTGCATGATAAATATTGGGAATCAATCGGAGGAGAAGAGAGATCAGGTAAGCCATTTACAAAGAAACAATGGGAGGATATATGTATGGCTCCCAGATATGAAACCAAGTCCAGAGGATCTAGTATTTTTGCCTGAAGTGTTTGGATAGGTACTTTTATACACCAAGCAATCTCCAATTAATTTTTCCTCAGGTAGTTGGCAAATATTGGAAGTGTAATGAGGAAGAAAAAGGTACTGGGAGCATGTTTTCAGAGTGTAATGAGTTGGCAGACTGTAAAAACTGAGAACCCAGAATGTAAGAATGTGTGTCCATGCAGCTACAAAAAAAAAGAACAGTAATCCAAAAAAACGAGGCTCACATAGTGTTCACCCTACAAACTAGTACAGGCACCCTAACATTTCAAGGAACTAAACAAACTACCTTTCATTGATACTCTACAAGGGACAAAAGCACTTAACTTACTAACTGACTTTTATTGTTTGGATGTATGTATACTAAACTATTTTTTACTGATATAGACAAATGTGTGGTTTGTTTTGTTCACTGAAATGTGAGAGTGCCTGTAGTAGTTCGTAGGTTGAATACTATGTGAGCGTCACTTTTTTGGAGACTGTAAAAATTCCCTTTAGAGTATTCTGTCAGGAATACTGGGCAAGCAAATGTGTGTAATTAAGGATATGATTTTTTTGAGCTGGGATACAAGGTTTTAATTGCCCAGGCATAGTAAGACATTGTTAAAACAATTACTAAAAAATGTAAATCAAAGTCTAAACCAACCATACTTGAAGAAGTGAATATTGTCACAGAGATAAAACAACAGGAAGCGGGATCTTTAGTAAAGGGTAGGAGCAAATTACATTGAAAAAAATGGAAATTGTGAGAACAGCATTTGCAGAAAAAAATGTTTGGAGGGGGAATGAGGTTTAAAAGAAGGCAGGACTTGAACAATTTATGTAATGTTGGATTAATTGTATCATATAGAAGAATATAGGTGATGTGTAATGTTTGTAAATGCGTGGAAAGCACCCAGGCTGTGCAGGACTGCAATGCCCTCCATATTTTCAAACCGCAAACTTGAGCATGAAAGAACCAAAGGAGGAGGAGTATCCATCTTCATTAAGGATAAGTACACCTCTAGAAAGGTCAAACAGTATGACTGTCTTGAGCTACTCCATGTCCATTAACTATAGGCAAAGCCCCCTACCACATCATAACTAGCTATAGGTCCCCCACCGTGAAACAGGAAAAGCATACCGCATATGTGAACTTACTGGAGTCACTTGCCATGCAGCCCAACACCTTACTCACGGGTGATTTTAATTATCCTATCATCGAATGGGAAACATACATGACCACAAACATGCTGGCTCAGAGGTTCTTGGACTTTGTCAAGGCAAATACTCTGGAACAGCTAATCAGCACACCCACAAGAGGCTCAAATGTCCTGGACATAGTACTCACTAAAATGGGAGAGCATTGCCCCCACTCGTGAGATATCCTCCGTGGTAAGATCAAACCATAAATCAGTCTCATTCGATGTAATTATAAGACCAGATACTCCATCAAGCTCAATTTATTTAAAATTATTCAGAAATAAATTCCTTCCTACTAAGTGATGGTATAAGAAGTTTCAAAGCTCCCTCGAATGCAGATAACACAAACTCCTATGCCTTGTGTAACCACTTAAGCAATTGTATAGAATCAGCTTTACCTGACCGGATTTAAACGAGGTCTTGACAAAAAAGCAAGCCACCCTGGTAAACCCCTATATAAACAGGCTATACAACAAGAGAAAGAAACTAATGTCCAAGAACAGGGGGGAACTGGCTCGAAAGAGGAAGAAATACCTCTCTAGCTTAAACAAATAAATTAGAGATCTTGTCAAGTCCTCCAAAGCTAATTCCAAAGTAAAAATAGCCTCCCTAGCTGTGGATAATGACAAGGAATTCTTTAACTACATATGAAACCTAAATGGAATACCCAGCTATGCACTAAACTGGTTGTGGCTGACACCACCCATATTCAACTGGATGTAATAGCCAACTAGCCAACCTGCTAGCTGACAGACTTAGAGCAATCTTAACCCCCCCATCCCCTCCAGTCATCTCCTAAAGTATACCTGCCACCATTCCTTAGCCTGTTATCTCAAGAGAGCAGGTCATCTCAGCAATCTCCAAGGCCAAAAACAAAGCACCAATGGGAATGGACAACATCCTAGGTTGCTTTTTAAACAACTTAAAACATGACCTAGCAGACTCCATTGGATCTCTGTTTAATCACAGCCTGCAAACTAGCTATGTTCCGGTGGAATGGAAGACAACAGTAATCCCTCTGCACAAAGGGGGACCATCAACCGACCCTTGGAATTATAGGCACATAAGCTTCACTAGCTTCATCTGCAAGGCCATGGAAAGAATCATTATGGACCTTATTAACAAGGAAGCAGATAAACTCCAAACTCTGGACCCAACCCAGTTCAGATTCATTAAAGGTAGATCATGCCTGTTAAACATGGTTGACTTCTTCAAGAAATTCACCAGGGTCCTGAACAAGGGAAAGACAGTGCATACCACCTATCTTGACCTAGCCAAGGCATTTGACACAATCCTCACTCAGGTATTTTGTAGAAACTCTCCCATTTGGGAATTAACCCCTACATTACCTGATGGGTAGCCAACTGGCTCACTGATAGGATGCATAATGTCAAAGTGTCAAAGTGGGTGACCTCACCTCTAGCAAAAGACCAGTCACTAGTGGTATACCACCGAGTTCTGTGCTGGGCCCCTTACTGTTTGGAATTTATTTCTCAGAAGCCCAGGCAAACTTGACTTGACTTGAACTGAGACTGACCAAGTTTGTTGATGATTGCAAATTACAAGCAACCATTGAGCCCCCAATGATGTTTATATACTGCAGACAGGGTTAACGCAGACAAATGATTGGTGCCAAAGCCACAGATTAAAGCTAAATGCAAAAAATGTATTATTATTCCTTTTGGGAATGCTGACATCCTTGCTAATTACATTATAGACAGTGCCCCCTAAGTACAGACCCAGTGGTACATGATCTGGGTACTCAGGTTGATAGCAATCTGAACTTTGACCATCACGTATCTACAGTAGTAATGAAATCCTTCTATGTGACACATTTTATAAGTAAGGGCATCACATCTAGATCTAAGTATGTTATCATTCCATTATACTTGGCTTTCACCAAACCAATAATTGAGTAGAATACTCCCTTTTCATGTATCTCACCAGACACTTGCAACAACTGGATTGACCACAGAGGTTTCTCACCAAGAAATTACAAGGTACACAAAAAAAAGTCTTACACGGAAAGACTGAAAGTCCTGTCATTGTATTCTGTCTCCTATAGGTTGCTAAGAGGTGACCTGTGCCTGGCTTACACAGCTGTCTCTGTCCCAACCCTGATGGAAATGCTACACATTCGCAAATCGAACTGCACAAAGGTCACTCACTCCAGGGATCTTAACATAGCCTCTGACATGAACAGATCATGCTAGAGGGATAGATACATCTCCCAGAGACTGCCACTTCTCTGGATCAAGCTTCCAGTTTAGATGAAACTGAGCGCCTCTCTGACCTTCTTCAAATGCAACCTAGATCAATGGATGGGTGACTGCAGATTCACTCCTGGGGGTGGCGGCCATGTCCCTCCTGGACAGTGGAAGCTGGTATTAACTACCATAAACCCTTACCTCTGTGAACCTCACTCACGTACCCACAGACAATTAGGACAACTCAGGATAGATATGGCTAGGCTTATAAAAGCTCTTGGGTTATTACCCTAATAACCTTCTATGAACCTATGAACTTGTTAATATGATTTGATTACTTTTGTATAAATATGTTTGTCTATGCCATAAGTGATAATTAAATAAAGGTGTTTAGCAAAAAAAAAGATGGACAGGCAATCCAAAAGGTTTCTTCACTTCCAATTCGCCTCCCTGCCCTTTGGCCTCACTGCAGCTCCCTGGGTATTCACTAGATGCATGACATTGATGGCAGTATACCTCAGAATGCAATGGTTCTGGGTATTCCTGTATCTGCATGAGTGGCACATTTCTACTCCTACTAGGAATCTACTTATCGAAGCAAAAGACTCCATGCTCCAAATTTAGTCGATGTTGGGCATCACAGTAAACCTGGACAACTCCAAATTCTGTCTTGTGCAATTGATAGATTTTATAGTGGCACACGTGGACATAATTCATCAGGCAGTGAAACTTCAACAAAGTAGGTTGGCTATTCTTCACTATCATATGAAATCATCTCAAAAAACAGCTGCGAGAATTATTCTTCATTTACTGGGTTCAATGGCTGCATCCATCATGTTGGCCACTCTCTTCAAATACCACATGAAAGTACTCCAGTTGATCCTAGCAGTGCAGTGGTCCATCAGATGCCAACCAATGTCTTTCCAAACATATTTGTCAAACATTGGCAGGACTCACATTCATTGGTGGTTTGAATCCCCTGTGGTAGTGCAAGGTTGCTCATTTGACTTTCCCAGTCCAAAGCCACAGTGACCATGGGCACTTCCCAGTTGGGGTGGTGGGGCACTATAGGGGAAAGACAGACCAAGGCACATGGTCCCCCTGTTAGGCCATTCTCCATATCAACAGATAGCTATAAGGACAGAAATAAGGACAATTCTCCTGATACTGCAGGCCTTCAGAACTCCCTTCTTCAAGGATTTATATCTCTCCAAACTGACAACATGCCTGGTACATTATTGAGGAAGAGGAAATCTGTACTTACCTGTTATACTGAGAAGCCATGAGGGTTTGGCAATGGGTGACATCTTCCAATTGCTTTCTTCTAACAGTGCACATTTGAGGGAAGTCTAGTGTTCTAGAGCACAGTGCAACACTTGGCACCCCTGTCTCCTTTACTGCTTTCCTCTGACTCCTCTTATCCCAAAATGTATTCAGAAAGCACTAGAGAGGAAGGTCACAGTGATCCTGATTGCCTCTTTTCAGTCATGACAGGTATGTTTCCCCTCCTTGTGGCCTCATCTGAAACACTCCCTGGGGATGCTGGATCCCAACCTGGATCTCATTTCTCACCCATCCGACCTGCCTGTCACAGATATTCAAACCCTCAAGTAAACTGCCTAGTCTCTCCATTTCCTATCATGGCTGCTCAATCTAGGCTTTCTTCCCAAATGATCCACATTCTCACTTCATCACAGAGACCATCTACTTGGAAGATTTACGAAAGCAAATGGAAAGGTTCTCTAGTCTACTAAAAACAAATTCAGATCATTTCTTGGCACCCCTTCCAGCAGTATTAGACTTTCTAGCCTGTCTTTTTCAGAATTGGTCCCCATTTGCCTCTCTCTCTGGTGAAATAAAGCCTTTTTGATGGGGGCTGTCCTTCTCAGACCTCCTCTTAAAGATCCTTCTCATATTACTGTTTTACTTGAAGCACTGGCTAAATCATCATTTGAACCTGCAGCCAAGGTGGGTCTCCAGTTTTTAACATGGAAAACATTATTCTTGATGGCAGTCGGTTCTGCTAGGAGGATATCCAAACTCCAAGCTCTGTCTTGTAAACCCCTGTACATCATTTTTCATATGGACAGAGTTTCCATCTGAAACGATCCTTTCTTTTTACCAAAAGGTAGCTACCAAGACCATTTTAAATCAGAACATCAGTCTTCCATTTTTCTTCCCGAATTTTTCCAATAAGGGAGAATACATGCTACATTTGTTAGATGTTCACAGACAATTCTATTTTTACATCCATGGTATGAAAGCATTCAGAAAGTCTGATCAATTTTTTGTGTCCTTCTTAGCAAATAGACTAGACATGGAGTTTCTAAAGTCACGTTATCAAGACACGTTACACATGTATATACAGAAAAAAGGTTAAGCCTGACCTAGACCTGTCAGATCTCATTTTTTATTTATTTATTTTGCATTTGTTGACCGGGTTAGTCCAACAGAGCCTTGTGGCTCATTTTCAGTGGAGACCCGGGGAGAAAAGCTCCACAGTAGTATACAGTTTAATAGTAAAGTCAGAATAAGAATTAGATACAAGTAAAAAATAAGCAAATCCTACAAGATCTGTGGTATCCTCAACAGCTTTCTTTTCCAGAGCATCTGTTAATGACATTTGTGCAGCTACCGCTTGGTCTAATGTGCATACCTTCATATCCCATTATAAACTTAATCTACTTTCAAGAGGCAGAGCAGTCTTTGGTTCAGCTGTTCTTTGGAATATCCTTCATGAATCCACCCAAGTGTTATACTAGCTGGGGATTCTGTCCCATCCATTGAGGAATGCATGAAAAGACGACATCAGATATGAAAGTTATGTCCTTACCATAACGATAGATCTGTGTTGTCTGCTTCCCTCCTTCCTTAACTCCCCTCCCACCTATACCCTTGCCTAATTATGGAATTCTCCAAAAAAGAGAAGAATCCACTGTAAACCAAGTTAACACCAAACTTAAGTCAAATACTTTAATATGCAACTTTGTAGTTCCACTTAAAAGCTTCCTCAGGCACATAAACATTTAAAACAGTTACTAAAGCCATTTAAATGGTTAAAAGTTACTAAAGCCATTTAAATGGTTAAAAGTCACATGATGGATTTTTTTCTTTTTTGGCTGGTAACATTTGTTTTCACTGTGATTTACCAGCTTTTTGGCAGTTTGCACTTGTTTTCACTGTGATTTACCAGCAGATTATTCTTCGTTTTGTTGCTAACAAGTAATTATGGAATTCATGTTCCTTTATCCTGGTTTGACTGGACTAACCTATCCTGAAGGGCCTTTAAATGCATTTTGTAGGTCTATATCAGCTTACGAGCATTCATATTGCCTTCAGATAAGCTTTTATAGCATTATTTATTATTATTATTTCTGTTATGAAGTTGTCTGTATTATTGGGCAAATTCTTTCTGAGGTAATGTTGGGCTTTGAGAGGGGCTATGGGTAAGGAGAGGAGACTGAGCTTGGGATTTAAAGTCTTGAGTAGCTGATAACAGATTTGAGTTGAGATCCAAAGACCCATTCTCTGAGGAAGGACAGAAGCGGACAACACAGATCTGTCATTATGGCAAGTACATAAGTTTTGTGTAATGCTACACATACAACCCTAGCTGGCGTAAAGGTGGTAAGAGTAAACTTTCTCAATAATCATTGTGATTCAGATGTTCCAGCATGAATTGAAAGAGAATTTCAGGGTGAAGGGTGATAGTAAAAGGGTGGGAAATCCCTGAAGTGATTTTTCTGTCTATGAAGCTTTAGATGAAGAGACAGTTTGCATACAGTGACTCCTTCATTCCTTCAACCACTTTACTGAATGCTGCAAACCTACTAACTTGTTTCTGTTTTTCCTTGCAGATGCACCAGAGGTAACAATGCCTGCAACAACTCCAGGATTCTACCTGCAGACTGCATATATAACCTGCTCTGTAGAAAGCCTTATTCCTTTTACTCTGCGTTTTAGCAGAGATGGAGTTAGACTGGGAACAGATCACTTTTTCAGGTGCATTTTAATTCTTATGATCTTACATACTTTGAATTTTTTTTTTTTTTTTTAATTTATGTTGGTAGAAGTACTATTCATTTGAAAGCCTTTTCTTTTTAAGTGGTCAAGTCTTCTTTTATGACATTATTTTCACCTCCCCCCCGTAAAAAAAAGAACAACCATCCTTTAGTTGAAGCTGTTGAGATTGTATATGTCCTGCAGTTGAAGGAGAATGTTTGATTACAGTGCTGTTTCTGTATGAGGTATTCCTCCCAAAATCTTGCAAGACTAGTAGTACATTATAAATTTTTATTAATAGGTTCATAGGTTGGCACTAGGCTATCAGCCCTAGGGCCTATACAAGTCTAGCTATAACAATTCCCTGGATATTTCTTCCCACAATATTTACTTTCCTGGACCCCTGTCTAGCTGGGCGACTGACGTGATCCTGGGGAGAATTTCCTATCTCCCATCCAATTGTCAAGGTTCCTTTTGAAGAGGGTCAAGGAAGCGCTCTGCTTGACATGTATGGGCAGTCTATTCCAGAGTATGGGGAGTCTCTGGGTCAGGAACCTCTCCCTCCAGCATGTTTTGTTCATTGTGATGACAAGGTTTAGATCCCTGGAGCGTGTGGCTCTGAGGGACTGGGATTTCTTTGTTGAGCATGTCCGACAGCTCAGGGTTTGACATGGCCTTGTATGTTAAGCAGAGATCACCTCTGAGTAGACGATATGCCACAGAGTATAGCTGGAGTTTTTTTAGACGGTCAGCATAGGGCATCTGCTTTAGGCCTGTGATACATTCAGTGAGGTATTTCTGCGGCCTTTCCAGCTGTTGCAAATGTCTTGTGAGGTACATACCAAACAGGGCGTTGTACTCTATCATGGGTCTACTGAGGGATGAGTACAGTGGGACAATGACCTCCTTTTTTCTGGATGAAAAACCCTTAGTGATGAGGTGTGCCACATAGAAGGATTTCCTGACTGTTGTGGCAATGTGGTTATCGAAGGTGAGACCACTGTCCACCTGTGTCCCTAAGTCTCTCATCACACTTTCGGTGTTTAGTGTACTGCCACCTATGTTGGTAATTCATGGGTACATGGTTTTTCCCAAAGGGGATAACTATACATTTCTTGGCATTAAGCTTGAGCCTATGGCTCTGGCACCAATCATATGTTTCTGTAAGGCCCTTTTGTAGAATATCCACATCATTTGAGGATTCAATAATGTCTCCCAGTTTGCAGTCATCTGCGAACTTTGTTAGCCAGAGTCCCTTATTGTTGGCCTGTACTTCAGAGAAGTAGATGCCAAACAAGAGCGGCCCCAGGACTGAACCCTGAGGTACTCCACTTGTCACTTGTCTGGAGCTGGATTTGGAGTCGGCTACTTTTACAGTCTGGGTTCTGTCAGAAAGCCAGTTGGCAACCCATCGAGTGATGTAGGGATTTATGCCCAGCTTAGTAAGTTTATCTATGATTCCAGAGTGGGGGATGGTATCAAAGGCCTTGGCAAGGTCCAGATAGGCTGTGTAGATCGCCTTACCCTCATCCACAGCTCTGGAGACTGATTTGAAGAAGTCAGTCAAGTTCAGAAAACAATACGGAAATCCAATCCAGTTCAGAAAACAAGATCGGCCCTTCACGAACCCAAACTGGGTGGGGTCCAGTGTTTGAAGGCTGCCAATGTCTTTGTTTATAAGTTCCATGATAATGCATTCCGTGCCCTTACAGATCAGGGTTGTCAGACTGATGGGACGGCAGTTCCTCGGATCCAAGGTGGATCCCTACTTGTGGAGTGGGATAACTGTAGCTGTGCACCACTCAGTGGGCATGAAGCCTGAGTTGAGGCTATGATTAAACATGACACTTAGGTGAGGTGCCAGTTCATTTTGTAGTTCATGTAGTACACAGCCCGGGATGTCATCTGGTCCCATGGATGCTGTATTCTTAGCTTTGGAGAGTGCGGTTTCTACCTGTGTAGCCGTGATTACCAGAATTTGGCAATCTTTTTGTGTTGAGATTGGCCCTTTAGAGGGTGAGAGGGGGGTGAAGTTGGCATTAAATCGATCTGCCAGGATATTGGCAATATCCTTGGGATCAGTGTATTTAATGCAATTCTGTTGTAGTTCAGATCAGATCTGAGCATTGCCATTTAGATTCTTGACATAACTATAGAATGCCTTGTGGTTGTCTTTGGACTCTTTGGCAATTTTATTTTCCTAACTAGCTTTGGAGGATTTTATGAGGGATCTCAGCTTCTTACTGAGGCTGGTAAGGGAGTTTTTTGCATGCTGGGATTTTCCTTTTTTCTGCAACAGTTTCTTCCTTCTGTTGTATAGTTTGTATATGGCAGGGGACCACCAGATTGGCTTCCTTTTTTTGGAACAGGTCAGTGGATTGGACAACTTGAGCCATCTTAAAGCCATGATCTAATTACAGAAATAGAAAGAATAATGATAATAAATCCAGTAATCAATGAACTGGATGTACTGTACATCCATTTTAAACAAGCATTACTGCAAATTCAGTTTAATGATAGGAATCAAACCTATAAGCTACTCAGCTATTAAAAGAATTAAATACAATGATACATTATACATAAAAGAGAGAACAAAACAAGGGAAAACTCTAATTCCTGGCAGTAGACCAATACACATGATTCAAGCTTGGCTTAGCAGTTTATCAGAAAATCTTAAATTTAGAAATGTAAAGACTTATTAGGAGAATTCTAAAGACAAGAGAGGAAATTAGTTCTTTGTATGACAGAAGAAGTTAATGGATCAGTATGGTCCTCATGTGATTACATTGAATAAGGCAGTGATGGTCTGTCAGAGCCATTAAAGGAACAGGAGCATGCTCAGAAGAACCACAAAACAACATCAGCACAAATTGGCCATATTGAGGAGGATGGAAGGGACAGTTGGGTATCAAGCGACTTCCCAGATCCGATCTGGCCACTAGATAGTGCTTTAGTGCCTTGAACTCCTAGAAACTTTCCCATAATTCTCTGTGAGATTCCCCTTTATATCTTTTTTGCCACCATTGTGAATGGATCTTGTTCCTTAATCAGCAATTAAGTGCTCTTAAAGTCTCTATTTTTCAGTGAAAATCATACCATGTCTTGCTGTAATTTATAGTTAAGATTAGATTTTCTATTTTAGTATTTATAGAAAGACTTTTTCAAGTTGTATTCTAAGTTCCTCAGCTTCCTCAATGTTTAGGTTGCTACCTAATGCCTTTCTATATATTTTTTCTTGTTCTTGTAATAAAAAAGTTGACACACACGCACACACACACACACACACACACACACACACACACACACACACACACACACACACACACACACACACACATATATATATATATATATATATATATATATATATATATATATATATATGTATATGTATGGATTCGTATCACTTCACTGAAAGACCATTTCACTGACACCCATTTCACTGAGACCAAATCACCTAAAGTTCATTTCACCTAAAACTCATTTCGCTGACAAATAGTACTCTAAGTACATTGGGGGGTGTGGGGGGGTGTAGCCCCCCACTTAATTTGGTTTTCTGTTGTCTGGTTTTGTTTTACATTATTTGGTAAAACTGAACTAGGTGGGGGGGGGCTGTGTCCCCCACCCCCCCCAACTATATATACTAACACCAGGATCGCACTACAGTGGAGAAAAGGACATATACCTTTGACTTGCCTTAGAGGACTACTTGTCAGTGAAATGAGTTTTAGGTGAAGTGAACTTTAGGTGATTTGGTCTCAGTGAAATGAGTGTCAGTGAAATGGTCTTTTAGTGAAGTGATACGAATCCATGTGTGTGTGTGTGTGTGTGTGTGTGTGTGTGTGTGTGTGTGTGTGTGTGTGCGCGTGTGTATGTATATATATATATATATATATATATATATATATATTTCTTTTTTATTTATTTTATTTTATTTTACATTTGTTGACCGAGCTAGTCCAACTGGATACATGTCCATTTTCAGTAGATGCCCGGGGAGAAAAGCTCCACATTTACAATATTATTTACAGTAAGAGAGATTTTACAAAAACAATTGAGGTACATTACAGTTTTTACTTTACTTTGGAATTTTACTCACAAATTTAGTACATATCTGGTATAGTTAGTCATAGCAATGAAATCACAAGTAAACATTTTTCAACTGTACAGATGCATACTCTTTTTAGGTAACAGAAAAGTATCTAGCACATGCAGATAAGATGAGTAATACCCATCGGTAAGTGAGGTAGTTAGTCAGGGTTAGTACAGGGGCATAACCATTGTGCTTTAAGGTATGGTTTCAGTTTGCTTTTAAATAGGGTGCTAGAGGTAAGGGAGGTTAGATCACTGAGAAGGGAGTTCCAGGTTTTGCCAATAGTGTTAGAGAACAGAGAGTCACCAGCTAAATTGTTAGTTTTACATATTTGCACACGTTTATTAGATGAGCGTAAGGTCTTTAGGTTGCTATGGGGGGTAATAAGATTTGTCAGTATTGGTGTGTTAGTAGGTTGATACAGGATCTTGTGGGCAACTGTTAGTTGGTTAAATGTTAAAAGATTTGGCAGCTCTAACCATCCTAGCTGTTTAAGATTGTGACAATGATGGGTTCTGTAGGAAGACCCAGTTGCAAATCTGGCAATGTTATTGTAGGAGATGGCCAGCTTGTTCAAGTTGCTTTTACATAGTTTAGTATATATAGGGGAGGCATATAGTAGGGTAGAGATTAAGTGGGTACGGGCAATAGTGGACCTGGCTAGTGGGGTTAGAAAGGGTTTGATCCTATAGAGGGAACCTAGTTTCTTGTTGACTGTTTTTATAGTACTGTTTATATGGGAATCAAAGGTAAGGTTCTTATCTATTAGTACCCCAAGTAGTTTTGTAGTGGGATCCGGAGAGATAATAGTACAATTACTTGATGTAACAGTAAAATTAAGTGGGGAGGATCTACGGGTGGGAGTAAATAGTAGAAGTTTTGTCTTTTTGGAGTTCAAGATAAGACATCAGTGTAGAAGCCATTTCTCAACTGTATTAAACGAATTTTGGGTTAATGACTGAAAATCTGATGGAGAAGTGGCTGCGCATATTAATGTTGAATCATCTGCATATTGGATACAGGTAGCTTGAGGTATTGCAGCATGTAGGTCATTTATAAATATAGAAAATGAGTGGTCCTAGTATGGAGCCTTGAGGGACACCGAGGGTAATCGGGAGGTTAGAAGATAAGTTATTCTCTCATAATACAGCCTGTTGCCTGCTGTTTAGGTAGGATTGGAACAATTGTATAGCCACTGTATCTAGTGACAGGTTTTTCAGTATGTTAATGAGTAGTTGGTGGTTTACCATGTCGAATGCTTTTGACAAATCAATAAAGAGGGCGGAGGATAGAAGCTCATTATTCCGATATTTATTAATGTGATCAGAGAAGGATAAAAGAGCAGAGGTGGTGCTATGAAATGGTCTAAAACCATGTTGGCTGTTAGCTAATAAGTTGTTTTCTAATAGGAAGATTAACAGCTGTTTGTGAATGCATTTCTCCATGATTTCTGCCAGTGGAGATAATATGACTATAGGTCTATAGTTTGATAATTAGTTGGAGTTACCACTTTTATGCAGGGGGATGATGTATGAAATTTTCCAGATTGATGGAACGTTACCTTTAGTAATGGGTCTATTAATCAGGATGGATATGGGGTAGGCTATGGCTTTTGCAACTTGTTGTAGGTATTCTGCAGGTAGTAGATCTGTCGGGAGGGAGGTAAGTTTAAGTTTTTGAATTAGGGTACAGATAAGGGATGTGGGAACAGGTTGAAAGTGAAATGATCGAGGTGTGTTAGAGTTTGAAGTGGTCGAAGATGAGGTGTCAGGGTATAGCTGATTGGCAAGTGATTGAATGGTCTCTGTGAAGAAAGTATTGAAGGTGTTGGCTATTTGGTTGGGACTACTGTGATCAGAACCTGAGGGGGTGGGTGTGAGTGATCAAGCTGGGTGTAGAAGTTTATTAATGCCTGACCAGAATTTTTGAGGTTTGTTTTGGTGGGTTTGTTGGAGCTGAAATTAAAAAGTACTTTTGTCCAACTGTATGGCTTTTTTTGTTTCATTTCTTAGCTGTCTAAACTTTAATTGATCTGCAGGGTCTTTAGTAGTGCGTCGGTTTGCCCAGACTTTGTTTCTAAGGAGGATTTTTTGTTTAGTTGCTTTAGAAAGCCATGGGGCTGGTTTAACTCTAGTTCTAATTGTATGAGTTGGTGCATGGTGGCCAAGAATAGTTAAGAATTTAGAATTGAAATATATAACTGCTGCTTCTAATGGTAGTTGTTTTAGGGGAGACCAATCACATACTTTAAGTTCTTTTTCAAAGGTATCAGGGTTGAAATATTTGTTGGATCTTATTGTTCTATATGTAGTTGGGTTTGGAATGTCACTCTTATTTCTAATTAAGAAGGTAAGAGAATGGTCACTTATGTCTTCGGGGAGGGTTCCTACTGTGTAATTTTGGTGGCGACTATTTATGAGGATCCAATCAAGGGTGCTTTCCTTGTTGTTAACTTTATTAGTCCTTGTGGGGGATGTAATGGTTTGTGTAAAACCGTAAAGGTTTATATGGGTAGAAGGCTGTTCTTTGGTACACCTCATCCAATTGATATTAAAGTCACCAAGTACTATGGTTTCCTGTGGATAGTTTGTGGAGAGCCAACTAAGGATATTCTCTAGGGTGTTAGTGTTATTACCTGGGGAAGATAAATACAGATGATATAGATAGATTTATATTTATTAAGCTGAATTTTGGAAATAAGGATTTCTGTATTACTGGCTAGGGGTGGATTAGATTCTATGGAGGTTACTTGTAAACCAGATTTGTATAGTAATAGCTACTCCACCACCCTTTTTAGCTTTATGGTCTAGTCTCAAGATATTATATCCAGGTGGTATTACCTCATTGTCTGGTGTTGTTGCCTTGAACCATGTTTCAGTGAGACATAGGATGTCAAATGAATGTACATCCATGAGAGCATGCAGGTGTGCAACCTTATTGTTAATGTTCCGAATATTAAGATGGGCTATTAGGAGTGAATTAGAGGGTCTAGTAAGCAAATGTGAGTTAGCAGGGATTGTAATGTGAGGCTCTGTAGTTGTAGTAGAATTTGGGCCTGGATTTGGGTGGATATCTCCATCTATTAATGAGTGAACTTGTAGTCTCAGTACAGATTTTAGAAGTTTAAATATTAGGTTCTGGAGTTTCCTATCCCTTGAGTTATGACATTTAATGTGAGTCAGTCTATGATATTTAGCTGGTAGGTAGTATGAAGTGCTGGGTATGTTATTATGGCTATGAGAGACTACAAGTGTGGGTGTGGAGGTTTGTCTTATGGGGTGCTGGAACCCTAGGCAGTTCAGTTATTCATAGAGTGTAAAAAGATAAGGTATGGATAGAATAGTTAGAAGTGAGAATAATAGTAGGAACATAAGCATATATATATATATATATATATATATATATATATATATATGTGTGTGTGTGTGTGTGTGTGTGTGTATATTATGTATATATATATATATATATATATATATATATATATATATATATATATATATATATATATATATATACATATATATATAAAAATTATAGTTAATCGGTAATTGTTTTGTATCAGCTGAATGGAGAAGCATGTTTACACTTCAGGCACTTTTGCGTTGAGAGCATTCATTTACTTGACCCACATGAACGGATTCCAGCAAGATCTACCTAAACAAGCTGTGAATACTTTGGGTCAACCCATGACTCGGGAGTCTACTGAACAGCTACATACTGTCCTTCTTAAAACAATGTTTTTTTAAAGTGAAATGGTTTGTTTTATACAAGGAATTAAATTTTTGGACAGTCATATGACTTCTTAATCAGTTGGTATACTCTGGTTATATATTTTTTCATTTATTGTAAAACTATATAAATTTAACTTTATCACTAATATCTTCTGAGAACACTTTTAGAAAATTGTGTTTAGGGGTTGGGGGAAGTTTATGTTGTGCCTCTTGTGGTGTTTTTGTAGTGAAAACACTACATTTTTAATACTCACTTTTTGCAAACTATACTGTCAGTTGTACTTGGACTTCAGCCTTCATTCGTGGCTTTCTAGACAGCTTTTGTCCCTTCAGCAAGCTACTAATTTGCCTCAGCCACAAATGATCTGCTATGACCATTTTTGGTTCCTCAGACTACACGTTCGTCCGTGGTGTCTATTGTTGTAGTGCCTTCATCTGCCATGTACTGGGTTTACACACATTCTCTGCAGCTGTTGGAGTGTCCTTAGTGGGCATGGGAAAACCATTCTTGCCAGTCTCAGTGGAAGGAATGGGGAGTACTTCTCTACCTAGCTGGACTAGGATGCTTGTTCCTCGAGGTGAGGTCACTAACAGTAGTCTGTCAGCTTCCATGGAGAGTCCACCGAGAAAGAAGCAGAAAGTCAAACATTTATCTTCTCCTGTCTGTGTTAGTTTAGATAAGAATAATTTATTCGGCTTAGCTCAGGGCTTGGTAGAGGTTCTAAACCCATATCACTTTGGATTTTCTGGTAAAAGAATAAGTAATTCTTTATTTTCCGAAGATTCCTGCTGTGATGAACAGTCAAGTGATTGTGAATGAACAACTTTTCCTCCTGGGTAATGTATTCTGACTCTGAGGAGTGTATTTCTTCTGACTGACCATTGGAAGAATTTTCTTTTTCTGAAACCGTATCTGGGATGAGCCAATTGGTTCAGTGGGAACATAATGAAGTTCCAATTTCTTTGAAAAAATAGTTTGATATATTACAAGTGGAATTTCCTCATCCTACTGCTGTCCCTCCTATTCTTCTATCTTTGGAGGATGTTTTTATTACTGACTGTAACATGTCTTACACCCAGCCTGCAGCCCCTAAAAAGCAGATAGACTGTACCAAGTTCCTCAGTCTCACAGTTTTTTATGTTTGAGTCCCATATTTAACCCAGCAATGATTTTTCTTGGCAAAGCCATTTGTAGCTACACATTTGGTAAATATTAATCCATCTGCTTCTGCTAAGGATAGGAAAACCTTTGATAGATTTGGAAAAATTATATACCTCTGCCACACTTATTTTAGGATTCTTAATTGTCAAGCTTGTATGTTAAACTTTGTGCTTCCTTCATTTGAGAATGTGAGGAACATTATATCAACTTTTCCTTCTTCTGAGGGAAAATCTTCCCTGAATACACTCATTGTTTCTGTGTCTCAAGTAACCAAACATTCTTTGAAGTATCCTTCTGACTTAGCTAGGTTTGGGTGATCACATTCTCAAAACTGACCTAAGAATGTTAAAGCTGAAAGTTTGAATTCTCCCCTTGATAGGGAGGTTGTTTTTGGATCTCATGCTGAGGTCCTGAAAAGTGTAATGATAGCGGGAAACTGATTCAAGGGATGACTCAGGATTTTCAATTTTACTTTTCATACTCAGGATCCACTTACAACAACAAAGTAAGCTGACTCAGCAAACTTTTTGGGAAGCAGACATTCAAAGACCAATAGCAAGGAGATTCCAAGAAGAAGGGGGGAGTGCCCTGTAGCCAGGGCAGTCAATAAACTGAAAGCCCTTTCTAGGAAACTGCTTTACAACACATGCATCAACAGTGACAGTATGTGGCACAGAACTTAACATTTTCATTGCTTCTCTTACTTAGGGCACAAAGTTTTGCAGGTTTGTCAAATGAATTGATTGGGGAGATAGGAAAAGAGTTGCATTTTGCTTGTTTACCTTTCCAGTTGGGAGGAGGAGGTGTGTGAGTTGATACTACTATATTTTCCAGTGAGTAACAGAAAAGGTACAGCATTCATCATGAAAACACTGGAGATTCACCAGCAAAAATCCACAGGTTTCTGTGGTTGTACCACTGTACAATTTATGTAGGGAGATGGGTTTTGGGATAGATCTACCCCCCAGCACACATACAGAAAAAGTATTGTATCTGATTCAGGCTACTTGCTTCAGCAGGTGTTGTCCATATGTTTTCCATAAGTCAAGTTCCTCCCCTGGCTCTCAAAATGGTTCTCACTTCTCATTTCACCTTGTTTGAAGCTTTCACCTACTAGAAGGAGATTCTAACTGCTGTAACTTCATCACTTGTTTTCAATCTTGTTCTTTGTGATAAGTACCCATTTTCTTTGTCGTAATGCAATAATGTAGAAATAATTATGCCTTTTTATTGTTTCTATTTACTGAATGATCAAAGTTTTATTTTTATATATTTTTTTCTGTCAGACCTCCCTTTCTCCCTTAGAGTGACTCGGCCATCAGACTCTTTCCCCTTCCCTTACTCTTTCTTCTTTATTTGTGGAAGGTTTCTAGGTGCTCTTCACTTATTTTTTTTTTATTAGTTTTAGATCATCTGGATTTACTAAAGGACTTGTTTGTTTTATTGACTTAACAGTAGATCCTTTTATTTTCAGGCTAGTTACTAGTTTGCTGGTGCTGTGTTTGTATATTTTTGGTACAGTGGTTTGTTACTGAGGATAGATGTGGCCTCAGGATTCTGCAAGTGCTGTAGGTGTGGGCAGAAAATCCCCCCAGAATACTCATGAACTATGTGTTATGTGCCTGTGGTGGATTATTTAAAGGTTGATTCTGATGTTATCCTTTTTATTCTTCCTTACTTATGGGTCCGGATCCGATTCTTGGATCGGACTCAGCTGCATTTACCAGACTTCAGATCAAACTCTTGAGCTCCTCCCTCTACTCATAATGCCCTACTCCATCCCTATTGCCTCAGATCTCGTTTGCTGCCTTCCCTAATAAACGTAGTTTCCACTCTCGAGTGAATTTAGCTGGGTTGTTTCTGTGAGTTATATAAAACTTTTGTTTCTATTTTTCTTTCTCCCTCCCATTGTTGCTGGTCATTAGAGACTTTTCCTTCTTTTTTCTGTACTGTTTTACAGTATTTGTTTTATTACCATTGCTGGTATCCTTTTCTCTTTCTTTATTCTTTAACCTTAGGGTATTTTTTTGCTTCTACCATAGTTGGTAGGCCTTTCTTGTATTTTTCCCCCTTTTTCTAAGTATATAAATAAAAAAAAAAATTTACTGTCTTTTTCTTCACATTTTAGTGTTTGTCTTCTGTTACTGCCATTATGCCGTACAAACCTACAGGGTTTTAAAAATGCACTTCTTCTGGGCATAAGATACCAAACTCAGATGCCCACAAGGAGTGTGTTTATTGCCTGGGGGCCAGGCAATTGGACATGATGTGTAGAATCTGCACTACCTTTAATCCTAGGGTCCTGGCAGACAGAAGAAACAAACTTATTTTAAGGGGGTCTTCTTCCATCTTCCTCCACTCCAGATGCTCAAACCCCCTCCTCCAAATCAAGCAAGTCTGCTTCTGTGGAGCACCATAAACTTTCTCCTTTGAAGTCCCCTATGTCTTCATTGGAGCCACCAACCAAAACCAGGAGGCTCTCAGATCTGATTTCCCTGATTCCAAAGACATCTTGACATTCAGATATGAAGCCTTCGGATCCTAAGGCTTCGGCTCTGATGGTAGTCACAATTAGTTCACCAGCTCCCAACATGGATCCTGTATCATTCCTTTAGGAGTACTACACCCTCACCCATCCTGCCTGCTCAACTTTTCCAAACACCCAAGAAGCATTCCAGGCCCCTATGCACCACTTCCTGTAGGTCCTTCAAAAGCTTATCAGAAGAAGATGTGGATAGGATGATGTGAAAGTTCCTCAGAGCTGACTTCCAGATAGGGGATGGAGCTTCTAAATTCCCTATCGGATCCATGAGTATGCCTGTCACATCTAAGACTATTATTCTCCTTCTCCGATCTGTCCAGTGGCTTTGGAGAGGCTCTGCATCAGATCCGAGGAGAGTTTCCTCCTCCAATCCGACTGTTTCTCTGACTGGTTTTGCTCTGATACCCTCAGATCAGAATGGGTCTCAGAGGCAAAGTATCAGTGTTAGATCTGAGAGGGTAGGTTCAGCTCCAGTTTTCTCAGATCCATCCCTTCCCCTTGGAGCTTTGGTCCTGGAGAGTTTGGATCCAATTCTCCCCTCGAGGCTTGGATCCCGGGGTGGCCTAGATGTACCTTCTTCAGAAGCTTCAGCTGTGGGAGTGGTTCAGGGCTTCTTCCAGTCCCTCAGCCTTCATGGTAGTGGAAATGGCTTTTTCCTGTCCAGAGAGAACCATCTTCTCATGTTTCAGATCCCACCACTTTTCTCTCATCAGTTCCGAACTGTAAGTCTGTCAGACTTATTCCACAGGGACAGCCAGTTCCACTTAGTCTCCAGCCAGTTCCAGTAGAGGAACTTCCCCTGTCTTCTGACACTTCTCCAGAACATCTCAAAGAAGAGGTGCCATGGAAGAGAATGTGTAAGAAGAGACATATATACTTCCCCATGGAGTCGGTCATGGAAGACACCAGGTTTTTTTTTTTGTTCAAATAATTTTCTTAATTTTTCAAGCAAAATAATAATAAACTTTTACATTTCAAGCAAAAATAAATTATAATGAACTATTTACAAAATATACAAATGGCCTCAAACCAAATATAAAAAAAAAGGAAAAACAATTTAAAATACATAAACAGAGAAAGTTACACATTATTAGAAAAAGTAATTTTACTTCTTTTCAGGATAGATTCTTGTTGGTGTAGTGGTATGTTGGTGTGATTGTTGAGGACAGTGTCTTGGGTTTGAGACTTGGCAGGCCTGACTATTTATAGGAAATTCACCCCGGGGATCACTTCTGTGGCCCTGCTCGACAGGGGCATAGGAAAATAATTTTTATGGGAGGTTGGAATAATGGTTAAGGTGTTTACCTTACAGACACAAGTTACAGGGTTTGATTTTCACATGGGGTAATTGGCTAGGCTTAAAATGGCCCCCAAAGGCAGGTAGCCTAGTACTAATCTATGACTCTATGACTCTATGATTACTTAAGAAGGTAAAATTATGTCTGTTTAAGTGTCTCAATAAGAGAGAGAACTTTCTCCCAAGGGTTATTAATCCATTTCCTAGAAAAGATTCTCATTTCCTTGACTCTGATTTCCAGCAGTGCTACATCTTTCAGTAGAATTAGAAAATCATCAAAGGTTGCAATGGAGGAGGTCTTCCATTTCCTTGTGATGCATTTCTTAGTAACTGCCATTGTAGTCCAAAGAAGGTAAAGGTCTTTGTTTTTTGTAACAGTTTCATTTACATTCAGAAGAATTAGTGACTTTGACAAAATAAAGGAATCTGTAAAAATGGCTTGTAGAAAATCACCAATATCTTCCCAGAATTTCTTAATGTGAATACATTCATACATATGAGACCAATCAGCATTACATTTTGAAGAACATCTCCAACAAGTTATGCCATTAAAACTGTTGAATCTAGCAATTTTGTTGGGAGAATAGAAATCTCTGTGTAAAAGCTTCCATGAAATAATTTTCCAAATTTGTATATTGGAGGTTAATTTAATAGAATATAATAAACTAGTTTTATTCTCATTTGATAACAATAATGGATATTCTTTAGTGATAAAGTTCCAGAACTTCTGATTAGGGTTGGCTTTGTAATTAATAATAATTTTATAAAATTTTGAGGTTACATTTGTCCAGTTAAAGTCTCTGTATATTACTTCATGTAAAAAAATATGAGTTTAGGAATGAAAGTAAAAGAAGAATTATATATTGTTCTGCATATCTTGTGTATAGGGAAGTAGATTGCTAAGAGCTAACCAGTCTGAATTTGGTAAATCAAATGTATTAATTAACTGCCTTACATCCAGGACTGTCAAGTTTTCCATACACTGGTACTAGCATGTAAAATGTTTTGCATTCCAAGTATTAAGAGTATTTGTAGGAATGTTATTGAAAAAAAAATTGTAATTTTAAAGGGAATTAATAACTGTAACCATTGTTTAATATCAATATTATTATTTACAAAACTCCGGAAAGTGTTGTAAATATCATTTATATAGTTTAGATTGGTGGGTTTAGTAGAATTGTATTGCAAATTAATATAGACAATATGCCAGAGATTATTAGTTTGTTCATTTAATTGCGAGTTTGTGTCAATTTACTTTCTTTTAGGAATGTAGTAGTATGTAACGTTTTCCATGCAGAAGAGAATTTTGGATCAAACCAATTTATTACTGTTTTGAAAATGGAAGCTTTAATATAAGATTCTAAATCAGGAAAGTTAATTCCTCCCATTTCCCAAGGTCTAATATGGTTTAAGAAAGCTATTCTATTCTTTTTTGGGTACCAAAGAAAATTTATAAGGATAGTATTTAGTTCTTTTAAAAGCTTTTTACTGGGAATTATAGGGATAGCTAGTGCAATTTAATTTACTTTTGGGAGTAAAACCATCTTTATTAACTGCAACCTGTCTTCAAATGTTAAATACAATTTATTCCATTTCCCAACTAGTAATTTTAGGGTATTCACAATATTATTATAGTTAGTAGATAAAGTTAATTCTAAATTTTCACATAAAACAATCCCCAGATAATTTAGGGAGGAAACCTGTTTCCTAACTATTTGGTTTATGTTAATATTAGAGTTGTTTATTTTATTTAACAATATACAAATTGATTTAGAACTATTAACTCTTAAACCTGAGATATGATAGAATTTTTCAACTAGTAAATTTAGTTCATGTAGTGACTCTTCAGAGATAACTAAGGTGAGTAGTATATCATCTGCAAAGAGCATTATTTTGGAATTAAAATGATCAAAAATGTTAATGCCTTTGATTTTGGGGTTAAAATGAATTGCTGAGGAAAAAAGTTCTATTGCTAATGCAAACAACATTGGAGACATAGGACATCCCTGTTTAGCACCCTTAGTAATTTCAACAGTTTCTGATGTAAATGGGCCTAATTTTACATAGGCCAGATTGTCTTTATAAATATATTTTTATTAAAGTAATGAATTGTATAGGGAAATCATAAATTTGTAGAATTTTAAAAAGATAATCCCAATTTAGTGAATCAAAGGCTTTTTCAATGTCTAAAGTGACTATTAGGGCTTCATGTTTGTCTCTATTTAAAATGTCTATAATAGTTAAAATTCTTTGAATTTTATCATGGGTGTGTCTATTATAAAGTTTGGTCATCACTTATGACATGAATGAGTGATTTTTTAAATTCTGTTAACCAATATAGACATAAGAATTTTATAGTCATTATTAAGGAGTGAAATTGGTCTATATGAACTGCATACGTTGGGATTCTTATTTTCCTTTAATATAGGGGTGATCAACAAATATCTCCATGAAGGTGGAATTGTGCCTTGTGAGTATGTTTCATTTAGTGCTTTTTGCATAATTGTTATAGCAGGAAGACACCAGTTTTGATGGAGAGAAATCTCCCATATCACCACCGGATGACATCTCATTTGGAGATATTCTTGAGATCCTGAAGCAGAATGTTGGTCAGTTATCCCAAACCCCCTCTTCTGAAGAATTTGTGTTCCTGGAGGCTTTTAGTTCTGGCCCATCCTTGTCTTGGGTAACCCCCTCAGATATTCTTGAGATCCTGAAGCAGAATGTTGGTCAGTTATTCCAAACCCCCTCTTCTGAAGAATTTGTGTTCCTGGAGGCTTTTGGTTCTGGCCCATCCTTGTCTTGGGTACACCCCCGTGGATGAACTTCTTAATCTGGTTTCCTGCCAGTCATGGAAGGAGCCAGATACTGTCAAGCCCATCCCCAAGTGTCCTAACAAGTTTTTGGCCCCACGTGCAGACAAACCCCACTGGAGCAAAGGAGTCCCAGTTGATGCTATGGTGGTGGTGGCAACCACTAAGAAAGAGCTAGCAGAGCTTTTTTGTCCATCCACCTAACAGGGAGTCCAGAGCATTGCACAGATTTGGAAAGCGAGTGTTCACCTCAGCTACTTTCGCTCTGAGGTCGCTTAATTACCTGACATACTTTACTAGGCTTCAGAGAGATTTGACTAAGGAACTATCAAATTCTCAGAGTTCATGTCTGCTGAGGATATCAAAAGGACTTCCTCTCAACTGGCCATTCTTTTATCTTTTTCAGACAATTCAATGAGGTTAATTTATCACACAGCTGAAGGGACCTCATGAGCAGCCAGTTCAGGCATCACCATAAGGAGAAATGCCTGGATGTGGCTATGTGACTTTGCGGAGCCCTTTAAGATGTCCTTTGTTAATGTCCCATTTGATGGCACTTTCTTGTTTGGGCCATCAGTAAAAGATACACTTACCTACAGTGAACAAGAAGGAAAGACCCTGTCTGCCATGGGGATCAAGTTCTCTATACCTCAATGGAGCTTCTGTAGGAACCACAAAGGTGGTAAGAAAATGTGGTTCACATCGGGACAGTTCCTTCAGAGGCAGAGGGGGAAATTTAATTGTAGGCATTACCCTAGAAGCAGAGGAGGCCCACAGAACCAGGGCTTTAGAGATTCTTTTTAGACAGGCTCTGTCAGTGCTCCTGAAGTGCTGCCTGACTGTCTAACTCTGGAGGCAGTTGGGGTCATTTTCTGTGTACCTAGACATCTGACAAACATCAAGAGATTTATGGGTGCTAAGAATAAAATACAGAGGTTACTACGTACCATTTTCCCCTTTTCCTCATTGTGAGAGCAAGAAACTTGCCCACTTTCCACCCAATCAGAGGAAAGCCACATCACAAGAAATACAAAAGCTGCTAGAAAAAAGAGTCATCCAGAAGTTCCCACCCGACCAGATAGGATTCAGAACTTATTCATACTTCTTTTTAGTGCCAAAGAAAACAGGGGACCTCAGACCCATTTTGGATCTAGGCAAATTGAACCAGTATGTAAAGAAAGCAAAGTTCCAAATGATTAGAGTTCAGTCCATCCTGCCTTTTCTGCACAAGGATGATAGAATGTGTTCTATAGATCTTACAGATGTGTATGATCACATCAAAATAGACAGACGATCCAGAAGACATTTTCACTTTTGGCTGGGAGTCAGTCATTACCAATTCAGAGCTCTGCCCTTTGGACTCACCAAAGCCCTCAGGGCATTTGCCAAATGCATGGCAGTAGCAGCAGCTCACTTGAGACTGAAGGGATTCCAGGTGTTTCCATACCTAGACAAATGGCTCCTTACTGCTCCCTCCAAGAATCAACTACAACATACCAGGGACTAATTGGTCCAGATTTCCAACACTTTGGGCATTATGATAAATCTTGTCAAATCAAAACTTGCACCAGTTCAGAGCCTGGAATTCTTGAGGACAGTTTTGGACACAACAGTACAGATGGCATCTTTACCTCTCCACAATGTTATTTCTGTCAGAAATCAAGTTGAGGTTATCCTTTCTCAACCATCTCCTCCAGCAAGATTAGTGCTTCAAGCACTTGGGTCAATGTCAGCTGTCCTAATACTACTCCATCTTGCACGCTTCTTTATGTGGGTTCTCCAATGGATGCTAGCTGTACAGTGGTCCATTCTATATCAGCCCCTGTCTTTTCAAGTCAAACTCACCCTGATCTGCAAGCAACACATTCGCTGGTGGTTACAATCCAGTGATCTTTTTCTGGGCAGACTCTTTGTTCTGCTGAACCTAGTAGCCGTAGTGACCATGGATGCATCTCAAAGGAGGTGGGGGAGCATTTCTTGGGAAGAACTGTCCAAGGTATGTGATCCCCCCAAGACACCAACTTGCATATCAATGTCCTAGAGATGAGAGCAGTCCTTTTAGTGTTGCAGGCATTTCAGGATGCTCTTCCCTTGGGGAGTATTGCAGATGTTCATCGTGTTTCACTGTTGCAGTCATTACACTTGGGTTATCCTGCTGGCAAGCTACCCACAGTCAGCCAGAGTTCCAAAGTCTAGGTCCGACGTCGGTTGCTGTCGCCTCTTCCCTGATGTCAGTGCACCAGGGGTATAAAAGATGCAACCAATGCCATTTTCTTCATTCTTTCTTGCTGCGCTGTGCTCGAAGCAAAAGCAGTTTGCAAGTGTCGGTCGGCCGACTCCTGAGATTTTTGAAATTGAGTTTCAGAACCGAAGTCTTCAATAAAGCTAAGTACCCTGTTGGGGAAACTTTTTCTTGCTTCAGACCAATGTCAATAAAAGTTAATAATTGTATTTCTTGTGGGAAGCAAATACCTCATAAGGACTTTCACTCTTACTGTATTCCTTGCCTAGGCCATGACCACGACGTTACTAGTTGTCGGTTTTGTGCTAGATTCAATAAACGCACTATTAAGCGTCGGTTTGATTTTGCTTTACATTACTTTGGCCGAAGATTTAACTACATTATGCCGTCAGAACAACCGACGACCGGAATTCATAAAAAATGCAAAGACAAGGAAAAGGACAGGCATCCGAGGTCCAAAACCAACGACGAAGCCTCTTCTAGGCCAGTCGCCGGTTCGCTGGTTCTCACTGAGGTGCTTTCGCAGCCCGTGACACCCGCTACCTCAGAGCCACAGGTCGTATCTGACTCTCACGTGGAGGCACCTAGGCCTCTGGAAACTCAAGGTATTGGGCCTGCGGAAACTATTCCCTCAGATGGGTCCGGAGCCGCTGAGCAGGCATCAGCTTCTGAGGGTGTTTTCAGACCTTCACAGCTTACTATTAAGTCCACTGCAGCAGCCAAGGCAAAGTCAAAAACATCATTAAAGACAAGGAAACAAGTACAGCATTCTCCTGAACAATCATCCATGCCAAAGAAACAGATGCTTAAAATGGTCGAAGACCTAATTACTTTAATCAGGGGTTCCCATCCCCCTCCTGATAAAAGGCCTAGGCAAGACACTGACTATGATTCCTCTGACCAGGTTTCTATTTCCTCTGATTCCTCTTCAGATCAGGGATATTCTCTCCCTCCCTATGAGGACTCTGATACAGAAGAATCTATACCTTCTGCCTCTCCACCTGAGGATTATTCTTTTGGGGAAACTTTGCACACCATGAGGGAGCATTTTCATTGGGAGAGCCAGGATTATTCAGAATCCAAGAAAAGGCTCAGATACTTTATCTTATTGCCTCAGCACAGGCCCCTGGCTATCCCCCCTGTGCTTGATATTGTTGATGATGTTTTCTCTGAATCCAGTCTGTCTCCTGATTTTATACCCCCTGCACCAGTCAAGCCAGACAGGTACTACAGGGTCCCTGACTCTCATACATTTCTTTATATAAACCCTGCTGCTGACCCAGAAACTATTTCTCAGGGTCCCAAAGGAGTTAAGGCTTCCACTGCTAAAAACCCTGTCCCCTCTGATAGGGATTCTAGAGATCTGGATAGATGGGGGGAAAAAGTTTACACTTCTGCTACTTTAGCTGTAAGGGCTTTAAACTGTCAGTTTCACATGCTTAAGTATTAACAGTACCTCATGTCTTTGTTAAAACAGAAAATGCTTACAAACTCAGAAAATCCTGACAGTAAGGAAATGTAGGATTTATTGCATGCAGCTGAACAAGTGGGAAAGCATACTCTGCAATGCGGTTTTGATTCAGTAGATGCTTCTTGTAGAGCTGCAGTTACAGGTTCTGTCATTCGAAAGCATGCTTGGTTGAAAGAACAAAGTTTACCTGAACATGTTAAAGTAAAATTATTGGATGCTCCACTACAGCATGACACTTTGTTTGGTGTTAAGGCAGTAGAGGTGTTAAAGAAAATGGAGGATAAAGCAAAATCAATGCAGACAGTAAAGGATTTCTTACAGGTTCAACCACCTAGGTTTAGCAGAAACTGGCCTTCAAAGAATTGGTCCTTTCCGGTGTCAGACAGGCCACAAAGAGGCAGATACAGATGCCTAAGAGGCAGATCTCAGCCCCAAGGCTCCTACAGACCTAAACAATGGGGTGCTTCAGCCCCCAGAGGAGGAGAAGACAAATCACAACCTTATAGGAAACAGTCCCAATGACTTCCCTGTACAAATGCCAAGCACTTACCTTTTGGCAGCACCCCTAGGGGGAAAGCTAGCACTTTTCTCACAAAATTGGCACATAATCACCCAGGATAAATGGGTACTGAATATTGTTTCTCAGGGTTACAGGTTCCACTTTCACACCCTTTCAAAATCAAAAGGTATGCCGGACCTGCCACAAAACCAATGGGCAGAGGCACAAAAACAAATTGCTGCTCTCATGGACATGGCAGCTATTCAAAGAGTACCACAGCAAGAACAGGGACAAGGATTTTACTCAAAACCTTTCCTAGTACCCAGAAAGGACAAAACCTGTGGACCAGTACTGGACCTGGCAATCCTAAATACTTTCCTGAATGTTCCAAAATTCAAAATGTTAACACTGCAGCAACTTCTACCCATGCTGGGCAAGAAGGCTTGGCCAGTTACTTTGGACCTCAAGGAGGCATACCTGCATGTCCCAATCAGACAATCTTGCAGAAGATACCTCAGATTCATAGCTGGCTCAATGCATTACCAATTCTCTGCACTGCCCTTTGGCTTATCTACTGCGCCCAGGGTCTTCACAAAATGCCTGGCACCAGTAATTGCATTTTGCAGACAAAGAGGAATTCAAATATATCCCTACTTGGATGACTGCCTTATTCAAGCAGAGAGCAAGGACATCCTTCTAAAACATCTGGCATTTGTAAAAAGATTACTAATTTGCCTAGGGTACACAGTAAACGAAAAGAAATCAAAACTAGTGCCCTCTCAAGAGATAATATTCCTGGGCGCAAGCTTAAATACAACTACCCAGATGGCCTATCTCATGCCAGACAAGCAAAGCCAACTGACTCATTACTTTCAAATGATGGCAACAAAAACCCAGCTCCCTGCAAGAAAAATTCTGTAGGCCCTGGACTTCATGGAATCCTGCATTCTACTAATTCCATATGCAAGACTGCATATGAGGAAACTACAGTGGTATCTAAAAAGTGTTTGGACTCAACATTGCCACAGCCTGGAAACAATAATTACTTTAATTCCCTGCCTACAACAGGAGTTTTGATGGTGGTCCCAGGCCTGTCACCACAACAAGGGACAGCCTTTCACCTTACCCACAGCCAGGCAGACAATAACAACAGATGCATCGGATTATGCCTGGGGGGCACACATGGCAGGAAAATGTATTCAGGGCACGTGGCCCAAGGAACAAATGCATCTTCACATCAATCAAAAAGAGATGCTAGCTGTACAGAATGCCCTGACAGCTTTCAAGGATCTACTACATCCAGGACAACTATTCCTAAAGACAGACAATACCAGAGTTACGTGGTACATAAACAAGCAAGGGGGCACGCATTCATACCCCCTCTGCAGGCAAGCCATGACTTTGTGGAACACAGCACTGACCTATCAAGTACATCTGCAGGCACAATTCCTGTCAGGAACGAAAAATACACTGGCAGACGAACTAAGCAGAAATCTCATGGATCCTCACGAATGGAAACTAAATCCACAGGTCTTCAGCATGATAACAAGGAAATGGGGATGCCCAGTCATAGATCTTTTTGCCTCCCCTCACAGCTGCCAACTACAGAAATTCTGCACAAGAACTTATCACTCACAAGCATGGCAAGTGGATGCTCTATCATTCAGTTGGAAAACCCTGACAGTTTATGCCTTCCCTCCACTGCCTCTTCTTCCCAAGGTGCTCCTAAAAGTCAGACAAGAGAGGCCAAAAATGATCCTGATTGCCCCAGACTGGCCACGCCAGCACTGGTACCCAATCCTAAAGAGCTTGTCTCAAGGCCCAGCCTGGCCTTTACCTCAAATTCCTCATCTTCTGACTCAGCAAAACAATCAGATCCTGCACAGTCAACTCAGCACCTTAAATATGGCTGCATGGCAGATAATATAGCCACTCAGACTACACCTCTCTCTAAAGCTGTTAT
Organism: Protopterus annectens; assembly: GCF_019279795.1. Classification (NCBI taxonomy): domain Eukaryota; kingdom Metazoa; phylum Chordata; order Ceratodontiformes; family Protopteridae; genus Protopterus; species Protopterus annectens. The sequence continues at coordinate 400,214,047 of NC_056744.1, forward strand.
GGATGTCATTTTAGAAGCCAGGAGGCCCAGCACTAGGAAATCTTATGCAGAAAAATGGAAGAGATTCTGTGCTTGGAACCAGGCACATGGACTCAAACCACTTGTTCCAAATATACCTCAGATTTTACAATACCTAACTGTGATGCTGGACAAAAGCCTATCCTTCTCATCTATTAAGATCCATGCCTCTGTCATTTCAGCTCATTACAATACAGAACCTCCTATTTTTTCACATCCACTACTAAGGCGGTACCTCAGAGGGACAAAAACATAAGATCCCCAAGGAGAGCACCAATACCAACTTGGGACCTCAATTTTGTTTTAGAAAAGCTCACACTGCCTCCTTTTGAGCCAGCCAGCACAGCTGATATAAAATTCTTATCATGGAAAACTGCTCTGCTCCTAGCAATAACTTCAGCAAGAAGAGTCTCAGAGTTACAGGCATTAATGGCAGTGGAACCTTTCATCATTTTTCACCAGGACAGGATCTCTCTAAGGACAAACCCAACATTTATGCCAAAGGTGGTTTCCAGTGTGGCTCTTAACCAAACCATTCATTTGCCAACTTTCTATCCAAATCCCCAGAATAAAGGGGAGAGACTTCTGCACGCTTTGGACATACACAGACAGCTACGATTCTACTTGGACAAAACAAAAGCTTTCAGAAAAACTGAGCAACTGTTTGTAGCTTATGCTACAGGATCACAAGGAAAGCCTATCTCAAAGCAGATGATTTCAAAATGGATAGGACACTGCATTCGCTTCTGTTATGCACAACATGGCAAAACAGTGTCTAAGGGCATTTGGCCACATTCTACCAGAGCAGCAGCCACTTCAGCAGTCTTTCTCAGAGGAGTACCAACCAAAGACATTTTAGAAGCTGCAACCTGGAGTTCAGTGCATACTTTCACCAAGCACTACCACTTACCTCTCTACTCTAAATCCAGAGCAGGCTTTGCCACTGCAGTTCTGCAGGGCCTGGTAGCCTCTCCTAATCCTATTTAGGCCCAGCCACCCAACCTCAGCTTTGGGATTCTACCCAAGTGTAATGACCGCAACAGTGAAACACGATGAACATAGTACAGTTGTGTACCTACCATAAATGTAGATGTTCGAGTGTATTCACTGTTGCAGTCCAGGTTACCCACCCACCATCCCCCTTTTCATTGCTGGGACTTTTCTGTACTTCTCAATTCTATACAACCTATGTGGTGTATTTGCTTGTAGATGAAGGAAATGTTTATTTTAGTACATGCATGCTTTTTGGCATACTTTTTTACAGCCTTCCTATTTGGGGGCACCTGACATCTGGGACAAGAAAAACTGAAGAAAATGGCATTGGTTGCATCTTTTATACCCATGGCGCACTGACGTCAGGGAAGAGGCAACAGCAACCGACGCCGGACCTAGACTTTGGAACTCTGGCCGACTGCGGGTAGCCTGCCAGCAGGATAACCCAAGTGTAATGACTGCAACAGTGAATACACTCGAACATCTACATTTATGGTAGGTACACAACTGTACTTTCAGACTGACAGCATGTCTGTAGTCTGGTACATCAATAAGCAAGGAGGAACTTGATCTTGCCTCCTTTACAGAGAGGCCATGAAGATTTGGGAAAGGGCAGTCTCATCAGACTTCTTTCTAATTGCGATGCAAATTTTCCACGGAAAACAACATGCTTGCAGACAAAGTAAGCAGATCCATACTGATGCCTCACGAGTGGTCTCTCAATCACTCAGTAGTGAATATGATCTTCAGAATTTGGGGCCAACCTTGCTGCAACCTGTGTGCCACCCCTCTTAACAACAAGTGCAGCAAATACTTTGCTTTGATCTCCCCTCAGGGGAAGTCAACAAGAAATGCTTTTCTTCATGCTTGGCCCTCAGGTCTCCTTTATGCTTATCCTTCTCTTCTGCTGATTCCAAAACATTTGCAGAAACCAAGAAGGCTGAAGAGCTCAGTAATCCTCATTGCCCCCTTCTGGCCTTGGCAAGTATGATTCCGCTTTCTGTGGTCTCATCTTCGTTATCCTCCATGGATATTGGAGCCTACTCAGGATCTACTTCCTCACCCATCAGGGATTCAGTACACCAACATTCAGGCCTTCAAGCTGACCACATGGTTACTGCACTTCCAGTAATAGTTAGACAGTCCAGACTCTCTTCCCTAGTTTGTGAGATTATTTTGACTTCTCAAAAAGATTCTACCAAAAAAGTTTATAAAAGTAAATGAAAACGGTTCTCTGTTTGGGCGTCAAATAAGGAGAGTGATCCCTTTTGTGCACCAATTTCTGCTATTCATTTTTTGACAACTCATTTCAAAGATGGGGCTAGTTTCTCTATAGTTAAACTTCAGTTGGCAGCAATTTGAAATTTCTACACAGGGAATATTTTTCTTTGGCTTCCTCTAGATTGTGTAAAGCTTTTATGAAATGCATTTTTCTTTTGAGACCTCCAATAAAGGATCTCTCACTGCCTTGGGATCTTACTGCACTACTTGAAGGTTTAACACAAAAAACCTTTGAACCATCAGACATATCTGATCTAAAATTTATGTTATGGAAGACCGTTTTTGTGGAAGCTATAACTTCAGCAAAAAGAATATCTGAACTCCAGGGTCTTTCAGCAAAAAAAAACTTAAATTGTTTTACATAAAGATAGGGTTTCCCTGTGGACTAACCCTTTTTTTTTACCAAAAGTGGCTTCCAAAAATAACATCAAGCAATCCATTCAGTTGCCAGTTTTCTTTCCAAATTTTTCCAGTAAAGGAGAGTACATACTATACCTCCTTGATGTGCACAGTTGTTATGTCCCATCAACTCGAGTTCGACTCTTGGTGACTTGATAGACTAAACAATTAAAAAGCATCCATTTTTGTGCTCGTCTTATGAGATGCTCCAGTGTCTGACCTGTTGTCATCATGATCATATCGATCCAGCTCATTGGCGGTCTTCCTCTACACCTTGTACCCTCAGTCTTTCCAGTCATAATGTCCTTTTCCAGTGATCTTCCCCTTCGAACCGTGTGACCAAGTATGACAAATGCAGTTTCATCATTTGTGTTTCGAGTGACATTTCCAGTTTAATATCCTGTATGAATGACTTATTAGTGTGTCTTGCTGTCCATGACACACACAGGATTCTTCTCTAACACCATATTTCAAATGAGTCAGTCTTCCTTCTATCTTGTTTCCAGATCATCTTTTGTGACCGTAGTTGACAACTGAGAATTTGAGAGTCTAAACTAGTCTTACCTTCGTCTGCAGTCTGATGCCCTTACTTTTGAATATTTTATCTAGAGCCTTCATAGCCATGTTGCCCAGCACCAAACAACTTAATATTTCTTGAGTGTTAGTCAAATCAGTGGTCACAAGGGCATCCAAAAGATTCATACTCAAAACCATCTCAATTTTTTGTCCATCAAGCTTGAATTTATCGATGCTATCAGTTGACATAATCTTGGTCTTCTTCATGTTCCTGTTCTAGTTCCATCCTTCGACTTCTCTGACTTTCCTCAGCAGATGTTCCATATTTTCCTTTATTTCAGTCAGCAGTGTTGTGTCATTGGTATGCCTCTGATTGTTTATCAGTCTTCCACCTACACATAATCCAGTGTTATCCTCCTCTAGAGTAGCCTTTCAGAATATGCTTTTACCTTCACAGGACAAAACAGTTTAGAAAGTCGGGCCAACTTTTTGTCTCTTTCTCTCCGAATCGCCTAGGCCAACCAGCTTCTAAAGTTAACCTAGCTAAGTGGATTATAGACTATATCTCATGGATTTACTCTCAGAAGGGTATGACATTACCAAAACCTTCCCAAGCTCATTCAACTAGATCCATGGCTTCTTCATCTGCTTTTTGGTCAAGAAAGTTTATTGATGACATTTGTGCAGCAGCTACATAGTCCAAGACTCATACTTTTGTTTCACGTTACAAGTTGGACATCATATCTAGAAATAGAGCCATCTTTGGTTTGGCAGTACTCCTAAATATCCCTCAATGAGGGCCACCCAAGGTCAACATAACTGAGGACTCTGTCTCATAAGTGAGGAAGAATGAAAAGGACGTCAGATTTATAAGTTATGTACTCACCATAACTAGGCATCAGTGTTGTCCATTTTCATTCTTCTTCAACTCCCCTCCCATCCACCCCTCCATCCATTTTTCTTCTGGAAAGACCTACTGGATTGTGTTTGGAACCTACAGTTCCAGGTTTAAGCCTTGTCTTTTCTGTCTGGCTATATCTGCTTCTATTCTGCTCTTGGGAAATGGAAGCAAACTTGATCTGAGGCAATAGGGATGGAGTAGGACATTATGGGTAGAAGGAGGAAGAATTAAAATGGACAACACAGATCCCTAGTTATGGTGAGTACATAACTTGTAGGTAATGTAACAACTCTGGCACTGAACACAGCAAGACAAGAAAAATAAGTTAATATTGAAAGGTCTTCTCACTGTTGAAGGACAGTCGGAAGAAGGGATGGAAAAAAAAAAGAGAAGAGGTGTCTAGATGAAATTAATTAAAAAGATTCTGACATGCTCTTTTCTATTATATTGCTAGGAAGGATGTTTCTACACTTGGGTTCAACCAAAAATAACTGCAGTTATCTTTTACAGGTATTCCTTGTGCTTAGGGTTTGGTCAAAATGGAACTCGGCCCAAGGAGAAGATTTGGCAACCTCTACTTAGATTAGGAGCTTTCCAAATGTTTTTATTTTTATTTATTTACCATTTTGTTAACTGGGTTAGTCCCCAGTAGGTTAGTAGCCTCTTTTCAGGGGAGACATGAGGTAGTATTTATACTACTAGGGGAAATTTGGGAAGGGAATCAGGGAACTTCCCCTAATCATTTCAGTAGGCACCATGGGATCTTTTACATCCACCTGAGCTACCACAAACTTTTTGCAGATGGGGCCTCAGTTTAATGTTTATGCAGATGGGACCTCAGTTTAATGTGTCACCCAAAGGATGGCACACTCAGGAGTGCATCACCTCCCTTATGCTGCACTGCAGTGTCAGTAATCAATCTACCCGGTTTGGGAATAGAACCCACAGCCTTCTGCAGCAAAGGCAAGTGTGCTACCTGTTGCACCGCTGCCACTGAATAATTTGATTTGATATATGCAAATATTTAGAGAGGTGGCCATGTTTGGCCTTATCTGCATGGTCAAGTAGGTCAGCTCAGGGCCTTCTTTACACATGGAGTAGGACCAGGTAATGGGGGCCTTAATTAAGGCCAAAATAGCACTTGGTGTCTTTTCCTCTTTCTCTGTTTCCTTGGTGGCTAGAGAAAGACCTGTTGTCATCACTTTATTCGCTCACTCCTTGGCCCTGTTGTAAACTAGGAGGCTTGGAGCCAGATCTGATGCCAGCACCTTCCCCATTGGCACCAAAGGCTATCTTTCCATCAGAGACAACTCTCTTGATTCTGATGTCCTTGGCATTAACTCTGTAGTGAGAAGGTGAGAAGGTCATCAACATTGGTGGTCTTGGCTTCAAGATGGCACCTATTCCAACTTTGTATTCAGTGGCGATGATATCCTTGTTATTTGCATTGGTGCTGAGTACTGTCAGACATGTTACTTTGGCACTGACCTCCAGGAGTTGGGAACCAGTCTTTGTGCCTGTCGTCTCTGCACTGGTTCCAGTGATATCATTTCCCAGGTCACTGGAAATAGTTCCAAGGCAGCCTCCTACTTTGATAGATCCCAGGCGCAGTCTTCAGTTTCTGCAACACCCCATGACACCTCTTTAGTTGGATCCTTAGCTTTTTCTCTGTGTCTCACCAATGACTGGCCTATAAAGGTCTCCATAGGGCCCATCCTTCTCTGGACACCCAGATGAGTTCCCAAGGAGATGTAAGAAGAGTTATAGTGACTCTCGAGAGTTTTCCATCCACAGACAGAGGTCTTGAAGAAGAGAGCTACTTAAACCTCCCTCTAGAAGATCTCATATTTGAGGAAAGCCTGGAATTGACGTGACAGAGGGGATCCTAGTTCATAGACTCCCCTGTCCTGAAGAAAAAATACTCCAGGAAGCCTTTTAGTCAATCTCAGCAATGTATTAGGTGGTCCCTGCTCCAGGAGTGCATGATCAATCTAGTTGTGGAGAGGACTATGTGATACTTATATTAACTGCAAGATAAGCTCCAGTAGTGACAAAGGAAAAGAGGAGTACTTATATTAATTGCAAGAGGAGCTCCAATATTGACAAGAAACAATTGTATAAAAGCACATTGACTAACAGCCTTATCTGGGGAAACCTGAGAGTTTCCTTCAACCTCCCAAGGACATACATCATTAGACAAGGTTCTTCTAGCATATTTTATCATGGTGGTATCAAGCACAAAAAAGGAACTCTGTAGACTAACAAGATGGCTGCACATTGAGTAACAGCTTAATTTTAGCTCCCCTAGTGTGAAAGACAGAAACTTAGCAGAGAAGACCTGTGGACTTTTGCATTTGTGGGTGAATTTCAGTAACTGGCTAGTAAGTGCACTGCCTGGATGCCAGGAAAAAAGAAATACAGAGGGAAAAACAGTGACTGGGAAAAGTACTGCAGCTGTTCATCAAAAATCAGTGCAAGGTCCAGACATAACTTCCAGTAACCTAAAGGAATGTATAAAACAACTGCAAACACACCTGGATAAAATAAACAAAACACTGATGGAGGATATCAACTCAAACAACAAAAGGCCGGAAAAATGGCAGAAGCTTTAAATAGATATTCAGATGAGGTGATAAAACTGCAAAAGTAAGAGTTAGAAATGAAGAAAAGGCTTGCTGAATGTGAGACTGTTTAAGAAGAGATATTTAAAAAAATAATAGAATTAGCACATAGGAAAAACCATGATATTTTCAGCTGTACCAGAGAGTTTGTGGATAATATTTACCCACTGTATACCAGGCTGAAGAGGAGTAAATTTCATCCATAATTCAGGGAATGTCAAGAAGCAAGCATGAGATTCAAACCGCTGTACCCAGCTATTCTTCAAAATATTTTTCCCTAAAGGGACAACATCATTTTTTGATAAAGTACATGCTAAGGAGGAAATACAAAAGTTTGTCCAATAAAAACTGAGCTATGAAACAGATAGAGATTCTGCTTCTTGTTCTTCTGGTAATAAGACCACAGAGAGACTGCCAGTGAAATCTTCCTCAGTGTTTCAATGGAAAATGCTGCAGAGAAGGAAGGGAGCAAGAGAGTTGAATAGAAGAGTTGAGAGTACATTAGAAATGTAGCAGAGACAGGATTTGGGAGATGGAGATGAACAGGAATAAAACCAGTTACTTGGAAATTGACAAATGTTGGATTACAAAGCAATAGTTTTATTTGTGAAATATGACAGAACAAGAAAATATGGAAATATTTGACTTTTTTGGACTTTATTAGACTTGTGGGGGGACTTTAAAGCATATGCACTACTTCATGTCATTGATGTTCTGAAAAATACTTGTGGGAGTGGAAAAGGAGGGAGAAAGTTAACAGTACGTAACACATGTTTTCTTAATAGTGCTGTTTTTAAAGTGTATCATTTTCTTTGTATGCTGTAAAATGAAGTTTTCTCACATGTTTTTGAATGTAATGGGGATACTATTGTGGACAGGTACTATTGTTTTCTCCTTTCTTCCTTCTCTCTTTCTCCTTGTTGAGTTTTGAGAGGTGTGGAAACTGCAATGTAAAACAAAGGAAGAAAAGTCTGGTTAAGAGAGCATGACAAAAGAAAAATGAATGTGCTTTTTTTCTTATTCTTGCATGCGGGAATGATTGGACTAAAGCCCTTAGTTTGATCTAGTAACAAGTTTTAAGAGAAAGCAAGTAAATGGAAAAGAATATTGACTATTAAAATGCTTTGTTCTAGCAAAAAAAGTATGCTTAGTAGCAGTTATGTATCTGGTCCTCATGTCTCCATGGAGACAGTCTGATAAAGAGAAATTGGTTAGGAGATAATGTTTTTTGAAAGCATTGAAGTGTTTTCCCAGCTGGGAGAACTATAATGATAAGACAAAACCAGACAACACTTAGAATGGGTAACTTTTTTTATGTTAACTCAAGTCTGTGAGTGTGGCTATCATTTTGGGACATTTGTTTCTATTAGAAAGGTAAAACTTTAGTATTTGAAGGTGTACATAGTTTTGTGTATTATTATTATTACGTTAACATGTTTTAGAGGGTAGTTGGGTGTGTTTGTTTATTTGTTTGAGGGCTTTCAGTAGAACAAAAAGTTTTGCAAGATGTGACATAGACTCATATGGATATCACAAGAAAACACTGTATAAAAGTTCAACCTTCCAAGCAGTGTATGCATGTAAAACAAAAGCTGGAACTAGACATTTAACAAAAAAGCTGTTATACATAAAATGTGGAAATAATAACTTTTTAATACAATGATGCTTTCTGTAATGTCCTTGAATGTCAGTGTTCTCACAGATAAATTCAAAAACAAAAGAGTAGTGATCTATATTAAAAATGTAGAGTGCAAATAGCTATCTTATAGAAGATACACTTGGAAAGAACTGAATGTGTGAATTTCATAAAGAAAGGTTTTCAGGAAAGTTATTCAGTGGAATACCTGGGACAAAGGAGTGCTTATATTAATTGCAAGAGGAGCTCCAATAGTGATAGAAGAGGTTAAAAATATAATAATGGTAGATTTGTAGTACTAAGGGGCTTCTGGCAATGGAGGAAGATTATGCTGGCATGTGTTTATATTCTGCCTAAAACTGCTGTAATGGAGCTTAAGAAAATTCTGGGAGAAATAATCATCTTTCAACAAGGAATATTACTTATATGTGGGGACTGGAATTTGTTTTACAGCAGTAAAGATGTGCTGCAGGTAGAAAGGAAAGTATAAAAAGGAGGGTAGACTTTTGAAGATATTTATGGAAATATTTGACATAGAAGATGTGAATTAAGTACTAGGAGTTCAGAGTGAATTTGCATATTATTCCTCAAGATACAAAAACGGGGCTAGGCAAGACAGAATTTACATTTCACAGGAACATGTGCATTTAATTGAAGGTTTTGATACATACCCAATAACTATTTCAGATCATGAGCCAGTAATAACTAAAATAAAAATACAGAATAATGAAATAAAAATGAGACACTGGTACTTTTCTACCTATCTGTTAAAAAGAGAGGGATTTAAGGAATGATAGTAGAAATTATTCAGGAACTATTAAAGAAGAGAGAAATCTCTTCAAAAAATATAGCTAAGGAGTGGGGTAAAATTTAAATGGGGTTTAAAAATGTGGTGGAAATAAAAGAAATGGAGATATGGTTAAGAAGTAACAAAAATGATTTAGAGCGACTGACAAATGTTAAAGTAAGGCAGAACAGAGGGAATCTCATAGTATAAAAAGAAGAGTAACTGCAGAATGCTAAACAAGAAGATAAGGGATTGCCTCGATAATATGCATGAGTTTAGAAAGATTGCTCTTAAGAAATTGTTTTTTGATAATAACTCTAGAGCACAAAAACGTTTAGCTCAATGACTCAGGCAACAGAAAGCAGAAAGGGTTGTCCCCAAGCCTAAGGAGCCTATAACAAGGAAGATAACAAGAGATCCTGTAGAGGTATTAGAAATATTTTGGAAATTCTGTGAAAGTCTGTATGAAGCAGCGAAACATGGACACCAAGAAAAGGTACAAATGGAAATGTTTATGGAAGAATTAAATATACCAAAGTTAGAGGCAGAGGAGGCTTAATTGCTAACAGTTAAGATAGTAGCAGATGAGATAAAAATGGTGATGTATAACCAATCTATAGGAAAGTCCCCAGAAATAGATGGTATTCCTGTGGAAGTTTGAATGCTATGAAGTAAAAAAACTGATGAAGATCTGAAAGGTTTTGTTTAACAATATTTTAAGGAGAGGAGAAGTACTACCATCCTGGAAGAAAGCAGTGGTAGCTGTAATACCTAAAGAGGGTAAAGATCCATCAGATCCAGCTTCATACAGACCCATCTCAGTACTAGAGGAGGCAAACATTTGACACCATTAACAGAACATTGATGATCCAGAGTGAAGTAGAATGTAAGAAAATACCACTTTTGTTGGTGGGTCTTGATGCAGAGAAAGTATTTCACACAGTAAGCTGGGACTTCATGACCAGGGCAATGGAAGCATTTGCATTCCCTGATAATATTATAAGTTTGATTAGGAGAATATATGAGGGATCAGAGGCAAACATTGAAGTGGGTTGGTTCCTCTCTGATAATTTCTGCTTCACCAGAGGAACCAGGCAAAGTTGTCCTCTTTCCCTTCTGTTATTTGCATTATATCTAGAACCACTGGCAAAGAAAATAAGACACTCAGAATTTCAAGAATATAATTGGAATGGTAGTCAAGAAAATATGGCTTTGTGTACTGATGATATTATTTTATACCTGATAAAACCAGAAAAGGACCTTACAGTGTTGTAGTACCAGTGTTGTAGTACATTTTGAGACAGTTTCAAATATTTTTGGGATACAGAATTAATGAAGATAAAACAAAGGCAATAGAGGTAAATTATGTACCCACACACAAACCTGTTCAGCAATGTCCATATTTATGGGGACATGATAAAATGAAGTATTTAGGAGTATGGATTAAAAATGATTCCAGTGTGGCAGCTAAGGATATGTGGGAAGAGACTAAACAAAAGATGGTACAAAAACTGAGAAATTAGAAGCTCTGTTATATGGATGCTGATAATAAGATACAAACAGTTAAAATGTTTTTAGTCCGTTTTGTCGTATACAGAGGTCAGGCATATTTTCATCAATCAGAACAGATGTTGTGAATAGAAATTAGTAAAGAGCTGAAGTATTTTATCTGGGAGGGGAGAACTGCGAGAGTCAAGAGGGATAGGCTGATTCTTAGGTTCATAGGTGTATACTAGGCTAATGGCCTTGGAGCCTTTACAAGCCTAGCCCATAGTATTAACCTGGCATCATCCCACCTGACCTTAGTTTCCCGTGCCTTTGTCAAGTAGAGCCACTGGAGTGATCCTCGGGGTGAATTTTCTGTTTCTCATCCACTTATCAAGGGTGAGGTGCTCTGTTTGACATGTATGGGAAGTCTGTTCCATAGGATGGGCAGTCTCTGGGTTATGAACCTGTCCCTCCAGCACATTCTGTTGATTGTGGTAATGAGGTTGAGGTCTCTGGAGCGTGTGGTGCAGAGGGATTGGGATTTCTTTAGATGTAGCATTTCTAACAGAGCTGGGTCAGACATGGCTTTATAAGTCAAGCAGAGATCACCTATAAGTAGGCCATATGAGACAGAGAATAGTTGGGGGGTTTTGAGTCTGTCCATATAGGACAAGTGTTTAACGGCTAGGGTCCTCTATGTGAGGTACTTTTGCGGCATCTCCAGCTGTTGTAGGTGTCTAGCGAGGTACATGCCAAATGGGGCATTGTACTCAATGATTGGCCTAATGAGGGAAGAGTAGAGGGAGACAATGACCTCTTTCTTCCTGGATGCAAAACCCTTAGTAATGAGATGTGCCACATAGAAGGACTTTCTGACCACAGTGGCAGTGTGGTGGTCAAAAGAGAGGTTGCTGTCAACCTGTATTCCCAGATCTCTTATAATGCCTTCTGTGTTCAGTGGACTACCATCGATGTGGTAGTTCATGGGAAGTGGATTTTTCCCAAAGGGGATGACAACACATTTTTTGGCATTGAGCTTAAGGCCATGGTTCTGACACCAGTCGTTGGTCTCAGTGAGGACTTTCTGTAGGATGTCAACATCACTTGGGGAGTTAGTAATGGTGCCCAACTTGCAATCATCTGCAAACTTTGTCAGCCAGAGTCCCTTCGTGTTGGACTGGACTTCTGAGAAGTAGATACCAAACAGGCAAGGACCCAAGACCGATCCCTGTGGGACTCCACTCGTGACTGGTCGGCAGTCTGACTTGGAGTCAGCTACTTTCACACTGTGGGTTCAATCTGTGAGCCAGTTTGCAAGATGATGCCTAGCTTAGTGAGTTTTTCTATGATTCCTGAGTGGGGAATGGTATCAAAGGCCTTGGCCAGATCAAGGTAGGCTGTGTGAACCACCTTGCCTTCATCCACAGCTCTGGTGACTGACTCGAAGAAGTCGACCAAGTTGAGCAGGCATGATCTTCCCTTCACAAAATCAAACTGTGTGGGAACCAGAGTTTGGAAATTCCCTGTATCCTTGTTTATTAGGTCCATGATGATGCATTCCATAGCTTTGCATATCAGACTTGTTAGGCTAATGGGGCGATAGTTCCCAAGGTCTGTAGTCACTACTCCTTTGTGAAGAGGGATATCTATAGCAGTGCGCCATTCGGTAGGGACCTGAGGTGAGGCTGTGATTGAACAGGACACATAGGTGAGGTTCCAGTTCACTCTGTCGTTCATGTAGAATACAGCCAGTGATATTATCAGATCCCATAGAAGCTATATTCTTGGCCTTGGACACTGCTGTTTTAACCTGTGCAGCAGTAGTACTGGGTGCCTGGCAATCTACTGATATTGTTATTGGTCCTTTGGCGGGGGGAGTTGGCACTGAATCTGTCGGACAGTGTATTGGCAATACCTGTTGGCTTGGTGTAGGAGGTACCATTGTGCAGTAGCTCAGAGCAAATCTGAGTATTGCCGTGGAGGTTCTTTACATAACTATAGAAGGCCTTGTGGTTATCTTTACTATCTGCTGCAATTCTGTTTTCATAGCTAGCTTTAGAGGATTTGATGAGGGATCTCAACTTTTTGTTGAGGATGATAAGGGAATTTTTTCCAGTCTTGGGACTTCACCTTATTCCTCATCATTTTTCTCCTTTTGTTGTAGAGTTTGTTTATGGCAGGGGACCACCAGATTGGCTTCCTTTTTTTGGAGGAGAGCGTCTTGGTTCTATTGGGTATGGCGAGATCCATGCATTTGTGTACGTGTTTGTACAGTGCATTGGTGCATGATTCGGCAGTCATGCAACTATTCTCCATTTGCATGGGGGCCGTGAAGTTAGCCACCTCTGTTCCTAGGAGACTAAAGTTAGCTTTGGAGATGTTTTTCATGGTGGTTACCTTTGGGGTGGGGGTGTGTGGATTTCCAGGGTGATTAGTTTGTGGTCGGACCCAACCAGGGAGGGGTTGACTTATGGTATAGAGCAACGGTCGCCCACGTTAGTAATGACCAGGTCAATGATGTTGCTACCTCTAGTGGGGGTAAGAACGAGCTGGTCCAGGGCATTGGAATTAATGAATTCTAGGAAACGTTGGGCAAGTGTATTGGTTCATGAGTAGTTTTCCCAGTTAATGGAGGGGTAGTTGAAGTCGCCCATTATGAGTGTGTTAGGTTGGACCGTAATATTCTCCAGGGTGCTTAGGAACATGGACTGAGTGTCTTGGGACATGGTTGGGGACCTGTAACAGGCTACGACCTGAATCGCTGTCTTACCCAATGTTAGCTGCACCTGAAGTATCTCTGATGCATTATGTTGGGCTATCAGTCTGGAGGTGTGCACATCCTTTATGAATATGGAAACACCACCACCTTTGGAGCTTCGGTCCAAGTTCTGGGGCCAAAAGGTGTGGAATGAGTTATAGCCTGGTAGTGCAGGGGTGCTTTCTGCTACCTTGAACCAGGTCTCTGTTACAGCACAAATGTTGATATTCTCCATTTTAAGGAGTGCTTCGAGCGAGTGCATTTTGAGATTTAGACTTCTAGCGTTGAGCAGCATGACCCTCAGATTGCATTTATTTGTAGCTGTTACTGTGGTAATTTGGTCTTCCAAAAGAACAAGGTGGATTGGGATTACCCAATTTGACGGGGTATTTCAGGGCTGCACAGTTAAGGCTCCTGTACATAGCAAAAGCAGAAACCTATAATTCAAAGTGGAAAGGAATGATGAAGAAACGGGGGGGGGGGGGCTGAAGAAACAAGGAGAGACTGGGATTTTGGATGCAGACCTTTAAGGAGAATAACAAAAATCATACAGACTATTATGTTCATAAAGTAGCAGAAAATATTCTAATAACTAAGCCAACACCAGAATGGTGAAAAGAGATTCTGCCAATAGGGGTGACTGCTTTAGGGATACAGACAATAGGCAAGAGGGGTGTGAATTTGTTGGAGAAAACTAGCAAAGAAACAGAAGTACTGGGAGCAAATAACTAGAGAGGGAAAGAGAAGAATGAGAAGATGTCAAGAATTTATTTGGACTGCAAGTTAGAGATTGCCTTCCCTGTCAAGAATTGATATCAGAGTATAGGCAAAGAGAAAGAAATAGGGGCACCCTAAATGAAAGACCAGCACTGGTATAGTTTTTCGTAGAATCTAGAACAGAAGCTACTGTTAAAAAAGGAATAATTAGTAGAGTACATACAATATTGCATGATAACTGTAAGAATCAATCTTAGGAGGTTAGAAAGGATTGTGAAGAGAGGTTGGATAAGCATTTTACAAAGAAACAATGGGGGAATATATGTACGTCTCCCAAATATGTAACAAAATCTAAAAGATTTTGGATTTTTGCTTGGAAATGTTTACACTGATATTTTATACCCCAGGTAGACTCCAGAGAATTTTTCCTCAGATAGACAGCAAATGTTGGAGCTATGATGGGTAAGAAAGAGGTAAATGGGAACATATTTTCTGGGAGTGTAATGAGTTGGCAGACTCTAAAGATTCTCTGCAGGCTACTGTATCAGAGATAATGGGTAAGCAAATTAGTGTAACTAGGGAAATGATTTTTCCTGAGATATGATACAGAATCGGAATTGTCTAGACATAGTAAGGCCTTGCTTAGTCTAATTATGGTGGCTGCTAAAAAGCAGTTACTAGAAAATGGAAATCAAAGTCTAAACCAACTGTACTAGAAGTAGTGAATATAGTAACAGAGAAAACTACTGGAATTGGGATCTTTAGAAAAGGGTAGGAGCAGTTTACATAGGGAAAATGAGAATTGTGGGAACAATATGTACATGGAGGAAAGAGGTTTAAGAGAAGGCAGGATTTGAATGAGCTATGCAAGGTTTGACTGACAATGATTGGCTAGATTATAAGTGATGTATAATATCTGCCGCTAGAATTTTGTCAGTATGATTTCTGATGTACAATGCTTGCAACTGAGATTGTGTCAATATGGTTTGTTGTTATTTATATAAATGTATGATTGCCTATGTAATAAGTGATAATTTAATAAAGATGTTTCTCATTTAAAAAAAATGATCCACCTCCAAATAAGGATTCCCAGGTGGCACCTTTTGAGTCTTGTACTTTTTTCCAGGAGGGCACTGAAGTACCCGGTGTATGTGACTCACATTCAGTATGACCTAGCAAACCCCCTAATAGACTGAAGAAGTTGCCTTATAGTGAAGTACATCAACAGGTGGTTTTGCAGGTGGCATCTATGCAAAGTGAGGCTGTTGCATAATGGGGAGATGGAGCAGGTAGAGCAGCTGGGACAGAGATCGATATGAGATGACAAGCCTTGCTGGCATTGTACAGTTTTTTGTAGGGGAACATCAGGTCCTCCTTTGCCAATGTCCCTGTTGATGGGTCCTCACAGCTTGGATCAAAGGCGAAAGACAAGATTGTTGCAGAGTAAATAAAAGGTAAAGTCTGCAACTTCACATTGTTCCTTTTTTAAGAAGACAGAAGGAAGCAGCACTTGGGTAATGTTCTTCGTGTTTCACTGTTGCAGTCATCACATTTGGGTTATCCCTGCCAGGGCAGCTCTCAGCCGGCCCAAATACCAGAGGCTTAGTATTTCTGCGTCGGTTGCTGTCGCTTCAGGACTGACAACAGGTCATCAGTAGTATAAAGACACCCGACGCCATTACATCAGTCTTTCTTACTTTGGAGCCTGAAGCAGAAGCAGGTCGCATGAGTGCCGGTTGGCCACTACCTGAGTTTCGTCTACCAAATTGAAGTTGAAGTCTTCTAAAGCTAAGTACCCTGTTGGGGATCCTTTTTTCTTGCACTAACCGATGTCAGAAAAAGGTAATAATTGTCTTGCCTGTGGAAAGCAAATATCACACCAAGACTTCCATTCTTACTGCATCACTTTAGGTCCAGACCACGATGCCCCCCGTTGTTGCTGCTGTGCTTTGTTCAACGCCAGAACTATCCATCGTCGGGTTCTTATTGTAGCCAGATATTTTCTTACAGTCCTCGAATTCCAATATGGCTTCTGTAAGTCATCCGCCAGAAGATCTTCCAAAAAAAACCGTGAAGATAAAGACAGAGACAGACCGGACAGGTCCAAACCTTCCGATGACGCTTCCGTTAAGCTAGTTGTCAGTGAGGTGCTTTCACAGCCCCTGATGCCCACTTCTGTGGATTCGCAGGCTGCTACTAAGACCCTTTTGGAGTCCAATATGCCACAAAACTCTTCTTTGACTAAGGATCCTGCAGTCGTCTCTATCTTGAATGGGTCTGGAGCTGCTGAGCAGGCATCTGAGGAAGTTCTTCGCACTACCGATTCCCGACACAAAATTATGTCTTCTTTCGCGACTACCGTTCTTTCAGAAATGATCAAGGTTCTAAGGTCCAGGGTACGAACCACACCCAAGAAACCAACGACCCACTCTCAGTCACCTGCTTCCTTGCCTCAGCCTCAAATGCTTAAAATGGCAGAAGACCTTATCATGCTGATTAGGGGAAGCCAATCCACCCCCTCCAAAAGGAAAAGAGATTTGTCCCCTGTAGTTTTGTCTGAACAAAAGTCAGATGACTTTGATGCATCTGAATATGAAAACATGCAACCCCTCTCTACTTTTGAGGATTCTGATGCAGAGGATTCCATCCCTTCAGCCTCTCCCCCAGAGGATTTTTCCTTTGGGGAAACCCCTGCATACCTTAAGGGAGCATTTCCTAGATCTTCCACAGCACAGACCCTTGCCATCCCCCCAGTCCTGGATGTTGTGGAGGATGTTTTCCTGGAATCCAGCTTGACTCCTGACATCCTCCCTTCTGCACCCAGAAAAACAGACAGGTACTATAGAGTCCCTAACTCGCACAAATTTATTTTTAAAAATCCTACTGCTGACCCTGAGGTAATTTATTAAGGGCCTAAAAGGATTAAAGCAACCTCTGCTAAGAATCCCACCCCCTCAGAGTGGGATTCCCAAGCACTAGACAGATGGGGTAAAAAAGTATACTCCTCAGCTACTCTTGCTATCAGGGCACTAAATTGTCAGTTCCATATGCTAAAATTTCAGCAATATACCCTGGAACTCCTCAAACAAAAAATGTCTTCCTTTCCTGCTTGGGCAGAATCTAAAGAATTACAAGAGTTAATGCATTCTGCAAGTCAAGTAATTAAACACACCTTGCATTGTGATTTTGACGCCCTAGAAGCTTCTTGCAGGGCAGCAGTCACTGGATCTGTCATTAGAAGGCATGCATGGCTTATGGAACAGCCCCTGCCAGACCATGTCAAATCTAAATTGTTGGATGCCCCCTTATACAAGGATAACTTATTTGGCACTAAGGCAGAAGAGGTCTTAAAAAAGATGGAAGAAAAAGCAAAATCTATGCAAACAGTTAAGGATTTCTTGCAGGTCCAGCCACCCAAGTTCAGCAGGCATTATCCCACCAAACACTGGTCCTTTCCTGCTCTCACTAAGCCAGTCCAGCCTAGGCCCCTGGGAACCAGACCCCCCCAGACAGCAGCCACAGCAGTGAACTACCTCCACTTCAAAACCAGAGAGTTCTAAGCCAGCCCCTTATGGTAAGAACTCACAATGACTCACCTCCCTGACCACCTCCCTCTGCCCACCTTCACTTACCCCTAGGAGGAAAACTCTCCTTTCACGCAAGCACCTGGGCCACCATTACCAATGACCACTGGGTTCTGAACATAGTGTCTCAGGGATAGAAATTTTCCTTCCATACCCTTCCAAACCCAAAAAGGTTCCCAGATCTACCTCCAAACCAGTGGGCAGAGGCTCAAAAGCAAATCCTTTCCCTGTTTTCTATGAGGGCAGTAGAGCACGTTCCTTCAGAACAGATAGGCCAAGGTTTCTACTCCAGACTTTTTCTGGTGCCCAGAAAAGAGGGCATCTGGCACCCCATCCTTGACCTACCTCCACATTCCTATTAGGGAATCATGCAGGAAATATCTCCGTTTCAGGGCAGGATCTCAACACTTTCAGTTCTCTGCAATTCCCTTTGGCTTATTTACTGCTCCCAGAGTTTTCACAAAATATCTGGCTTTGGCCATTGCCTTTTGCAGACAAAGGAATATCCAGATTTACCCATACTTAGATGACTTGGCTCATTCAGGCAGACAGCCAGGAAATGCTGCTCAAGCACCTGGTCATTGCAAAGACCCTACTAACCTCCCTAGGGTACACAATCAACGAAAAGAAATCCAAACAGGTGCCCACCCAAATGATTATCTTCCTGGGAGCAAGCCTGGACACAGCATCCCAGACAGCATTCCTTACACCAGAAAAACACATTTTCCTGACAGCCTGCTTCTCTCAACTAGCCACCAGGCCCCAGTTATCTGCAAGGAAGATCCTGCAAGCTCTGGGGTTCATGGCATCTTGCATACTACTCATTCCATATGCCAGACTGCATATTAGGAAACTTCAATGGTACCTAAAAAGCCTTTGGTGTCAGCACTCTCAAGACCTGGAAACTCTTTGCTTCAGAAAAGATTTTCTTTGGTGAGCAACAGCATGCTTCCACAACAAGGGACTGCCTTTCTCATCACCCCCCGGCTGCCCAGACTCTCACCGCAGATGTATCAGACTATGCTTGGGGTGCATACTTGGATAGCAGGTGCATACAGGGCCAATGGATCCCACAGCAAATCCCTCTGCTCATCAACCAAAAAGAGATGATGGCTGTCTAGCACATCTTGATAGCTTTCAATCCCCTTCTCTCTCCAGGGGCTCTCCTGATCAAAACAAACAACACCACTGTGATGTGGTATATCAACAAGTAGGGAGGGACTCACTCCTACCCTCTATGCAGGCTGGCCATGACCCTTTGGCACACAGCTTCTGCCATGCAACTGCACCTGTTAGCACAATTCCTGCCAGGCTCTTTCAACTCTCTGGCAGACCAATTAAACAGAAATCTTCTGGACCCACACAAGTGACAGCTCAACAGAAGAACCTTCACCCTAATAACACAGATAAGGGGCACCCCTAAGGTCGACCTTTTTGTCTTCCACACCAACCATCAGCACAGCAAATTCTGCACCAGACAGCATCACTGCATTGCTTGGAAAGTGGATGCCCTGTCCTTCTCCTGGGTCAGTCTATCGGTCTATGCCTTTCCTCCACTACCTCTCATCCCCAGGGTACTGCTCAAAATAAAGGAGGAAAACCAAGGACGATTCTTATAGCTCCAGACTGGCCTCACCAGCACCGGTACCCCTTGCTGCACAGCCTGTCCCCACTGCCACCATGCCATCTTCCTCAGATTCCAAACCTCCTGACCTAGAGGGAAGGGGAATTCATGTATCCCCAATTGCAGACACTCAGTTTGGCAGCTTGGCTTATTCCCTAACCAGGTAAACAGGTTCTAGATGTTATCCATGAGGCGAGATGCCCTAGTACTAGAAAGTCTTATGCTGACAAATGGAAAAGGTTCTGCACCTGTATCCAGGCTAAGGGAGCCAATACAGCACAGCCCTCCCTCCCTCTCATCCTGGATTACTTAGCTGACCTACTACACAGTGTATAGTCATCCCCTTTGGCAAAAACAAAGTGCCCACAAATTACCACATAGGTGGTAATCCATTAAGTACGGAAGAAGTAATTAGGGACCTGGGGACCCAAGTTGATAGCAATCTCTCATTTGACAACCACGTGGCCAAAGTGGTTAGAAAAACATTTTATATAGCCCACCTAATCATGAAGGATCCACATCTAGATCAGGGGAGGTCATCGTGCCTCTTTACTCATCCCTCATCAGGCCCAAAATTGAGTACAATGCCCCTTTTGGGATGTACCTTACCAGACACCTGTAGCAACTGGAAAGACCCCAGAAGTACCTCACCAAGAGGATCAAAGGGCTCAAACAGATGCCATATGCTGCCCGGTTAAAGAAACTCCAGCTCTACTCAGTGGCATACCGCCTGCTCAGAGGCGATCTGTGCCTGACGTATAAAGCCATGTCCAACCCGGAATTAATGGACATACTGCACCTCAGAAAATCCAAATCCCATCGAGCTACGCGGTCGAGAGACTTGAACCTCAGCACTGAAATAAATAGGACATGCTGGAGGGACAGATCCATAACCCAGAGGCTCCCTTCACTCTGGAATAAAATCCCAGTCCAGGTTAGGCAGAGTCCCTCATTGACTCTCTTCAAGAGGAATCTTGATGAGTGGATGGGAGATAGTAGGTTTAACCTGGGTATCACTTCTGTGTCACTGTTAGACAGAGGCACAGTATACTAACCTCGAAAAAGGGCATAGCAAAATTCATTTAAAATGGGTGGCGAAAGCCAAACACACTCTGGCTAGGCTTATAAATGTCCTAGGGCAGATAGCCTAGTATGAACCTATGAACCTATGAACAGATAATATAACAAAAGGAAGAAACTGCTGTTCAAAAGCAAGAGGAATAGGACTCTGCAGAGGAACAGTTCCCTCCAAAGCCCAAAAAAGAAAATCAGAAATCCTGTAAAGTTTTCTAAAGTAAATTATGAAATGAAAATCACATCCCTAGCTAAGGATAATCATAAGACATTCTTTAACTACATCAGACGTCTAGAAGGGAATGCCCAGCTATGCGCTGAACTGGTTCTAGATGGGATCACTCATACTACACCAGAAGATATCGCCAACATGCTAGCTGACAGATTCAGGGTGAACTTCACCTCCCTATCCCCACATACTATATCCCACCAGCCCTATGCCTAGTATTTCTAGAAAACAGGTCATCTCTGCTCTAGCCAAGGCCAAAAACATGGCTTCAATGGGACCATATAATATCCCAAGTTGCTTACTAAACAATCTAAAACAAGACCTAGCAGACCCTATAGTGTTCTCTTTAATCATAGCTTAAGAATTGGCTATGTTCCTGCACAGTGGAGAAGAGCAACAGTAATCCCCCTGTGCAAAGGGGGGCCATCAACTGACACTGGCAACTACAGACCCATCAGTCTAACCAGCCTCATCTGCAAGGCCATAGAAAGAATTATCATGGACCTTATCAACAAGGACATAGATGACCTCCTAACACTGGACCCAACCCAGTTTAGCTTAGTTAAGGGTAGATTATGCTTATTAAACCTGGTAAACTTCTTTGAGAATGCCACCAAAGCCATGGAAGAAAGGTAAGACAGTGCACACAGCCTATCTCAACATTGCAAAGCTTTTGACACAATCCCCCAACTCTGGCATCATTGTGAAACTCTCCCAGCTAGGGATTAGCCCTTCCGTTACTAGATGGGTAGCCAACTGGCTCATTGACAGAACACATAATGTCAAAATCGGTGACTCCACCTCCACCAGTAGACCCGTCACCAGTGGAGTACCACAGGGGGCTGTGCTGGGCCCTTTACTGTTTGGCATCTATTTCTCAAAAGTCCAGGCCAAACTAGATGGTCTCTGGCTCACCAAGTTCGCTAATGATTGCAAACTGGGAGCAATCACCAAGTCCCTCAACAATGTCAACATATTACAAGAAGGGCTGACATAAGCAAAGGATTGCTGCCAAAGCCATGGTCTAAAACTAATTGCAAAAAAATGCATCATTCCCTTTGGCAAAAAAGGAATTCCCTACAACCTACAATACTGACCCCCCCCCCGAGTTCCAACCCAGTGGTGCGAGACTTGGGAACACTGGCTGACAGCAATCTAAACTTCGAACACCAAGTTTCCACAGTGGTAAGAAATGCCTTCTACGAAGTGTACCTCATAAGTAAGGGCATAGCATCCAGGTCAAGGGATGTTACAATTCCACTGTACTCAACCCTCATCAGACCACTAATGCAGTATAATACACCCTTTGGCATGTACCTCACCAGACACCTGCAGCAGCTGGAGAGACCTCTGAGGATTCTTACTAAGAAAACACAGGGATTCCAAACCATGACCAACGTGGACAGGCTGAAAGCCCAGTGAGTCTACTCTGTATCTCATAGGCTGCTGAGAGGTGACTTGTGCCTGGCCTATAATGCGATCTCTGACCCTGCCCTAATGGATATGGTGCACATCTGCAAGTCAAATGGCACAAGAGCCACTCGCTCTAGGGATCTCAACCTAGCTTGTGACATTAACAGAACATGTTGGAGACACAGATGCCTCTCAGAGACTGACACTTCTCTGGAACAGACTTCCTATTCACTTAAAACAGAGCTCCACATTGACCCTATTCAAATGCACCCTAGATAACTAGATGGGAGACCACAAATTCACCCCTGGGGTGGCACACATGTTCCTCATGGACAAGGGTAACCAGTGTTGATCACAGATCCGCTCTGTTCATAAATTTGTTCTGTGAACTACCCAAAATGAACAAATGGGTGGGGATACTTGGGATTAACATTGCTAGGCTTGTAAATGCTCTAGGGCTACTAGCCTAGTAACCTCCTACGAACCTATGAACCTGCCTCGCTTTCTCATCTATAATAATTCATGCCTCTGCTAATTTTGCTCATTTTCCCACTGAGCAGCCCCTTTTTCTCACACCCTTTGATCAGACAGTTCCTAAGAGGGGCTAGCAACTTGAGGCCACCCAGAACGGCACCAGCCCCAGCTTGGGACCTTAACTTTGTATTGGAAAAGTTCACCCCAGCCCCTTTTGAACCAGCTTCTTCTACAGAGCTAAAATTTCTCTCCTGGAAGACAGCATTCCTTCTGGCCATCACTTCAGCCAGAAGAGTCTCTGAGCTGCAAATGCTCATGGCTGTGGAACCCTTCATCATCTTCCATGCTGACAGGGTATTCCTCAGAACTAATCCATCCTTCATGCCCAAGGTGGTGTCCAGTGTGGCTCTCAACCAATCCATTTATTTGCGCACCTTTTTCCCTAATCCCCAGAACAAGGGGGAAGGGATTATTCACTCTCTAGATGTGCACAGACAGCTCAGATTCTATCTAGACAGGACTAAATCCTTCAGAAAGTCTGATCAATTGCTGGTTAGCTTTGCTACAGGGGCAGAAGGCAAAGCCATCTCCAAACAAACCATATCCAAATGGATAGCACACTGCATCCATTTCTGCTACAAGCAACATGGAAAGCCTCCCCCAAGGGGGTCAGGACTCACTCCACCAGAGCAGCCTCCACCTCTGCAGCTTTCCTCAGAGGAGTCCCCACCAGGAACAGCCTGGAGGCTGCCACCTGGACATCTGTTCACACTTTTACCAAGCATTACCACCTGCCTCTCTTCTCCAAATGCAGGGCAGTGTTTGCCTCTGCAGTCTTGCAGGGTATCCTAGCCAGCCCCTAGTTTCTTTGACTGCCTCCAACCATTTCCTCAGCTTTGGAAATCAACCCAAATGTGATGACTGCAACAGTGAAACATGATGAACATAGTACAGCTGTGTACACTTACCATAAATGTAGATGCTC
This sequence comes from Protopterus annectens, assembly GCF_019279795.1. Lineage (NCBI taxonomy): Eukaryota > Metazoa > Chordata > Ceratodontiformes > Protopteridae > Protopterus > Protopterus annectens. The sequence goes on from NC_056744.1 coordinate 400,237,545, forward strand.
AACTGTATTCCCTGTTGCAGTCCTGGTTTCCCTCCCTCCATCCCCCTTTCTTCTCTTTCCTTACAAGGGACATATTGGTATTTACTTTCTGCTGGTGGGGTTCTTCCACCAGAACGTGGCTCCTACTTGCGGGCTCCTGACAGGTTAGGGCAAGAAAAACTGATGTAATGGTGTCGGCTGCCTTACTTTATGCTACTGATGACCTGACGTCAGTCCTGAAATGACGGCAACCGACACAGAAATACTATGCCTCTGGTATTCGGGCCGGCCGAGGGCTACCCTGGCATGGATAACCCAAATGTGATGACTGCAACAGTGAGTACACTCGAACATCTACATTTATGGTAAGTGTACACAACTGTACTTTGTTATGATAGGAACTTCTGCAGCTTCAGGAGTTTGTATAATCGATGCCTGTGTAGGGCAGAGGTGGACCCCCAAATCAGGGGTTACATGGCCATTCTTTCGGGAAGCAGCAACAGAACCCCTAAAAAGACTTACTGTCCCTCCTGGACTTAGTTAGGGTTCGATTATCCCTGTACTTACTGGTTTGGCAGTCACACAAGACAAGTGTATCAGAAAGGAAAATAATTCCTTTTCTGACAACTCCTTTGCTATTATCCCAACCCCAGATTGCTCCACCATGCCAAAAGAAAGTGGACAAAGCAGAAGTAGACATCTTCTTATAGAAAAGAGCCATCTAGTGGTTTCCACCAAACTAGAGAGGGTCTAGAGTTTGTTTAATATTCTTTTTAGTCCCCAAAAAGATGAAAAACCTCAGGCCTCTACTTGATCTAAGTACATTAAAAACATTTCTGAGGAAAACAAGGCTCTGGCTGGTCACAATGCAATCAGTCCTTAGGACAATACCCACAGTAAGAAAGTACATTTGTGTAAAATCTTACCATAGCAGTAGATGTCCTTGCCTTCACCAGTGCAGTATTCCTTACAAATATGATTCCACGCCACGAAGCCGACCGTCCAGCCAAATTACCAAAGTCTACCATTGCTTTAAGGTATGCTGAACGTCACCTGCACACTCCTTGCATAGGGTAGGGCATAAAGGTGATGTTCAGGCGTACCATCCTCAGAACTGATTGTCCCAGTAGGAACAGCAGTCCAAGGAGAACCTGCACATCCAGGAAGGAAAGAAAAGCAGAGGGATGGAGGGAGGGAGTGAATACTGCAGTGGTGAGGGCAAGGAGTGCTACAGTTATGGTAAAAGTTTACACAACTGTCCTTACATTCACTGCTGCAGTATTCCTTACAAATAGAAGAGTGCCAAAGCTCAAGAAGAAACGGGAGGAGGAAGCAGCAGAGCCCTCCATGAAGCCATGAAGAATGGCAGCAGCAAAACCAGCTCTAGCGATACCATCCAGCTGGTAATGTTTGGTAAAGGTATGCACAGAAGTCCAGGTAGCAGCTTCAAGAATAGAATTAGCATATAAGCCTTTGAAAAAAGCACCAGAAGAAGCCACAGCTCTAGTGGAATGAACCTTTAGAGAAGAAGGAAGTCTATCATCATGAAAAGTGTAACAATATGAAATAGCCTTTGAAATCCAAGTGGAAATAGTTTGCTTGGAAACAGCCAAACGTAAAGACCTAGAATGAAAGGAAATAAATAACTGGTCAGATTTTCTGATAGCTTTAGTTTTATCCAAATAAAATCTGAGCTGTCTATGCACATTTAAGGAATGCAGCACCCTCACTGTCAGATTGCAGAGAGGGGAAAAAAGTAGGCAAATTAATAGAATGATTAAGTGACAACTCATTAACCACCTTGGGCATGAAAGAAAGATTAGTATGCAAGGACACCCTGTCCTCATGAAATATTAAAAATGGTGGACAAGCCATAAGGACTTGCAACTCAGACACCCGTCTGGCAGAAGTAAAAGCTAACAAAAGAACTGCCTTCCAAGAACAATATTGCAAGGAAGCTGAAACAGCAGGCTCAAAAGGAGCCTGAGTCAGTTTCTCCAGAATTTAAGTAAGATCCCAGGGAGGAAGAACAGGCTTCCTGGGAGGTCTAATATTAAGTATGCCTTTAAGAAATTGCTTAGTCTCAATTCTAGAAGCTAACAGGGGAGTTAAATGCAGGCAAGCAGAAAGAGCTGATAAGTGGGCCTTAATAGAAGAACAGGCCAAACCAGCATTGAGCAACTCACACAAATATGAGAGACCCAAAGGAACATCCACAGAAAGTGGGTCCAGGTCACGAGAAAGACACCAAATAGAAAACTTCTTACATTTAGAAAAGTAGGATTTCCTAGCAGTAGGTTTCCTGGCTTCCTGCAGGACCTGCAGCATGTCCTCAAAAAAAAAGGTGTCTATGAGGGTTTTGGGATCAAAACCCTATCACCCACAGTGTCAGTTGAAGCGTAGACAGGTGGAGATAGAAGAAAGACTCCTTGTCTTGTGTGAAGAGATCCACCCTGTGAGGTAACTTGTAGTGATTGCCCTTGACTAGATACAGAAGTAGAGGGAACCAGTACTGTCGCGGCCAAAAGGAAGTCAACAACAAGATTTTCAGAGCAACCTGTTGAATCTTGAACAGGACTCTCGGAATGAGAGGAAGGGGAGGGGAATGCATAAAGAAACATCCCCTTCCAAGAAAATGAGAGGGCATCCACCTTCCATACCTGAGGACCTGGGACTCTGGCACAAAACAGAGGAAGGTGTCTGTTCAGAGGGGAGGCAATGAGATCTACTTGAGGAGTACTCCACTGGTGAAAAATGTCCAGAAATACATCCCTGTGAAGCATCCATTCATGGGATTGAGTGAAGTACCTGCTCAGATCATCTGCCACAATGTTCTGACCTGAAGGAATATAAACTGCCTGAAGAGACACTTGATACTTGATAGCCAGATCCTATACCAGAACTGCCATCCAGCAAAGACGGTAAGATCCTGTACCCTCCTGTTTGTTGATGTACCACATAACTATGGTATTGTCTGCGAACACCTTGAGAGGCCCTGGAGACAAGAGAGGATGAAAGGCCTGAAGAGGCAGTATAAGAGCTTTCATCTATTTGATGTTGATGTGCTCCTTCTACTGACGAGGTGGGCACACCCCAGGGAGCCAAACGTTGCTCCACGACCCACATCTGAAGCATCTGAAAAGATCCTAAGAGGAAAGAGGAGGTTGGAAAGGGAGCCCATAAATCCACCACAGAAGTTCTTTCTTGAGACACGGGAGAAGAGGAACAGGAAAGTCTAGATGATGCGCATGCTGAAGCCACACAAACGTCAGAAACCACTGGAACTTCCTCATGTGGAGTTTGGTCAGAGGGAGCATTGGAATGGTGGAAGCCATGAACCCCAGAGCTCTTAGAAACTCCCTGGCTGTAATGGAGACCAGGGGAAGAAGAGTTTGGAAGAAAGAAATGAGAGTTAATGCCTCTGGAGGAGGCAGGGATGCCAGCATTGGCACCATTTTAATCCTGCAACCCAGAAAGACATGATCCTGAGAAGGAGTCAGGGAAGACTTTTTAAAGTTTATTGTGAACCCCAGGCTCCAAAGAAGAGAAATGGTAAAGCGAAGATTTTGCAAAAGGACCTCTGTAGAAGATGCCTGAATCAGCAGGTTGTCCAAATAAGGAAAGATTTGGATCCCTTGAAGCCTGAAAAAGGCAATCACAGGAGTGAGGCATTTGGTGAACACCCTTGGGGCAGTAGAAAGGCCAAAGGACAAAGCACAGAACTGAAAATGCCAGGAAGCAACAGAGAAATGCAAAACTCTCCTAAAAAGAGGATGGATCGAAATATGGCGATAAGCATCCTTGAGGTCCAGAGACACCAGAAAGGCCTGAGGGAGCAAGAGAGGAAAAAGGGACTGAAGAGACAACATCAGAAAGGAAGGCACCTTCAGAAAGGTGTTTAGATGGGAGAGGTCTAGAATAGGTCTCCAAGTACCTTCTTTTCTGGGCACTAGAAACATTCTTGAATAAAACCCATTCCCCCTTTGGGACACAGGCAGCACTTAAATAGTACCCTGACACAAGAGATCTCAAAGAACATCTGGGAAAAAAGGAAGTTGTTCCCGAATAGGCTGAGGAATGCCCATTAAAGGAAGGCGGGAAATCCAGACCATGAAGTACCCTTGCCAAATGATTGACAGAATCCAAGAATCCTGGGTGATTTGGAGCCAAACAGGAAGAGAAAGAGGAATGTGGCTGGGAACAGGTGGATAGTCAGGCAGCACCTGGTTTTTCAGGAAAGGAAGGCTTACGAATCCCTGCAGTCTGAGTGGTCTTAGCAGAAGGAGTCCGTTTACTACCCTTTTTAGCTTTAGAAGGAGGGCAAGATTACCTACAAACAAAAGCTTTCTTAGAAAGGCAGTTTCACTGAAATTTAGACACAGGAGAAACAAAGACATGCTTAAGCTCCCTGTAAAGCCTTCCCCTTGTTTTGAAGAGACTTAAATAAACCAGCAGCCCTTCACCAAACAAAAAATTATTATCCAGAGGAGCATCCATCAACTTAGCCTTCATACCATCGGGCAAAGGTTGAAGCCTAAGCCATGCATATCTCCTTACAACTGAACCAGAAGCAGCAGCCTTAGAAGAGGCATCTGCTGCATCATAACTACATTTGATAGAATGATGAACTACCTGAGAGGAAGTCCCAAGCAAGGAAAGAGCAGAAGATTTACTCTCAAAGTCTGGAAGATCAGAAATAAGCTGACAAGCCTGAGAAAGAAGAGTGAAGATGTACCGAGAGATATGGGTCTGATATTTAATAGCCCTAAAAGCTAGGGTAGCCGAAGTATAAAACTTCTTACCCAGGCTATCCATGGTTCTAGTCTCCTTGTCAGAAGACAGTAACTTGGACGAAGGAAGCAATTGAGACAGCTTATCAGAGGCTACAGACATGACAGAGGGGTCAGTAGTAGGACATTTAAACAAAAAGGAACGATCCTCAGGCACCCTGTAAAACCTAACAGACTTCTTGGTAGCAGGGGGCAGAGAATCCGGCGCTTTAGGGACACTGGAAAAAACATCTAATAAAGTAGGCAAGAAAGGAGGAATGTCCGCAGGTTTAGGAGATTCCATCTGCAGTAACTCATAGTATCTCTTATGGATATCTGAAACCTGGGCACAATCCAAGTTAGAAAATTCCATCATCCTAGAGATTGTGTCCCCAAAGGAAATTTCCTCAGAAGGATTATTTAGAGTATGAGAGTCCTCCTCCACAGACCCATAGTCTAAAGGAGAAGGAGTCTGGGTAGAATAAGCAAGGGAGTCATCATCAGAATCCACCTCAGAAAAATTCAATTCTCTGGTGCTTTTAGGGGAAGAAGAGGACCAAGGAGGAGCAGGAGCTGAAACCCCTTGAGGAGGCCTCAACGACATTAAAGCATTAAGTAACCCCTGAGTAAAGGCCTGCCACTCACTAAGTGGATCTCTAAGAGCAGAAGAAACATGATTAGTTTTCTGTTTTTTTTTTAAGGGAACATCTGTCCTAAAAACCTGAGAAGGCCCAGGTTCAGGACAGCATTCCACAACTACAGTAGGAATCTCTTCCCTAAAGAGAAAGTGCAGAACCCCTCTAGACTCCTTGTAAACAGAAAACCATGGTTCCCTCTGAATGCTTGAAACGGATGCCTGGAAAGCCTCTTTGGACATATTTTCCACCAGATCCTCACCAGCCTCCATCCCAGACGTGGTAGAAGAATCTAACAAAACAATCAGGCGAGCCTCCAGGTTCATAATAACCTCAGGAGAAACTCCCGGAAAAGGCTGGACAGCAGAAGATTCTGGTGTTACTTTATGCACCTTCTTCTTCCCTGATGGCTGACCCTTGGGGCAGGAAGTTCCAGCCATAGTATCTGCAGCAAGAAGCTTAAGACACTGGTTTGCAAGATACAAGGAAAGGGAAGAAAGCCTACTATGAAGACTTTTGGGAACAAACGCCTGACAAATTGAACAATACATATGGTCATGAACAGCACTTAGGCAAAAAAGACACTTATTGTGGCCGGTGTTTATGGGGAATCAGTCTCGCACACTGGCATTTACCCTTCCCGGATGACATTAACCCCAAACAGCACAAAACAAACAGAAAAATTAACCAAAAACCCAACTGGGTACTTATCTGCAACTGTGAAAACTCCAGCAAACAGGAGTAAGCACTGGAATGCTAACAAAAAGAATAACGGTAAAAAAAAATGGACGGAGGTAACAGACCGACGGTTAAAACAGCGTTCGGACTGGCGGCAAAGACGTTCTGAGGATGGTACGCCTGAATGTCACCTTTATGCCCAACCCTGAGCAAGGAGTGTGCAGGTGACGTTCATCATACCTTAAACCAACAGTAGACTTTGTTAAAGTGGCAGGATGGTGGGCTTCACAACAGGGAATCCCATTTGTAAGGAATACCGCAACAGTGAATGTAAGGACATCATTAAATATGTTTGTGAGGAACAAGCATCTAAGTGGTCACATTGCAATCAGTCCTTCCTTGTCTACTTGAAGGAGACTGGATGTGTTCTCTGGATTTTTAGGATGCCTGTTTGTACATCAGGATTGCCAAAGTCACCAGATAATTCCTACACTTCTAGATGGGAGACAAAGATGATCTGTTCAGTGCCCTGCTCTTTTGTTTCACCCCCCCACCAAAAGTTGTTCAGGAAAATGCATGACAGCAGCTCAGTTTTCCTGCATCTTGACTATTTCTTTGTCTCCACCTTAAGATAATCTTTAATAAAAGAGAAGAACTACTTACTTCTGTGATGTTTGTCATTGGGAATCACAATGAACACTGCAAAATCCTCGATTAAGTCATCACAGGCACTTGTATTCATAGGCAGTCACATAGACACTGTGTAAAATTGTCCAGATTCCCACAGGAAAATGTAAACTTACTTCAGTTTGCCGTGATACTTCAATTGCAGTGTTCATCACCATCAGCAGAAGTAGTTCTGTAGGTACTGGCTTTTATGGCTGCAACAATTCACTTGGTTCCTTTCACCAATTTACACATACGAGTTCTTCGATTGATATTTTGCATTCATTAGTCTCATTTGGAAGACTCCTTGGATCAATCCATTTGGCTGTCCATGGCTTGTCACAAGAATCTAAAGTAGTGGTTACATCAACCCAATTTGGTTAAAAGATGATGTTAAGTTGTCAGTCTCGCCTTCGTTCTTGCTGGTTGGGATCGGAGCCGATCCTCGGCTCTGACTCGGCCATCTTCAATAGCTCAAGAGCTGTTTACTGGCTCGAGGCTACCCTTTATCCCATGATGCCTAGTGCTAGCTACCCAGATCTTGTTTGCCGCTTCAGCTGCGAGGTTCGTGGTACTGGCTCAGGCTCGTATATTTTTCTTCTACTACCTTTTCAGTCAGATTAGGGATTTTTTTTCTGTCCTTATTGTTTTTGTGTAGTAGTTGCTAACTAGTTGTGATAGTTTAGTGTTTTTTTGTGGGCTTTTCAGAACTCATTTTAGAGAGTTCTTTCCCTCCCCCACCTCCCCCTCTTCCCTAGCCAATAGCTTACTCTGTAGAATTTTCTTCCTTTTCCTTGTTTTAGGCAGCTGTTTTAGTTAGAGGCTTCCTAATTCCTAAAAAAAAAAAATAAATAAAATAATAAGATATATCCTTATCTTGTAGTATATTGTGTCTTATTTGTGGTTTGTGTGGTAGTGTTTACTGTTAGTTTAGTGGTATTTCGTATTGTGTATTATGTCTAAGGAATCCAAAGTGTCGGGATTCAAGAAGTGTGACTCATGCTGTCAGAAGATGTCTCTGACAGATGGGCACACTTCTTGCGTCGATTGTCTAGATGCTGTACACCTGCAGGACTCTTGTTCTAGCTGCCATGCATTTAGCCCAAGAGTTCTGCAGGAGCGCAAGAATAAACTTATTTTGAGAGGGCTGCTTAAGCCTCATGACTCACCGGCCAAGACTTTGCCAGTGAAGTCTCCTAAACCGGCCAAATCGTCGGCTCCCAGCTCGGAGCCGTCATCGGCCCAAGGCTTACCTTCCACTTTGGTTCCGGCCGGAACTGAGGGGACTGCTTCCTCGTCGGCTCCAATAGTCCCCTCGGAACCGTCAAGGACTCAGAAAAGACGAGGTCCCCTTCATTAGAGTCCATTCATTCGGCTTCTCGGTCTCCCCTCCTGCAAAGTGGCCATAGTCATAGATCTTCAAACTCCTCTCGGTTCTCCAGGTTCTCAGACCATGATGTGGAGATAGTGGTCAGCAGGTTATTGAAGTCGCAGACACTGGTCAAAATGTTGTCCAGCCCCCTTCAACAGGTGTCGGCTCCGTCTGTTTCTATCGATGTTCCTCCTCCGACTCCATTGAGCTTGGAGCCGGAGTTTCTTGGGGTTTGAGTCATGGAACCATCGGCTCCGATAACGATCTCTCCTTCGGATCCGTCGATGGCTCTGATCCCATCGATGGTGCCTTCCGTCGAGGGATCTGGGCGCCGAGACTCCCTCGTCGGCTCCGAGGGGGCAAGTGGCATCGGACCCTTGTCCGACCCCGCTCTCCCTCTCGGAGCGTCGGCGCAGGTGAGCTCGGCTACTACATCGGCCTCAGAGCCGTCTCCCTTGGTGCAGAGGAGGATTCTCTTCATCGTGGCAGGGACGCCTTCGATGTCATGAGAAGTGTGCTGGCCTCTCAGCCAGCTCCACCTTCGACCCCACTGGCTCCATCCCCCGTAGTGCCTGCGTCGACCTCTGCCCCTCCTCCAGACCCCAAACGTGGGGAACCAGCACTTCAGGGCACCCCATTGGGTGTTTCCTCTTCCTCCGAGGCCTCCCCTGATCATTCAGAGGAGCCCCCTTGGAAGAAGAAGTGCAAGAGGAAGCACATTGACTCCTCCAAGTCTGTCACTTCGGATACGGATTTGGATGAGTCGGAAGGGTCCCCAAGATCCCCCTCTGAAGATATTTCCTTTCGGACATCCTAGAAATACTTAAGCAGAGGGGGAACTGGAATACCCTAGCCCCTACTGAGGATGAATCTGTATTCCTGGATGCATTCAGTTCCCGACATTCCACCTCCTGGGTTTCTCCGCCCTTCGATCCACTAATGTCTGTGGTGGCTCGAAAGGCTTGGTCAGCCCCAGATACAGTGGAACCAACCCCGAGGAGACCAGCCAAGTTTATTACTGCACCCCCTGACAAGCAGTTCCTTACTAAGGGTGTTCCCGTGGATGCCATGGTGGTATCAGCAGCCACTAAAAAGGAGTTAACGGAAACGTCTTCTTCTGTCCATCCTCCTAACAAGGAGTCTAGGACCATGGGCAGATATGGGAAGTGAATGTTTGCTTCAGCGACCTTTTCCATGAGGTCACTGAATTACTTATGCCATTTTACCAGGCTTCAGAGGGATCTCCTGAAAGAGCTCGGAGATACCCTGCAGGATCCTTCAGCTGAAGGGGCCCGGGCAAAAGTGGCCTCTCAGCTGGTGACCCTTAACTCAGTAGTCAAGTCCTCCATGAGGCTAATTTCCTATGCAGCCGATGGGGCGAGTAGAGCCGCAGGCACAGGCATGGCACTTCGGAGACATGCATGGATGCGGCTGTGTAATTTTGTGGAACCCTTCAGAGCGTCATTCACCAACACTCCCTGTGACGGTTCCTTTCTTTTTGGACCACAGGTGAAAGACACTCTTACTAGGTGTGAACAACAAGGCAAGACTCTCTCTGCTGTGGGAGTCCATTTTTCCACTCCCTCTAGACCATACCCCAAGGGTCAGAAGAGTGGAAAGATGTGGTTTCGGAAATCCCAGGGATCTTCGCCTGACACACGTAATGATTTTTCCTCCAGGGCCAGAGGAGGAAATAACAATAATAACAGACGCAGCCCTCGTGGCAGAGGGGGTCCGCAGAACCAGGGCAGTAGAGAATCCTTCTCTGACAAGCCCTCCCAACATCCCTGAGGGGTTGCCCGACTGTCCATCTCTGGAGGCAGTCGGGGGAAGACTTTCATTGTACCCAAAGCCTGGCTAAGCATAATGCAAGACAAATGGGTACAGTCAATAATATCCGGAGGTTACAGAATTCCTTTCGTTCAGCCCCCTTTACCATCATGCAAGTCCTTCACAGATGTTCCACCCAATCTGAGGGACCAAGCAGTTATAGAAATTTCAAAACTGCTAGAAAAAAGAGTCATCCAGGAAGTCCCGGCAGACCAACACGGATCCGGAACTTACTCAAGGTTCTTTTTGGTACCAAAAAAGACAGGGGACTGGAGACCTATTTTGGATCTCAGCAGACTGAACAAGTCTGTTCAAAGAACAAAGTTTCGGATGGTCACGCTACAGTCCATTCTACCCTTTCTGGGTCAGGACAATTGGATGTGCTCAGTAGATCTCCAGGGTGCGTACTATCACATCAAAATGGACAGATGCTCCAGGAGGTTCCTTCGCTTCCGGCTGGGAGCCAGTCACTACCAGTTCAGAGCTCTGCCCTTTGGTCTCACCACAGCCCCCAGGGTGTTCACCAAGTGTATGGCAGTGGTCACGGCTCACCTGAGGCATCAAGGATTCCAGGTGTTTCCCTATCTAGACGACTGGCTCCTTTCTGCTACTACCAGGCATCAACTCCTTCAAGCCAGGGACTGTACAATCTCAGTTTGCTCCCAGCTAGGCATTACCATAAATTTTGAAAAATCTGCCTTGTTGCCCTGTCAATCTATTACTTATATAGGAGCAGATTTAGATACAAGGAGCATGTCCGCAAAGCTACCCTTGGACAGGGTGTCCACTATTCGCCAGCAGGTTCATGTCCTCATGCAATGCAAAAGAGTGCAAGTCAGGTACGTCCTTCAGACTCTAGGTTCTGTGGCGGCGGCAATTCTTCTGATACCCCTGGCCCGCTTCCACATGAGAATCCTGCAGTGGCTTCTGTTCACACAGTGGTCCTTTCAACAGCTCCCCATGTCTCACATGATCATCATTACAGAAGCTTGCAAAAGACACCTTTCCTGGTGGATGATCTCCCCACTAGTGATTCAGGGCAGACCCTTCATTCAGCCTCCTCCGGTTTCTACAGTGACCACGGACGCCTCCCTGATAGGGTGGGGGGGGCATTATCAGGGAAGGACAGTCCAGGGCACTTTGCAGGCTCACGAGTACCATCTGCATATAAATGTCCTAGAGATGAGAGCCGTGCTCCTAGCATTGCGAGCTCTTCAGGACTCTCTTCCTTCGGGGACCATTGCAATTCAAACCGACAACATGTCAGTGGTGTGGTACATCAACAAGCAGGGGAGAACCAGGTCCTACCCCCTATGTCGAGAAGCCCTCAGACTCTGGCAGTGGGTGATTTCCTCCCAGCGATTTCTAATTGCAACACACATCTCTGGGACGTCCAACGTCATAGTGGACAGGCTCAGCAGAGCTATTCTCATGCCTCACGAGTGGTCTCTGAATCAGGTAATTGTGGATTTAATCTTCCGCAAATGGGGTCAGCCTTGCTGCGACCTTTTTGCCAACCCCTTCAACAGCAAATGCAGCAGCAACTTCTCTCTTCTTCTTTTTCCTGGTCACCCTCCCAGAGACGCTCTAGTCCACGATTGGCCTCAGGGACTTCTTTATGCCTTCCCTCCATTTTTCCTGATTCCAAAACTCATTCAGAAAGCTATGTCGTTGGGTTGCAAAATGATCCTCATTGCCCCTTACTGGCCTCGACAGATATGGTTCCCTTTTCTGCACCATTACCTTCTCGAGCAGCCTTGGACTCTGGATCCAATTCCAGACCTACTGATTCATCAATCATGCGGGCTGCATCAATCCCTTCAAACGCTCCAGCTCACAGCTTGGTTGCTCCACTTCCAACCTTAGCCATGCTTCCCAGTATTTCCCCAGCCGTTCGCGAGATTATTGTTTTCTCCCATAAGTCGGCCACTAGAAGGACTTACGCTAGTAAATGGAAACGTTTTTCTTGTTGGGCAGAGGATAGAAATATAGATCCCTTCACAGCCCCTATCCATGAGATCTTGGAGTTCCTAACAGAACTCTTTCATTCAGGGTCAGCTTCTGCTACGATCAGGGTTCAATTAGCGGCCATTTTAAATTTTCATGTCGGTTTTTCTAATGCCAACATTATATCTCATAAGCTATGTAAAGCGTTAAGAGGGGCTACTCTCCTTAGACCCCCAGTGAGAGATCCCCCTCCTCCTTGGGACCTTAATTTGGTACTAACCTTATTAATTATGCCCCCTTTTGAACCGGCAGCTTCTTGCTCCACTAAGTTTCTATCTTGGAAGACTTTTTCTGGTAGCTATTACTTCAGCCAGACATGTCTCTGAACTTCAGGCACTATCCGTCCGTCCTCCATACTTAGTATTTCATAAGGACAGGGTTGCTCTGAGGACTGATCCTTCTTTTCTTCCAAAGGTCTGCTCAGAAAACAATTTGAATCAGTCTATAGACCTACCTGTGTTTTTCCCTAACCACACCAACAAGGCAGAATACAAGTTGCATCAATTGGATGTT